>NW_017731500.1:2026209-2059342 GCF_001890085.2 Hipposideros armiger | reverse complement strand
GACAGCAACTTGTCTGTTCCCCTTCCCCTAATTCCCCAGCACTGTTCCCATCCCAATTCCCCAATAAAAATCTTTAAAAAAAACACACACCTTCTCTCAACCGTAGCTCATACCCGACTGACTAAACTGAACAAGTTAAAACATCACACACTGTTACTAAGTTCCACGCATGGCTTCCCATATTGAAGATCCCTGCCTTTCCATTGGATGGCACTCGGCAGCAGCATTCACTGCAGTTTTTGATCCCACATCATACATTGTTCGTGAACAGCTGAGGCTCTACTCAGTAGGTAACTACTGCCCTAGTTAGTACTAAGGGTGGCACCCCAAAGCTGAGGGTTCACCCAAAGAGCTGTTTTCTCTATCGCTGGCAAAGCCCCTCCCACAAAGCACTGCTCTGAGTCCTCAGATTTTAAATTCAGAACACCAGATGGTATGGCTGTGAAAAGGACCTGGGGAATGTGCAGATGCCACAATGGGGTACTTCTATGCCTTATCAGACAAAGAGAAGTCAGACCCAGTCACTTGTTAAGGTAACACCTTTTATTGGCTGGATTATCTTTTTGTAAAAGGTGACGGGAATCTATCAAATCTAAATCCTATCTGTATGCTCTGCTGTAAACATGGCTGTTGACATCCTGGAAGTATTTCCAGACTGGTTCCCCCCTCTTCTGTCCAGCTCACAGATACTCACCATGGAGGCTGTCATACACATTCTGAACCCTGAAAGTTCCAGAGCTGGCGCACCATGGAGGATTCTTCCCTCTGTTTCTAGGGTAAGGCATAGGATTCCTTAAGGGGAAGAGACTGCCGTCTTTCAGCCCCGAAAGCTCTTGATGGCTTCCGACCCTTCTCTCATCTGAAGTTCCTTCAAACTCACTCTAAACAGACTCCTCCATAAAGGAGTATGTCGGAGATCTCTAAGGTAAGTCTCCCGGCCTTGGGAAAGGCATGAGAAAGAAGGAATAGATGCTAACTTTTGATGAAGAACCGCCTTTGAGTAAGAGATACAACTGAAGCCCAGAGATGTGGAATAGCTTTTCTAAAATCACAACACACGTCAATCAGAAAAGAAGAGAGAGAGAGAAACTAGAAATGCTGAATCCAGAGTTTGCTATGCATTCCATCAGTAGTAATACCCATTAGCATAAGTCCACAGATTCCAGAACTAAAACAAACCCAACTGTAGAACAAGTGCTTTGGAAAAACTTGAAGCGCCCTGTTGACACTGTCTTTCTCATAGGGGTATAGTTTTGCATATACCACATATAACACATTGTTGATGAATCTGATCAAGTTTGCATCCAAGATGAAAAAGGAGCACATTCTGAGTTTCTGTCATTCATAGTTGAAGAAGTTAGAGTTTCGGGAGAGTTGGAGGCAGAGTTTGGGTATGAGATTCCCCAGTCCAGGAAAGAGATAAAGATCCAAAGAAGGAATGGACATGTTTGGAAGGAAATGGATCCAACAGTAAAACTCTCCCCGAGCTAGAGTCACAAGTGATTCCAGAGCTGTAACGACGCAAATAGGATTCTTGCTAAAACCGAAGGAGAAGGAGTGAGGGAGGAAAGCAGGATGAGATAAGGTAGCAGGGTCCATCAGAAGCCCACGTACACTCATGAGAATTATATTTAAGACCTTGCTATCGGGAAAGACTACCAGGCCAAAACATCTAGTCACATGACTCCTTCCTTGGGCCACGGAAGCTCACCGCCAGCAGCTGACATGTCATCGCAGAGAAACAAACCATCGAGGATGAGGAAGAGAAAGCGGTGTTTTAGGTGGGCTGGCAGAGCAACCCCGTGGACTGCCCTGTTTTTTAACATACCCACAGAACTATGTGAAGCCAAGTGTCTTTTACGCCAGGCCAGACTTTCCTACCCCACCTTGGGGGTCTGCCAGTTCTCACTGGCTCTCTCACTCACTGTCAAGCCTTCTTGTGAAATGACTGGTACTTCCTGCTTCCTGTCGCACCCCAGGCCCAGGGTATCCACCCTATGCTTTCATGAAAGGGAGCCAAGGGGCTCTTGAGGACACAGAAGCCCCTGTTCAGGTGAGGACAAAAAGAACAGGGCCATTTCCCCCACCGCACCCCGTGTCCGACGCCCTCCCCCCCCCCAATCCCTTACCAGAGTTGCTGCACCCTGGCCCCTATTCAGCACCACATTCCTGCTCCTTTGTGTCCCAGCCTCCCAGCTACAAGGCCATAGGGATGTTCAGAGAGTTTTAGCTCCAAGAAATGCTCATCTCCACAGACCTGTCTACCCACCTCCCACCTGGCCTCCAGAGAAACAGCCCACATTCCTTCAATCCCACAGAGAAAGGGTGTGACTTGCATTACTCAAGGAAGCCTCCAGAGCCAGCATCTTATGCCCCCCGGAACAATAGACTTGTATTTTTCTTGGACTTCGCTCATTTTATTTGGTTTCTCCTTTGATTAGCAGAAAAAAATCTCCTCTCCCTCCCCCTACTTTCCTTTTGATTCCACCAGCCTAGCTCTTCCACGCCTCCTCCAGAGCTCCAGCCCCCAACCTTGGGAAGGTAAAGCCCTGGATCATGAACTTGAGTGATGTCAGTGAGCTTGAGAAATGCCATCGGGCTTCTGCCGGGCTTTCTCACACGTGGGAATCATCCCTTGGGAGTCTGCAGCCCATCTCTGATCTGTTTGTTTTGGATGCTAATCCCAGGACGCTGGGCGAGGTGTTAGTCAGACTGACCTTTCCCGTTTCTCTGAGTCAGTGATCTTAGATCCCTAAGTCAGGCGCTAAGTGTTGACAATTAAAATCAATGTATGGGACCCACGGGAGGGATCCAGGAAGGTGGGGACAAAGGGGTGAAAGGCGAAGGTGACACCTCGGTTTGGGTTGAAACAAACAAACAGAAACCAATCTGTCTGCTATCGGATCCATCCTCAACCAAAAGGATCCTGCTCGTTTGGCAAAAGGCTCACATTACGAAGAACAGTCCATGGACATGACCCCCCTCTTGACACATATTACTTCGGAAAGGGCTGGCACATGTCTGACATCTCAGGGGCGCTTTCTGTCCATCTCGAAACAACCAAATCTCCTGGTATTCAGGGAATTTTCTGTTTCGTTGTCTCCTGAGCTCTGGAGGTATGTCAGGATGTCAGGGATAGTTAAGGAGCGTCTTACCTCTCACCAGGCTGGGGCACTTAGGGAGCCCACAAGTTCTGCCCCTGGCTTCCCTGGCATGCAATCAGACCTAATGGACTCACAGTGCCAGGAATGCCAGGTGCTGGGTTTGGACTGGCTTTTAACACCCAGCTCTTATCTCGGAGGTCAAAGCCCCACGTAAGCTTGAGTCAATGCACCTGAAATATCTGGCAATTCAGACAAGACAACTTCTCATTTTTAATGTAAGAAAAGTGGCTTGTTCATAAGCAGAGTGGAAGGTCACACAGCTATTTACAGGGACACAGAGGTCCCATTCTTGGCCTCAGGAACTTGGGATTTAAGATTATTACCTGAAAGATACATGAAGGTTGTATTGTGTTGACAAAAACGAGCTTTGGGGTTTAACCAAAGGTCCTTACCATCTGCTCCAGCTTCATCGCATTAGCGTTTTCAGAACTCATATCTCCCCAGCCCACAATAAAACATTTCACTCCCACCCAGCCAATTCCAGCATATAGTGCTTAACCATATCAAGCGTAGCAGGTACAATTTTTTTACAAGTATTTGTTGAGCATCGATTATATGCCAGGCGTTTTGCTTAAGTCAGATAATTTAAAAAATACTAAAGCTGCTTGCGAAACAAACCTTCATATTATACTCTCCATTAAATGTTTCCAAATCTTGCAACTTACTCTTCTTTTTGCTTACAATCTTGTTTGCAAGAAGAGACAGTTTGATTAGAAAAGCAAAGAAATTATCCCTATCTTCTTTTCTCTGAGAATGTGCATACACACACATAGGCACACACACAACCGTAAAAAAATAAGTATTTGTCCAGTAAGATTTACACGTATATCATGGATGTAAATACACTAGACCTGTCTAAATCTAAACTCCAAGTATGTACCTTTTTTTTTTTTTTTTAGGGCTCGGAGAAAAAAAAGAGAAAGAAAAGAAAAACTGAACAAGTCAGATCCCTTTCTGCATTGTCAGGTAATTGTTAGCAGAAATCGCCTGTAATAACAAGCCATTTTAAAGGAATGCCAATTCAATTCTATCCTGCTTAAAGAAGACCCAGCGTGTGCTCCTTTGTTCTAACCTGGGCAGTTTTGAGAAAAATAACAATACGTTCTTTCAGAAGAAACTGTGGGGAATCTGAAAAGTAGGGCTCCTGCTCCCCTAGAGAAGCACTGGCAGGAGGGGTGACTGCTATCCAGAGGGAGGCTGGTGTTAGCTGCTGGGGTTAGCCAGGAGGAGGGGGCCAGCCTTGTCAGAGGGAGCGAGGTGAGGGGGCAGCAGGAAGAAAGTATCTCACTTTCAGAAACTTAAAAAGGATTTCCATTCCTCCTTGGTGTTGACGGCATGGTGGCAGAGCCACCAGCCTCCTCAGAAACGTGTCTTCACCCTCCCTGCTGATGGCATGTTTGCAGTCTGGGGCTATTTCATGTCACCGGTTCCTTCCAAGAGTCTGAGGTTTAGGGTTTGGGTGAGCTTGATGGTTAGTCTTTTTTTCTTTTTCTTTCCCTCCGCTTACCTTTTTATTCAGAGTTTCCAATACACAAAGTGCTTTATAACAGCCATGGAAACCTTCACAGCCATAAAATTAGAAAAGTGCTGTGACCAGTGGCAGACACACACGGGAGAGGCCACTGGGAGTGCCCCGTTATGTGGCACGGATGTGTGGCTTTCTCTTTGGCAACTCTGGTCTCCAAAGTGGCGTTTCCTTGCACAGGCCAGAATGACAAGGGCTTGGGCTCAGAAAGCAGCATAGCCTGACACGACGGATTCAGGAATGCAGCTGCCCTTGAGCTGGTCAGTTGGGGGAAGTTGTGCAGCTCCGAGCCAGGCCTGTCTTAGACATTTGTGAAATGTTTGTGGAATGAATGTGTGCTGCTTTTTTAAAGGGCTCTGTGTCATTGTTAGGACACCCTGCATGCTTCCCAGAGGCAGGAGTCCTAGCGTTTGAATTTGTCATTGTTCTCATCCCCACTAGACTTCCTGGCTCCCCTGACAGGGATCTGAACTCAGGGAATGGCAATAAAATGTGCTGCAGAACTAACTGGTCTTGGTCCTTCTCTTGAAATCTTCTGTCCCTGTTCTCTGGAGAGCCTCCCTAGCAATTGCCTTTACCCCATTTTTTTACCTTTTCCCCAACCAATTATACAGGGATAATTGCCAGAAACTAAGACTGAGCTCAGTTGAATTTGTCGCCTGGCTCTTCCATGGAGAAAAGAGCTACAAAACAGTGGACAGGACACCGACAAGGAAATCTGCGCTCCAGGTCTCTCAGCCATCTAGCTGCCCCATCCTTCCGCCTCCTTCCTCTTTCCCTAAGCCACCATCACAACCTTCTTCCATGTGCTAGACATGACAGGGTCTTCAACACCAGTCTTCGCTGTGCAAAGGAAATGTGTTATCATTCAGACCAGGTTTGAACCAGAGGACTGTAACCTTGATTGCTCAACAAAAACGTGCCTTTCCCCTACGTGGTCCTTCAAACCAGGAGACCAATCAGGAGCCTGGGCAGAGGGGGAGAATGGTTCTAAGAGCCCACGGCAAGCCCCCATGGGAGGTGTAGACACCCCACGATGACATCATCGGGCCGCGGTGTCAGTCACGGCTTATGCGAGACAACTCTTCTCTCGTAACTCATTCTTTCCCACTGAGAACCTCATTTGGGGACTGTCATCCCCAAATGGGAATTAACATTGTCCCACGAAACACAGAGTCCAAAGGAAATAAGGCAAGGCCAAAAAGAAACAAGACCTCGGGGAAATAGCTTCCCTCCCTGGGGGATAAAGATAAGGATGGCATAGCCCATTCGGTCTTCAAATAAGTCTTTACAGAGCAAGCATCAAGTATCCACGAGTTGGTAGCTACTGTTGGCTTGTTCCACCGTTGTTGCAAGTGTGGGTTTTTCCTCCTTGCCACACAGAGCTGTGAGAGTTCGGACACGTGAATTAACCATTCTGCCTAACCCTCAGCTTTCGCATCCATTAAATGAGGAAAGGATTAAGAACTATCATGAAAGGGTTTCTGGGGGAGATACCGGGGACATACCCAGGAAAAGCCCTGCGCAGCTTGCAAGCACATAGGAAGGGCTCTGCAAACATTTCTTCTTATGAATAAATATTTCAATAGAGCAGAAAAGAAAAAGGACAGGATGATAACGGAGGGCCCCACGCTTCCAAAGTGACGAGGACTTCTCCAGGTTTCAGGGGACGGTGACGTCCCATCTCTGCTTTGTAGAACAAAATGATTTTGAAAATCAGGACAGGCTGGATGGAGATGTAAATGAAGAGGCTGCCACATAACCCAAAGAAGGAAGAAATCTCAGCGCACAGGGGAGAAAAAAATCAGTGCTAGGGAACCAAGCCAACCAAGGCACCCCTCCCACAAACCCAGAGACGTTCTCTCAGAGAGGAAATTAAAGGAAGGGAAGACGCGAGAGGTGTGCATGGTTCAAATCACACTTTGTTCTCCGCTCCTCTGAGACAAAGGCAGCCAAACCCTGATTAGGGGAGAAGGGAGGAGATAAGATCAGAGACTCACTGCACAAAAGAGCGGAGCCCCAGTCTCCCGGAGTGACCCAAAAAAAAAGAGCTGGAGCCCAAGCGAGAACAATGAGAACCTGGAGGAGTGGGCTCGCTGGACGCACTGGCCTGTGCGTGCGCCTGTAACAGCCGCGTGTGGAATTCTGTGTGTGCAGAGCCACGCGGGGGAGGCAGGCATAGCACCCCGGCTCGCAGCCCCAGATCTGCCTCTCCCGTTAGCTGTGTGGCCTTGAGCAAGCTACACGCCATTTCAGGGCTTCTGTGTCGGCACGTGCAAAGCAAAGAGAGTGATTTCTTCCTCTCGCTGCCTCCCAGGGATGTCTAGGGGATAGAGTTGATGAGTGGAGCTAAGAGCACCTCAAAAGCAGAAGCAGGAAGCAGCAGCAAGGAATACTCATTAGTGGGGAAATTTCTGTTTTCATCAATAGGTGAGAAGACACAAGAACAGATGAATATCGGTACTTTCAAGTGATATTGGGGGTGAGGAAGGGGGTAGAGAGAGGAAGGTGTGCACCGCCAAGATCCCTTTATGTGAATGAGTGATTCTACAGTGCACGAATGGGTGTCCAGTGGGAACCGTGTGGACTTGTGACAAGTCAATCCAGGCAACCACTGCTTATGGCGGCAAAGGAATAGAGACCACCGTGGGGGTAGAAGTGAACACAGTGCCTTAGATGAAGCAGGGAGAATACAGGCTCGAAACAGACAGAGACCAAGCCAGAGGTTGTCCCCCACCAGCTGGCACCCCACACCTCCTCCATGGGGTGACTGCCCAGGGGCTGGAAGGCAATGCCCATCCTGGACCCCTCACTGCATCGCCCCATGTTCTGAGCCGCAAGTTTCACCCAGGAGCAGCAAAACGCTGGCCTTTTGATGTTTACTCACCAAATGAATACCTGTTGAAATCAACTCTGCCCAAGCCACCCCATCCACAAGCCAATGCAATGGTCCTGGAAGCTAGCGTTTCTCTCGTGTTTCTCATTTTCCTCCACCTCCCATCTTCGTCCTCCTATTTCTTCCAAATATATCACCGTTTTGAATCAGGGGCAGGCATAGAGATGGGTGGTGGTGGTGTTCGAATGCCTCTGGTTGGAAATGAGGTAGGGTGTTAGGTCCAAACTGTACTGCAAGGGTCCCCAAAGTTCCCAGACACCACATATCCAGACACACACACTTGGCGTC
Organism: Hipposideros armiger; assembly: GCF_001890085.2. Classification (NCBI taxonomy): domain Eukaryota; kingdom Metazoa; phylum Chordata; class Mammalia; order Chiroptera; family Hipposideridae; genus Hipposideros; species Hipposideros armiger. Next base: position 2,051,469 of record NW_017731500.1, on the reverse strand, counting down.
TCCCTTTCCCTTTAAGTCCCCACCACCACCACCACCCACCCACCCAGGAAGAGCAAGGGAGGGACTTGTGCTTCTGGGGCTCTGGGGACTGCAGTCCCGGGGGCCATCTGGGAATGATTAGCCTACAGACTTCAGGTAGCTCCAGCCACACGTGCAGCCCACATGACACCCCTAATTCCATACCCACAGCACTCCTTCTCCAAACAAACAGCAGCGCCGTTTGCAGAAAAAAAGAAAATGCCTTCCTTAGAGGAGCTGCGGAGGAAAGCCAGGCCATAACTGTCTCCTCCTCACGGACTCCCGCCCCCCTGTCCACTCACCCCGCCCACCATCCATTCAACAGCCAGCCGCACCGCGGCTCATCCGTGAAAAGGCTGTGCGCTGTGCTTAGAAAAGCAAGCAAGAAAACCAGGGAGAAAAAAATATTTATTATCGTTGTATATTTGGGTAGCAAGGTCTCAGGGTTTTTAAAGGTTCTAATATGTTAATAATGATTTCAGTTTGTGGTTTGATTGTTTTCTCAAAACCTGTAAATCCAGGCCAGAAATGTCTAAAGATTGCAATCTGAAAGCTTTATATCCATCACTCCAAATATTCTCCAAAGGCATGTCTCTAATACCCTTTCTTACAGAAAAAAAAAAAAAGTCAAAGCGTCGGAAATTTAGAAGAGGGTCCCAGGCCAAGGACAGAATTCCTTGTAAGTATCATAGGCATCCATCTATAGGGCACATTCTGAGGGGAATCATAAAGACACCCCATGTAACTAGCGAAGGTGTCCCACTATGTGCCTGGTAGCTGTACTCCACCATTAGGTATTCATTGCTTTGACTAAATTTTGTTCATTCCTTCAGTAAACATTGACTTAGCAGAGTCTATATGACACATAGACTGGGAATACAAAGAGGATTAACTCTCTGTCCTTATCCTCAAGGAGATCAATTTAGCGGTGAGCGTATATGCACAAAGGACAAATGGCAACAGAAAGAGGCATGCACAAACAGAACACAGAAACGGGAGCAAATATCTATCCATAGGGAGACCTCAAGCCTTCATAGAGGGGCTAGCACTTGAATTGGATCTCTAGCCTCTATGAAAGTCTAGCGTCCTCATAGACTAAGAATGGACTAAGCCTTAATAGTCATTTACTCCATAGTCTGAATGAGTCTCCCGTCTTTTCAAAGAGAACATCTTCTTTCTTATGCCAGTGGAAAGACACCCTTCCCTGGAAAGGAATAAGTGCATGAAGGCTTAAATCAGTAATAGTTCTTTCCCCACAAGGGAGCATTGCTGGGGATTTTTCAGAATCAAAGGAGGATCTCATCTTTTCTTCGCGCCCATTCTTAGGTCTCAAAGGCAGCCTCCCTTCCACTTCCTGGTTTGCTTGAGTAAACACCAAAGTGTCCCTGACAGGAGTGACATTAGGCTGGGGAAACCCAGGGACCAAAGAAGGGGGACAGTCAACCCTCAGACAGACCCCACCTTTTCTCCCAGTTGCTGAGGGAAACATCTCGACCTCTGAGATGTCTCCATTGCTCCAAGAAAGTATGTTTAGGGCTCTGTCAGACTCTATTCCACCCCCTGCCTTATCTGCACAGCCCTCTAGGCGGATGATACCAACCCACTTGCTGAAGTGGGTCTCAGGCCTAGCTGAGCCGAGGAAGGTGGGCCTGGCAGCCAGTGCCCCACCAGTATCACCCCAAAGCCCTGCTTTCCTCAGGCCTCAGCTTCTGCAGGAGGGTTAGAGTCAAGAGAACCTCCAAACGCTAGGAAAAGAGAAGACAATTAGTGACGTTTGCTTTAGGCAGAATCTAAAGGGGAAAGAGAAACCTTGGCACCCCACAAAACTCCAACTCCCTAGGCCACTTCCGGAGCCACAGTGTTCAGCCCACTCAGCGTTTGGCCAATGCCACTCTCTCCTCCCCCAGAAGATTTCTTTGCTCCTGGAAAATCATCTGGAAACTGTCATCACCACTGTGCTGGTTGGCAGATGTCCCCCAAAGAGAGAGTAAAGCGTACCACACACTACAAGGCATTCCTGGGCTTGGACCAAGAAAGGGAGGGGGTAAGGGTGGGAGATGGTGGCTCAGGCAAAGGGCAGCACAGCATCGCCAGGTACAGAAGAAGACAGGGGACCCCCCCCCCCGGGCCAAGGGATGGAAAGGAATCTGACACTGGGCCAGGAGCTCCGGACCCCTTCTCCCGACGCTTTTGCCTTCTCCTCGGCCACTTTGATGGAGCTGTGAGGATGGGGGGCTGATCTCTGTGACCTCTATCCTTTCAGAGCCAGAAAAGGAAGAAACGTGGCAGAAGCAGAAAGAGTCTCAGATCAGTGAGCCCAGAGGGCACAGCAGGGTGCGGTTGGCAGAGGCTGAATTCTGACGGAAACCAGACCTGGAGACAGTAGCTGCAGGGACTCAACCTTGTCCCCTTTGGATGTAAGGCACACAGTAAGCCCTCAAGTGATATTTGATTAATGTTGAGCTAATTGGGAGAGAGAAGACAAATGACAGAATGACAAGGAACGATATAGGATGGAGAGGACAAGATGTGTCCACTGTGTTGTACTTCCTGGACCCAGAATTCCACTTCATCCCTCAGACCTACAGACCCCTCCCCCACAGAGTTCCTGCACAGCCTGACATCCGTGCCTGGACAGCAAGCACCTGGTTTGCCGTTCATGATACCTCATGCATTGAATACAGTCACAGTCCAAACAAAAGCCAGATTGGGCTCCTTCAGGAGGCCCTGGAGCCAGGTCTATTGGGGAAATGGACCCTATAGAAGTGGGGTGAACGCCCCGGTAGATACAGTGCCTGAGCCGAGACCACCCACCCTGCCTTCCTTTCCTGCCAGAGAGACACCTCAACCCTCAGTCAGACACCACCTTTTCTCCCAGTTGCTGAGAGATACACCTCAACCTTTGAGATGTCTCTATGCTCCAAGAGAGTGACCATTTAAGGAGAAGGTGCCTCTGTTTAGGGTGCTCTCAGACGCCATCTTGTTTTTGAAGAATAATAAATGGTCTGATATTTTAATCTATAGTGACCCTACCCCTAAATTATACCAGGAACTGCGTATTCATCTCTGCTTTGCATGTGGCTGCTAAGCCAGATGAGACTAAAACCACAGCCCTCCTCGGCCAACCGAAGCTGACAGTTTTGTGACCTTTATGGACACCCTAAAAGGAAGTGGTTTCTGTAATCAGTCTATGCCTGGTCCAGTCTGGGGGCCTTCCCTCGCATTTCAGCCAACCTGGACGTTGGGGGAGAAGCAGCTTCCAGTCCTAGGATTCTGTGTGAAAGAGAACAAGCTGCCCGTTCCCATTGGATGCAAACGCATTTTGTCCTCAAGTTAGTGGCAGGGATGCTGTGGGATTGTCTAGGTTTTAATGACTTAAGGGAGGGGAACAAAAAATAAAAAACAAAACAAGCAAACAAACAAAAAAAAACCTGTCCCTCTCTCCTATACCAGGCTAAATTTCACCCTCATCAATAAAATAAAATAAAAATGGTGGGAGGAGGGCAGAAAAAGGGCATTGAAGAGCCCACTTAATATTTTTTACATCAGTGAAGGGTCCTTGCAAGAAGATGTCATAGAGCGAAGGAAAGAAAAACCTGCTGTCTCCAAATCCCTGCTCTGCCTGCTCCTGGCTGGGAGACGCTTCTCTTCAAACAAACCAGGGATAGAATCCGGTGCTAGTGCAGTCTGTCTCTCCTGCAGGCTTGCAGACAGCGATGCACCAAGAAATTAATTTGAAATAAACAGTCACCAGGCAGGAAGCCCCGCGGGCCCTGCCTGGGTTCTTTGCGCCCCGACTTTGCCAAGCCCCGGGGCTGTTGCACCAGGCTCCCTGGTCGACTACACCCTGCAGTTTTTGTGACATCACAGCTCTGAGAAATCTCCACGGCCAGAAGCCCCAGTCTCAAGACATCACTCTCGCGGACTCTCCAAAGTTGGGGACTGACCTCATGACGTTGGCTCTCCCGGAACCCTGGGGCAGAAAGCACAGCAACCGAGCTCCGACCAGGAGGCAGGCGACCAGGCGAGCTGTGCGCTTCTGCCACTGGCTCTGGGCTCCGCTGCTCCAGAGCCGAGCCCAAGTCGAAGCAGAAAGGACTCACTCAGGGTTTGGCCCTCCCCCCCCCCACCCCCCGTAAATCTACAGGTCTGAGGAAGATACGTTGTGCCCCGAGTTCCTCCCGGGTGCTGCTGAGATAGAAAAGGTTTGCAAGGAAGATAAAAGATACATCGTCTTTAACTCAGCCACCTTCGGAATTGTGTATTAATAGCATTTCTCCCTTTCCGTGGTTTGATGGAGACATTTTCCCTGATTAATTAAGATCCGAAATAATCACCCACCCTATAGGACATCTTAGAGGCAGCAGTTGGTTAGAGCCCCTTCAGGCTGAGATGAAGCCATCACTAGAGAGCCCACTGTCCACTGGGAAACCATACAAATGTGCTGAGCACCTCAGCTCTGTTCTGTCCGGCCCTCCCTGGTGTGAACACCAGGTAACTGGAAGGTGACGAGGGGAGGAGGAGGTGCAGGTGCGAATCCACGACCTGCGCTGGAAGCTCCTGGGGCTGCCGTGAGCCCCCTGGCCCGGGGCAGTGGGCTGGCTGCGAAGGAGGCGTCGCTGCGCTGAGCGCTGATTTTATTTGTATTTTTTAAGTCACAAGGCGAAGTCACCTTCAGCTGAAAATGCCTGAAAGGTTTTTTAAAAAGGAAAATTGAGGAATGGGCGCGGGGAGTTGGGGGGGGCGAGAAACTTGGCCTAAGAAATTTCCCGCAGGCGGTTCTAGAGACGCGTTGAGGAATCCGAGTGATGCGCAGCTCCCCTGTACCCTGACTAAAGACGGATGTTTGGGGGAAAGGATTTTTTGTTGTTGTTTTTTTTAAGGAGCATACTTTCTTTGGAAGCATAGCCCCTTTGGGACTGCAACTTCCCTCTCCCGCGCGTTTTTTTCCCCCTCTGATAGCCAACCAACCGGTAGTCCCAGACAAGACAGCTGTCCTGTCACTTGTTTTGGCTCTGGGCTGCACCTCTGGGGAGCCCCTCTGGGTTACAGCCACCACTGCCCCACGACCCTGCCGGGTCGCCGGAGAGCACATTGAGGATTCATGCCTCTCTCACCCGGCTCCTCCTGTCCTCATCCTTCCGTCTCTCTGAAAACAGAAAAGGGAAGAAAACTGAAAACCCCCTTTTGGCCTGCACTTTTAGGGGGGCACCCGGGATTATACAGTACTGGGTGACACATGACAGAGACTTTCCCTCCGTAGGGCCCCCGTTTGGGGACAAATATGCATGTAGGACTATACCGTCACCTGTGTTTTCAAAACGTGTTTCTGGGAGTTCTGCAGGCCTGTGATGGGACAGGCACACCGTCAGGCAAAATGTCCAAAGGTCACATTTATTCGCTGGTCAACAGATATTTATTGCGCCTCTACGAAGCTATCTGGCACTGCCCTTTTCCTTTTTGCTGCTGCTGGACACAGCTCAGCGTCTTGTCCTAGACTCGGCTTACCTGCCGCTCCTTCCAAAGAGAAGTGGTGTCCGGCGTGAAAATCCACCGGCAAACGTGCTCCACGCCCAGTGAAAAGTGCCAATTACGGAGGAGCGGCCGGGAGCGCAGGGCGCGGGGACCTGAGATCCCGCCCGGGGTTGGGGTCTTGTAAAAATAACTGAAGGGAACCGGGCCCCCGGGGACTTGGCAGAAAAAGGGGTCCCCCCCTCCCATCTCTAAGCACCTCTATAGAAAACGTTGCCCAGGGCTGAGATCTTTGGGAGACTCCGCTGCTCACTCCAACCAAATTCTTCCAGAACTTGCATCCCTGCTGAAAACTGACTTGGACACGGTCCCCACTTTTGCTAAGGAATTTTGGGGAGGCATGTTGTGGTCCTTAATTCCCCAGGTAAAGGGAACCCCATCCGCCACCCTTCCCACCCCCATCTCGAGACGGAAACTCCCCCTTGCCCTGTGCCTCTGCCCGGCGTGTTTGCACCGCCCCAGCGAGCCGAGAAACTCGCTCTGCGCCAACAACTCTGGGCTCCTGCTCCGCGCCCGCGTAGACGCGAAGGGAGATTGGCGGCTCTGGCTGGGGAAAGTGAGCCCGGCGCCGGCCCCGGACGCCGAAACAGAAGGAAGGAATCCCAGACCTCGGCTTCCCCAGGTCCCCCCTGGGATCCACTCGCACCTCCATGTCTCCGCTCCCGGCGGCAGACCTCGCGGCGCTGACTCTGGAGCGGGGACTAAATGCACGTCGCCGACGTGCGAAGCGCTGTTGGTGCCCGACCCTTTCCCCTTGCTCAGCCCCATCAGGCTGGGGTTCCTAGCGCGTTTAGCTCTTGGCAGAAAGCTCCGGCTAAAACTGGGCCAACGGCCTCAGTTTCCCAATCCGTAACCTCAACATTGGGAAAGGGTGCCTTTCCCTCTGGCTCTCTCTGACTCAGGTCCTCAGATCCGGGACTGCTAGCGTCTTCCCGGGGCAGTGAAGAGAGGTTAGGGGCGACCCGGGAAAGTCACGCAGGAGTGAACTGAGCCCCTGAATGGGGATAGAGGAGTTGGCACCCAGGCCTCTGAAGAAACGCAGGACCGCCCCACTGGCTAACCGACGGTGCCCACGCGTCAGACTCGGCCTTGGTCCTGGCACGCCATGCAGAGGGCAACATTTGGCACCGAGGGGGTGACTGGTGGTGGGAGGGGGGGTGCCTTCTGGTCTCGCTCTCCACGTTCTGTGCAGAATAGAAACGTCAGGCATCTAGAAGTTTCTTTTTTTTTTTTTCCTCTGCCCTGTCCTCCACAGACACACACCTCCCAGTTCCCCTAACCGGGCTGCCCAGAAGTGGATCTGCATGGGAGGGAATATCGTGTAGGAATTTCTGGAGAGATAAATCTCAGCAGCAAAGCAATTTTGATCGAGTGAAACACACCACCACCATCAAAATTTTCCTGCAGTTTCTGTGAGTTAGACAGTTTCTGGGCTTTTGGCGCCCCCTCTGGATGCAGCTGAGAATTGCAGTCCATTTTTTTTCAAGTCAACTGTTTATCATAAATTTTCAAAAAGACACAATAACACAAAATACTTGCATCAAACGAACAGAAAATGTATAAAGCACCGTAGCTCGTGATTTAAAAAGCTATGCATTACTTACATGCTATTAAATAACTGTATTAAATATATTTACATATGTACGTATTTATCTTGACAAATATTTGGTGAAATATTCCAAAGTATCTTAAAGTCACAGTCGTCTTCACCGCCTTTATGCCAGCAAACATGGAAATTACAATAAAATGCAGCTAAATATAGGCGCCCTGGTTAAAACTTCTGCCCCAAGTTCTGGTCTCGGAGTCTCCTCCTGGGTCAGGTGGCTGCAAATCACAGTTATACTCACAGATGTCCCCTCCAAGGACACAGAAATCAGTCCATACTACACGGGACTTTTTCTCCCCAAAAAAGAATGAAGCCGTTCTTATACTTTCCGAGCATATTCACGGGACCACGACTACAAGACTTAAACGTGTAAACAAACTCTGAGGTACCAGGGACATCCACTGTGAAATGCATTCGATTAAAAAGTAAATACTATTTAACAAGGTTGCAACTTACTACCTTCTGAAGAGTTCCGTTTCCTATAAGCAATGTTGACTTCTTCGGAAGAAAACTCGAGACAATGAGATTTTTTTTTTAATTCTTCAAGGAAAAGTCTTTTACATCTTGCCATAGTGTCGGCAATTTGCAAAATAGAAATAAACAAATCTCTGCTATGATGCGGGCCGATTCACAATAACAATAATTGAAATCAAGGCAAATATTTTCGAGAGCAGAAAAGGGGGGGAGGAGTTGAAAATCAAGAATTTTCCACAGTTGTGAGTTTATTTGTGATTCTGAAGATGTGTAACCCGCAGGCGACTAAGGTTTTTCTTCTTCCCCAGAACAGATACCCAACCAGACTCGACGCATTTGTGTAAACACAAAGATTGTGCTCAAATCACTCTTGAAATCATCAGAGACCCCCACCCCACCCCCACTCCGACCCCCTGCCCCAGAACTCCCAAATATCTTCGAGTCACAAAAAGGATCGGACTAAAGTCTGGACGACAGGCTCTCGCCTTTCCAGGTGTCTGTAAAGGAGGACCAGAGCAGGCAAGCAGCGCGAATCCGCCAAAGAGCACTGTTTTGTCTGCGGCGGTGCCCATTTATTTGGCTTTTTACAAACCGAATGACCGGCCCCAGCCTGGCGGCCTGGGACAGCCGCAGCCGCAAAGTTCGATCTTTCAAAGCCTGAGCAGTTTGCAAACTCCTATCCACCGGCAACTCGGCTGACGTTTTGACTCGGCCGGGCGGTGAAGAGCAGACCGTCAAAACAGTGGCCCTGTCACTAAGGCGCGTCAGGGGGTGGGGGGTTTGGGGAACTGGAGAAGTACTTGTCAGGGTTCAAGGTCGGTGGGGCGCGGGATGGCTTCGCGAGCGAGCGAGCGGGCGCGGGGCTGCGACCTCGCGGCAGCCGCCAGCCTTCGCCTGGACTTAGCTTTGGTTTTTCATTGATTCCCTTTGCAAGAGCGCAGCAGAATCCCAACCAGCCGCACCAGCCCCGGCGAAACAGAGCATGTTAATCTATTTATATGGATTATTACAGAGGAACAGCGGGCGTTGAGTCACCAAAACATTTGCTTCCAAAGACCATTTCTAAGCACTTTCGGAGGAGGCAGGCTCCGAAAGGAGAGCGCAACCTGGGCTGCGCATTAAGGAGCAACTGCTTTTCGAAGACTGAAAACTCCAGCTAAGTCCCTGGTACGGCGGAGAAAGCAGTGAAAAGCAATGCTTGGGGGTGGGGGTAGATCCTAGTCTAGACACACACACACACACACACACACACACACACACACACACACGCACACGCACGCAAAGATTCGCGCGGGGACGGCACCAAAATTCTGACATTATGAGAGTACAGCGAACTTACACACTTGGATGTCCCTGGTCCCCCGCCTTCCCCGAAGCACACCCCACCCCCCAGGCCGGCAGCGGGACCAGCGGCAGCGCTCCCCGCCCCGCCCCTCTCCTCCCCTCCCGTCACCCAGCCCAGTGCCACAATCCTCCCCCCCCCCAATCGGATCCAATCAGCTGCCTGCCAACCCCTGAAATGCCGCGCCGTGATTGGCTGGACGTCTCTAAGGTGAGGCGGAGTATTTATTAAAGAGCCGCTGGGCTGGGAGTCGGAGAGCAGACAGCGGAGCTTGAAACTGACTGGGAACTTCAGTGGCGCCGCGACTTCCCAGTCTCACCCCGGGAACTTGTCTTTGCAGGAGGACAAGAAAAGGGGAGCAAACGTCCCCACTTTAGCGCTTCCTTCCCCTCCTCCTTCTCCTCCTCTTCCTCCGCACCCATTCGCCTTCCCCCCACTTGGAGCGGGCAGCCGCGGGCTGGCCACCCCGTGCCTTCCTCAGTGCTCGCCGCCGCAGCCGGGTGAGGCACCAGGCTCCCCGGGAGCCGCTCGCTCTGCGTCCGGGCAGCCGAGGGGAGAGGAGTCTGCGCCTCGAGTCCCCGAGCCGCCGCGGCTTCTCGCCTTTCCCGGCCACCCGCCCCCTGCCCTGGGCCCGCGTATGAATCTCCTGGACCCTTTCATGAAAATGACCGACGAGCAGGAGAAGGGCCTGTCCGGTGCCCCCAGCCCCACCATGTCCGAGGACTCGACCGGTTCGCCCTGCCCTTCGGGATCCGGCTCCGACACTGAGAACACACGGCCCCAGGAGAACACGTTCCCCAAGGGCGAGCCGGACTTGAAGAAGGAGAGCGAGGAAGACAAGTTCCCGGTGTGCATCCGCGAGGCCGTCAGCCAGGTGCTCAAGGGCTACGACTGGACGCTGGTGCCCATGCCCGTGCGCGTCAACGGCTCCAGCAAGAACAAGCCGCACGTCAAGCGGCCCATGAACGCCTTCATGGTGTGGGCGCAGGCGGCGCGCAGGAAGCTGGCGGACCAGTACCCGCACCTGCACAACGCCGAGCTCAGCAAGACGCTCGGCAAGCTTTGGAGGTAGGGCGGCGCGGCAGGGTGGGCTCCGCGGGCGTGGGGCGCTGGCACAGACCTGCTCCCTGTGCCCCGCCTCCTTCCCGGCGGGAGGGGGGGGATTACGGTCCCGAAGCGGGCGGGGTGGGGCCCGAGGGGGGGTGGGGGCGACGTGTAAGTTGGCTCAGAGTTTGCCAAACTTCTTGGGTTGCTCTAGGAAGGAGGGGGGGGATGTCTAGGTTGAGGGGGAGGGAGATAGCCAGAGGATGGGACACAATTTACAGGACACACGGCGGGAGGGGGCGGCCCCCTGATCTCCGGTTGCTATGAAGTTCAATCCCAAGAGAGGGGTTGGAGTGCGAAGTGAAGTTTGCCTCTCCCTCCCTCGAGCTGCGCTCTCTGGCGCAGCTCTACACCAGCGGAGGTGGGATGAAGGGTGGGGGAGACACCGAGGCAAGAGGCGTTCCCACGGCTGGAAGGGGAGAGTAGGGGGAGGCTGCTGGTAATAGGTGGGCGCCGCGTTGCGGGGAGGGGAGGGGGGGGCGTCAAGAGGCGCTCCTAGCAGATTAAGTGGGTTTTTGGAAAGTGTTTAAAGTGTTGGGGCGGGGGATAACTCCAGTAGCAAAGACGTTTAGAGTGGGCGCAGGGAGAGCTATTTTCAACTGTAGCGTTTCCAAAATAGAAGCGACAGGGAGAGGGCGGGGCGCGAAGTAACCGCTCAGGTCTGACTAAAAGAACCGAGATTTCTTTTTTATTTTCTTTTACTTTTTTCTTTTTTCTTTTTTTTTAAGAAAAGTTAGGAGCCGCGGCAATGGCTGGAAAGCAGGGAGGAGGGTGGACGAAGGTTGTGTGCGAAGCTGGGGAGAGGTCGGGGTAACACCCCCCCCCACCGCCGGCCTGACAGCTCTGAGAATTTCACAGACACCCCCCCTTCTCTCTTTTTCTCTGCGTCCCCTCCTGCGCCCCCAGACTGCTGAACGAGAGCGAGAAGCGGCCCTTCGTGGAGGAGGCGGAGCGGCTGCGCGTGCAGCACAAGAAAGACCACCCGGATTACAAGTACCAGCCCCGGCGAAGGAAGTCGGTGAAGAACGGACAGACAGAGGCGGAGGAGGCCACGGAGCAGACGCACATCTCCCCCAACGCCATCTTCAAGGCGCTGCAGGCCGACTCGCCGCACTCCTCCTCCGGGATGAGTGAGGTGCACTCCCCCGGCGAGCAGTCCGGTGAGTCCCCCCACAGCCCCCCAGCCTAACCATCCAGAGCCCCGCCTGGCACACACCCCAGGCCTCCACCTAGGAGGCTCTGCTCAGGCACTCTGCGCTCCCCTGGGAGGGAAACACCACCCCTGCACCGAGTCCTCCTCCCCTCTCTGCCCTGGGCCCCACGAAGCCCCTAAACACACACACACACACACATACACACACACACACACACACACACACACACACACACACCCCTGCCTACTTGCGGATCAATTTTCATTGCGAGCTATAACGCCTTTACAGCTTCACAGGACGTCTCCCTTTTTCGCTTTGCTCCCGCACCCCAAAAGCACACACAGGGCTCTTCTATAAGTAGCAGTTTGGTCTTCTGGGCCCTCCTGGCTTCAAACCCTCCCCTGGTAAAAGGCGCCTGCCCAGTGTGTCTTGGCGGGTTAATCACTCAGGGTCCCATCTACAGTGCAGCGCGCGATCTGCGCGGATGCGGCCTCGTGACACTTTCGCAGAGAAGGGAGGGTGGGGGTTCCTAAGACGAGAGCCTTTGCACGGCCCCTGTTTGATTTTCCTGCTCTTTCTTCGGCTTGTATTACCTGCAGGGCAATCGCAGGGCCCACCGACGCCACCCACCACCCCCAAGACCGACGTGCAGCCCGGCAAGGCTGACCTGAAACGAGAGGGGCGCCCCCTGCCGGAGGGGGGCAGACAACCCCCGATCGACTTCCGCGACGTGGACATCGGCGAGCTGAGCAGCGACGTCATCTCCAACATCGAGACCTTCGACGTCAACGAATTTGACCAGTACCTGCCGCCCAATGGCCACCCGGGGGTGCCGGCCACGCACGGCCAGGTCACCTACACCGGCAGCTACGGCATCAGCAGCACGGCGGCCACCCCGGCGGGCGCGGGCCACGTGTGGATGTCCAAGCAGCAGGCGCCGCCGCCGCCCCCGCAGCAGCCCCCGCAGGCCCCGCAGGCCCCGCAGGCGCCCCCGCAGGCCCCGCAGGCGCCCCCGCAGCAGCAGCCGGCGCCCCCGCAGCCGCAGCAGGCGCACACGCTGACCACGCTGAGCAGCGAGCCGGGCCAGTCCCAGCGAACGCACATCAAGACGGAGCAGCTGAGCCCCAGCCACTACAGCGAGCAGCAGCAGCACTCGCCGCAGCAGATCGCTTACAGCCCCTTCAACCTCCCGCACTACAGCCCCTCCTACCCGCCCATCACCCGCTCGCAGTACGACTACACAGACCACCAGAACTCCGGCTCCTACTACAGCCACGCGGCCGGCCAGGGCTCCGGCCTCTACTCCACCTTCACCTACATGAACCCGGCGCAGCGGCCCATGTACACGCCCATCGCCGACACCTCCGGGGTCCCTTCCATCCCGCAGACCCACAGCCCCCAGCACTGGGAACAGCCCGTCTACACACAGCTCACCAGACCTTGAGGAGACCTTACGCAAAGGGTGACGACTGGCGTGATGATCCTAAAAATGAACCGAAGAAAGAAAGAAAAAAACCAGAATTTCCTTTGGACAGCTTTTTTTTTTTTTCTTATTCCTGAAAAAACATTTAAGCTAAAGGCAAACTCGTACCCAGATTCCAAGACAGAAACGTTAGTTACCCAAACGCATGACCACCGTGTTGCGAGACAGTGGCCAGGCCACTCATGGCTAGACGGACCAGCGGAACGACAAGAAACTGAGCTTGGAAACCGTCGAGGCAAGCGTGGAGGATGATGGGAAATCGTGTGATCCATTTGCTCAATCTCTCTGCCTGTTGGGACTTTGTAATTATTTTTTAGCAGTAATTAAAGAAAAAAGTCCTCTGTGAGGAGTATTCTCTATTTTAAATATTTTTAGTATGTACTGTGTATGATTCATTACCATTTTGAGGGGATTTATACATATTTTTAGATAAAAAATTAAATGCTCTTATTTTTCCAACAGCTAAACTACTTAGTTGAACAGTGTGCCCTAGCTTTTCTTGCAACCAGAGTATTTTTGTACAGATTTGCTTTCTCTTACAAAAAAAAAAAAGTGTGTGTGTTGTATTAACATAGAAAAAAAACCCCACAAATTTGTGTTATGTGATCAGTTGGGGGGGGGTTAGCTTTGCTTAATGCCTCAGGCTTTCTGATTCAAGAAGGAGCTGCCTTAGGAAAATAAAGGCCTTATTTTGCAAATAATGGAAGTACACATTAGCCTAGAGAAGCCTTTGGTAAGCTTTATCATATATATTTTTTTTAAATGAGAAAAACACCTTGAGCCTTAAAACCATGCTGCTGAAAAATACTCGCGAACTCTTTTAGTGCATTTCCTTCTGCATTGGCTTGTTCATTGCAGCCTTAACAAAAGAAGAAGCAAAAGTCAAGCAAAGGAGACGAGATCTGTTTTGGGGATGTTTCAGCAGCCAGTAAGTGCCCCAGCACACTGCCCCCTGGTTGCCTGCCCGGCCCCATGTGGACCACAGATGCTAGAGTCCTCTCACTTACACTGTCACCTGTGCCTCTCTGAACACCAGCAGTTAACCTTCAAGACATTCCATATGCTAAAATTTATTTATTTTGTAAGGAGAGGTTTTAATTAAAAAAAGAAGAAAAAAAAACTTTTTTTTTTTTTTTTGCTGTTTAAAATTTACCTTCTTTAAAATAGGTTGTTGGAGCCTTCCTCAAAGGGTATGGTCATCTGTTGTTAAATTATGTTCTTAACTGTAACCAGTTTTTTTTTTATTTATCTCTTTAATCTTTTTTATTATTAAAAGCAAGTTTCTTTGGATTCCTTGTCCTAGATTTGTATAAATGCCTTTTTGTCCGTCCTTTTTTTTTTTCTTTGTTTTTGTTGAAAACAAACTGGAAACGTGTTTCTCTTTTTGTACAAATGAGAGGCTGCAAATGTAGTGTATCACTGAGTCATTTGCAGTGTTTTCTGCCACAGATCTTTGGGCTGCCTAAGTGTGCGTGTGCGCGTGTGCATGTGTGTGTGTATGTGTGTGGGTTGTGATGCAAGCATGCCTGCATTCCCCTGCACATTCTCTTGGAGAGAGGGAGGAAAGGGGGAGGGGATCGGCCCACTGACAGACCTTGATTCTTAATTACATCTGTGGCTGGAGAGTTTGAGGATTGCTTTTTAAAAAAGACAGCAAACTTTTTTTTTTTATTTAAAAAAAGATATATTAACAGTTTTAGAAGTCAGTAGAATAAAATCTTAAAGCACTCTTATAATATGGCATCTTTCCATTTCTGTATAAAAAGCAGATCTTTTAAAAAAATATTTCTGTAACTTAAAAAACCTGGCATTTAAATCATATTTTGTCTTTAGGTAAGGTTTGGTTTGTGTTTGTGTTTTGTTTGTTTCCTTGTTCCCCACCACCACCCCACCCCCACCCCAGACCTTTTGTTCGCTCTGTGAAACTTTCCTTTTTTTTTCTTTCCTTTTTTTGTATATTATTGTTTACAATAAATATACATTGCATTAAAAAGAAAACCGCCCTATGGACTTATTCACCCCGTTCTCTTGTTAACAGGATGATTTGGGCCCCAAAGAGGTTGTTACATGCTAATCACTGTGTTATTTTTGTTTTTTATGTGCACTTTTGGCAATCCTAAAATCAGCAGTAAGAAGAAGACTGTGAGTCCTCAAAAATCCGCACAGAAAAATCTTGACAAGTGCCACCCCAGTATGTCACAAAGAGAAGTACATGTCAGTAGTTGCCTGCTCAGGCAAAATGTTTGTTGTGGTTTTAACAACCTCATGCTTCAGGGCTAAAGCTGTTCCCTTGTGAAAGTCAGAAGGGAATATTAGACCTGAAATCACTAGCTTGTCAGAAGACAGAATGCCAGAGGGGGACTTGCTTGTCTGAATTCAACAGAGCACACTTTCTGTTACCTAAAAATGGGGTGTCCATTTAAAAGGCAAAGGAAACCAAAGTAAAACAGTGTCCGGAGGGGACCAGTGTGAAGTCTGTTCTATTAACCCATTTAAGTAATTCAGAGTTTATCTGCAGGGACCATGGAATGAGATGATTTTTCTGTTCCCTCCAGTTTAACTCACCCTGAGAAGACGCAAAGCTATCCTAGAAGTAATAAGACCTAATCCTGTTTTCCTTGGCCCCAGTTAGATGGGAGTTTCCAGGATCAGAGAGCCGTTCAGGTCATTTTTCATTAAACAGATGAAATCACTCCTTCCCTCCCACCCCTGCACAGAGACACCCCACCCCCACCCCAGCTGATTGGGGAAGTGTCTCCACCGAGGCAGATCGCCTTCCTCACCTCAGGCTAGCTTTACTGCTGGGCCCTCCTCTCTGACAGTCTTAACCAGCATCCAAACTCCCTGGCCATTACCTCACATTGTCTGTTTTTGCTTATTAGATTAGTTATCAATTCGAGGCAACATTAGTACTGGGCTTCCTTGGCAAATTCTTTGAACAAACATGGATTGAGGGCCGGTGATTGGCTGAGTGCTGCTGCCCCCACCCCCACCCCAGGCGTCAGATTCTGTAGCTTGTTGGTGCCATAAACGTCCCATTTGCTTAAGCCCAGAGTCTATCTTCCATTCTTACAAAATCTCTATTTTTTCCCCTTGCCAACACTCACAAAGTCCTTTTCAACAGCCTGTGATGTTGAATTCTTCTCCGCCCTTATTCACCCAAATCCCTGTCTGTCAAAATCAATACACACCATTCCATCATGACCGCCCCTTTCCCTACCAAATCTATAATGTTTGTTAGATTATTCTGTCTACTCCTGGAAATATTCTCTTTTCCTCAGTATGTGACCTTTGGCAGACCTTCTTAGAGCCAGAATATTCTGTTAAGATATAAACTTGCTAGGTGACCTAGAGCAAGTGGCTTCCTTCCCTGGGCCTCGGTTTCCCCTTCTGTTAAGAATGTTGATAATCCGTCCCTCAGGTAACAGAGCTGTTCTTCGGACAGCTTTCAGCATGGAGCAGACTGAGACTTGACTGGCTCTGAATCTCCTGGTCCATACAGGATTGCTACCGCTTTGGAATAAAAGGCAAATAAATGTTTGGGGGTTTCACAAACTCCCCAAAGGGTTCTGATATGCAGGAAAAATACAAGGGACACCGGAGTGCAGAGAGAGCATCTCTGAATCTACTCACCACCATCTACCAGATCTAGTCAAAGACCCACATCACCAGATTATAAAATATCTTAGAGGAAATTTTAGTCTAAATCCAGAAACGCAGAGCTTATCACCCTGACAACAAGACAGTTATTAGAAACCTAGGAAACAGTTCTTCAGACCAGAAGAGGTTTATATTTAGATCCAACGTTATTTGTTGATTTGCACTGGTTTTATTTATTTATTTATCTATTATTTATTTATTTACTATTTTAGCAAAAAGCGAATTTTTTTTTTTAAAGATTTTTATTGAGGAATTGGGGGAAGGGGAACAGACAAGTTGCTGTCCTTTTGTTCTTCAGTCTAGTTGTGGAGGATGTTGCTTCACTGGCCCAAGTTGGCACCATCATTGTGCTCTTCCCTGGCAAGGCAGATCAGTCGCCGGCTTCTGGATGGCTGCTCACTGTGGCTGCTGGCCGCTCACGCTGGCTGCTGGTTACACACGGTAGCCGATGGCAACCCACTGAAGCAGGGGCTGCAGCCTACGCCGTCGCCAGCGACTCACGGCAGCCCAGCTCCAGGTTGAGCTGCCGTTCAGCATCTTAGCTGTAGACAGTGTCACTGGCCCTCATATGTGGGATCCGAACCGGGGCCCTCTGGCGTCCCAAGCCAGTTCTTAACCATCGCGCCACTCGGCCGGCCCCAAAAAGGGAATTTTTAACCAAAGGGAATAAACAAAAGATATTTTAAAAACACAGAACCAGTCTTTTGGGCTAATACTAAAATGGCCCTTTTCGATTAGTTTGAGTGCGTGTTTGACTTTCCCACCTCAACTCCATCCTATCCCTTCTCTTCCCCTGATTTTCAAAATCCACATTTTGGAGGCAACATTGTGGCACTTTTTAACTTAAATTAATTGATGACTATTGCTATAGCCAGAGATGGACTTGACTGCGACACTAAAGAAGTTAAAGCTTCAGGACTCATCACTTGCACAGACGCCTATTAAGGCCCTGTAATTAATCTTATACTTTTTAGATTTAAATGTAAATTCTTTTTCTAGAAGACTCCCCCCTCAAAATGTTACTCAGCCATGAGAAAAATGAAACACTGCTATTTGCGACAACATGGATGGACCTTGAGATTATCAGGCTAAGTGAAATAAGTTAGACAGGAAAAGTCGGGAACCATATGACTTCATTCATATGGGGGATAGAAAACTGAAAGCAATAAACGAACAAGACAAACAAACAAAAACTCATAGCACAACAACAATTTAGTGGTTACCAGAGGGTAAGTGGGAAAGGGGGGAGGCAGAGAAGGGTAAAGGGGATCAAAATTTTTAATTAAAAAAAGATTTAACAGAAAAAAAAATAAAAGCAATTACTTATTTTTAAAAAAACTGATAAGCGTCAGGCCCTACAAAACCTGCGTCTGTTGGACAGCAAACCATAGCTGTTGAACAGCGAACGATATGACCATAGCTATTGGACCGCAAACCATACGACATCAGAGGCCGCAAGCAAGATGCTTTTCTTTCTCTTCTCAACAGTGCCTGGCACTTAGTAGGTGCTTTGTAAATACAACCTTTCATCATATCCATGGATCTGATGGCAATGTCACAGAATGCTTTCTTGGGACTCTCTACCACAGCTTTCTACCGCAACTTTCTTATCCCTCTGAGACGCTAATGATTTTCATTTCTCAAAAGATGTTATCTCACAGGCATCACAGAGGTTCAATGAAAGAAAACCCACAAGAAATGTTAATTACCTCTCCTCCCTCATTTCTTCACTTCCCCTTCCTACACGTTTCTTTTTTCCTTTCTTATGCCTCTTATCCCCTGCATTTTCTTAGGGTCTCTCTTTGACCCTGGCAGCTGAAAAAAAGTTTGCTGGGCCCTAACTGGGCTCTTTCTTTTCTATCATTCACAGACTACTAGGACTCTTTTTTACTCTGGATATCTGAAGAAGAACTGTTTTTAGAACAAACACAACAAGGGGCAGGCAATGTCAGATTTGCATTCATTCAAAACAACCAGGCAAAATTCGGGTAATAGGTACATTACCTCCAAGCTACTACTAGAAACAGTCCTTGAAATTTCAGGATTTTATATTGAACTCAGTCCAGTTACCACGGTTTCAGGTGGCCGTATTCCACCTTCGGAAGATGCCTACTCCTCGTCTTCCCCATAAACATTTGTGGAGTACATCTTGTGGGTCAGAATTCAGCAGTGACCAAGACAGGCATCGCCCCCACCCTCATGGGCTTTACATTGAGAAAATAAATAATCCTCCCTGATGTTTTCTTGTTCACGTGGTATGAAAAAAAAAAAAAGACAACTGATTAGGGCCAGTTCAGAAGCTATTGAAGCCATCCAGGTGAGAGATAAGGGCGGCCTAGTCTAGGATGGCAGAGGGGAGGGTAGTTGACAGATTTGGGATTGGTTTTGGTGAGAATTTCCTGAATTCTTTTGTTCTCTCCTAATCTCCATCCATTTTTCAGTGCCATGAAATTTATTCTGGCCCAATTTACATACACATAGCCCCCTCTGCGTTCACCTTAGTCATTCCCTCTTGCCCATGGCAATAACGCTCTATTTGTCTCTCTACCTCTTTGATGACACACGGATTCATGTAAACTCACAATCCCCTTTTCACCAGAGACCTCAAGAGAAGGACCCATCTGGTCCCTGGTATCCAAAGGGTCTCGGTCTCTCTCTCTCTCTCTCTCTCTCTCTCTCTCTCTCTCTCTCTCTCTCTCTCTCTTTTGAGGGGGGGTGGATTTTTGTAAGAGTTTATTTTATTTGAGTCAAACTGATGACATATGCCAGAGAGTAAGACCTGAGATGCTCTTCCAAGAGGGTCTCTTAATCTCCAGAGATTTAGTTAATCTACCCCCAGGTTGATGGAATCAGAAATTTGGAAGTTATAGGAGATCTTTATTTTGCACTCTCATTGCAAAACTCCTTTATACATCTCAGCTGTTGTGTCTCCTCAGTTCTTCTAGAATGCGTACGTTGATTGAGAATGCACTTCTCCTATCATGGAAAACTTTACCTGCAGAAAAATCGTATCTCTGCAGTTCCCATCCAATAGTCCAAGGTGATCCACTCCTACACCAATATGCTGTGAGCCCTGTCTTTCTTCCCAACGATAGCCCTTCAACTATTTGTACGGTTTTCAAGTTTTCTTTTAGTATATTCCCCCATGCTATACACTCCATACTCCAATACATTTCACACCTGACCTTGTTCCCAAATCCTTCCATAACCTGTCATTCTTTTTTAAATGCACTTCACTTACTAGCATTCCTCTCAAATCAGCATGCCCAGAATTATTTCCAGGACTCCAATTTTGGCTTGACTAATGTGGAATACACATAGAGACATCCCTTTTGTAATCAGAAATTGTGCTTCTATTAATTTAAATTAAAATTGTGTTCATTATGGTAGTAGCCAAATCACCCGGTTATATTATGGTGAGAAATGTCTCACCTATCGGGTAATTGTGCAACTGATTTTTTGGAACTTAATTACCAAGTTTTACATGTACCTCTGTCTTGACTGGAGCGTGACATATACAGGCTCCATGGAAAGAAAGAGAGGAGAAGGGATTTACATCATCAAGCCTTTACATTGCCAGGTACTGTGACAGATGTTTTATATACATGATCTCATTTAATCCATTTAATAAGCCATAGAGACAGGTGTTATTATTACAGTTTTATTAAGAAGGAAACTGAAGTTCAGAGAGATTAAGCAATTAACCTACAGTCGCATGAACTAGTATCTGGCATCGACAACTACCACTGGCTGCCCAGCCCCACTATCTGCCACCCCACCATGTCCCAACCCGAGTCCTCAGTTTCCCAAAGAGAATATGAAATAGAGTTTATAATGGGAAAGGGAGAATAAATTCTCATGTTGCAAATTATGTTACCGGGAATCGGTTTAAAGCAAAATATGACCATAGGACCTCCCTCACCTTATTCAACTCCTTTCAAATGGCTACCTCTGCACTTGGAAGAAAAGCCAAATTCTTTACAAAGGATGCTATGCCCTACTCCAGGGATTTGCAAACCACAGCCCATGGACCAAGTCCTGCACCTCACCTATAGTTGCAAATAAATCTTTATCGGAGCACAGTCATGCTCATTAACTTACATACATCATGTACGCTGCTTCCTGCTATGATAACAGAATGCAGTCATGGCAACAGAGATCATGGCCTGCAAAGCCTGAAATATTTCCTGACTGGCCTTGACGGAAAAGGTTTGCTGACCATTTCCCTACACGGTCTAGCCCTTGCCTATTTCTGTGACCTCCTCTCTTGTCATTGTCCTCCTTGTTCCCTATGCCCGCACCCCTTTGCCTTCTTTCTCGTGCTCAAATCTCTCAAGCTCTTTGCCATTTAAGGGCCTTTGTACTTGCTACTTCCTTGACCTAACGGGCCCTTTCGTCAGAATTTTCCCTATTGTCTTCCTTCTGTCTTTCAGATCTCATTTCAAGTGTCATCTCCTCCCTGGGGCCTTACTTGACTATCCTAGATCGCGTGGTCCACTCCGCCATCACCCCAGTCACTCTCCCACTATCCTGTTTTCATAACAACATCACTTCCTGAAATTATCTTAGTCATTGACATGTTTGTTTCCTCTGACTAAGGCTTCGAACTTTGTCTTATTCCCAATTTATCTCCAGTACCTAGAAATGTGTTCAACACATAATAGGAGCTTCAGTAACTGTTGGTGAATTCATTGATATATTAAGCCATTTTTACTCTCCCAGGTTCTCAGGTGGAAGCTGAGTATGAGGGGTTCAAAGGCAAAAAGTTGTCAATTACTCTGTAATTAAATAATCAATTAAGTGAACATTTGATGGGTATTTACTATTTCAGGGCAGGACTCCAACCCTAATAAGATAAGGAGCTCACAAGAAACAGGATGGATGTAGAGTAATGAAACCAGCAATAGTGTTGAGTTAGAGGTGTGCACAGAATGCTGTAAAAATACAGAAGATGGAAGGCAGGAGAGAGCCTGCTGGGGGAAGGGGAAGTACTGAGGCACCCGGAAAGGACTATGCAAGACAAAGGGATAAAGTGCAAGGCAATGACAAGTTGGTTCAGTGTGACAAGGATTGGTGATGGGTAGGTAAACCGCAGAGAATTCATTGAGAGATAAGCGGAAGTGGAATCGTGGGGAACGTTAGAAAGGTTTGAACAAGAGCAATGACAAGGGCACTTGTGTGCTACAAAGAAGGCATGATTCTCCCTACACCAACCCAGGCTTTTGACCTTGTCGGGAGACTCCTGAAGAATCTCTTCTGTAGTCCACTGCAGAAGAGAGTAAAGCCAGAGCTGAGGACGAGGCCATGGCAGTACAGTGGAGAAAGGGGGGTGCTTACGAGATTCTAGGAGGACACGTGGCAAAATTTGAGAACTGGTGGGATATAGACCCAGAAAGAAGACGGAGTCAAGGATGGCCTCTGTGCTCTGTCCTTGCTGACAAGGTGACAGATCGTGCCATCTACCAAATTGTGGCATGTAGGAAAGTAGTTGACACTGCTTCGTGGGCACTTGAAGGTGCGTGTGGATGAGCCTACAGTTGAAAATAAGCATGATATTTGGATGGTGATCAAATGCAACTTTATTTTGGTTTTACTGTCTCTTTAGACTTCATTCAGGAGCTGGGACCTTCCCTTGGCCCCGAGTGATCACTGGGGGTGGGACACCAGGGTATGAAAACATGACTTCCCCAGCATTCTCAGAAAGTAAAATGTCCTCTGGTTATGGAGTTATCACGTGTCTAAAGCTCATTGAAATACTCCATCCTAGGTAATAAGTAAACTGGCTTAATGTTAAATTTTCTTTGCTCTTCAACTCATGATTGCTTCATGATGGAAACCTGTAGTGGGGAAGAGGGTTTCTCTGCATGGTCCCTGGTGGCCCCTTTCCCACTAACTAGCTGCTGCTGTTTCCTGTCTGCCCAACAGACTCGAAGGGGACAGGACAAGCAAGGAAGGAAGGAGAGGAGGAGAAAGTGAAAAGGACATTTATCTGGATGGCGTCTCACTGTTGGGTCCTACTAGATGGTTAATGCCGAAATCCCTGGGGGGGACAGGTACCTGATCAGAGCTAACTCTTCTCCCCTGGGGCACTTTCATGACTCCCCATTTGTGCGGCTGTCTTGACTCAGGCAGATACAGTACTCTTCAGACTGGTAGTTTTCAACTCCTACCCCACTGCAGAGCACGCTCAGAACACCTCCAGCCTCTTCCTAGGAGGTCTCCTTGCCCCCGTGGTGACTGTGCTAAGCAGGACCTAAGATGATCCCACGCTAGCACTCTCTCCCCGGGAACCACATTGCGTTAGTGGAAATACATCGCTTACCTAAGGGAAGTCAACCACTCACACATGTTACCTGAACTCTTGAGACAGGCACCAGTTCTCTGTGTATCCTGACTGTAAGAACTCATTTCGAAGCTTTGTGAACAACCTCTTTTAAAGCTCCATTGGCTAAACTGGGGGTTATTGGATCTCAGCACCACGCCTCCCCAGTGAAGTGAGCGTGGGTACCGTTACATGGCAACAACGCTCCAGAAAACAGGCTTCACAGATTGCCTTTCTTATTTCTGACTCTGCCCCTCCTTTGTTTTATTGAGGTTTTTGAAAAAACCATACATACAGTGAAATGCATAGATCTTAAGTGTATATAACTCTATAATGGGTGATAAATGCGTATATCTGAGAAACCACCACCCCTATCAAACTAGAGAACATAACCTTCATCCCGGAAAGTTTTCTCATTCCCTCTTTCAGTCAATCCCCATCTCCCATAAACAACCACTGGTCCGTTTTCTATCACCGCCCATTAGATTTGCCTGTTCTTGAACTTCATGTAAATGAAATGAGACACAGTATGCACTCATTTCTATCTGGCTTCTTTTGCTCAAAAGAATTTCCGAAAAAGCATCAGTGCTTCATGTATCAGTGGTTTATTCTTTTCTCTTCCTGAGTAGTATTCCCTCGTATAAAGATACAACGATGTGTTTATCCATTTCCTGCGACGGACATTTGGAGTTCTTTCCTCATTTGGAACTAGTGTAAATAAATCCGATACAAATCTCTCTTGGGAAAATACCTAGAAATGTTAGTGCTGGGTCATGGAATAGATGAATGCTCAGCCTTGTAAGAAATTGCCAAGCCACTTTTCCAAAGTGCATAAATCGTGTCACACCCCCACAAAGCCATTAGGACAGTCCTAGTTTCTCTACATCAATACCAACATTTGTTGTCATGTTTTGAAAATTTGACAGCTACTTTTGTGGGTGTGAAATGGCATGTCAGGCTTTTACTTCGCATTTCCAATGACCCCTCTTCCTCAGCGTAATTCTCCTGCACATCGGTTTGCATTGCAGAATTAATGCGACATCAGATCTGACGACCCCCTACACTCTTCTGGAAGCCACATGTTTACTTCCTTTCTTTGGATGGGAAGAGTTTGGATATCCATTTTTCTTATGACTTCTCATTTTTGCAGCTGTCTCTGTGCTGTATAAATCCAGCTAGACCCACATAGGGCGTGCCAAGCACTGTGAGAGAGCCAGCAGCACTGGTCCCCCAGGTCCAGCTGGAGACAAAGAGGACTGGGAATCCAAGAGTGTCTAATATGAGACTCTCAGCTCCCTTACAGGCAGCTTGGGAGGTGGAGGAAGTCAGGATAATGGAGGGAAATGTGAAAAGCCCAAATAAACATCTGAACTTCTAGGTGGTGCTTATTCAAATTAACCTAACTTTATCTGACCTGTGGAGAGCTGACCCACATTTATTCTGACCCACATGCGGATAAAGCGCTTTGTAGAAAGATGACATTTCTGGGGCTTTTGCACTTTATCGCTCAAAGCCCCTGAAAAGGCTAATATTTACTCCCAATCTGAGTATCCTTCATCTCTGTAAGTTCAGAGAAAAAAAGAGGCACTTCTCTTGTAGGGTTCCCCAAAACAGAGATAGAGGAAGGCGTCTGGAGCCTTCTTTCCCCTGCCTCCCAGAACGATCATGCCTTAGCCCGCGGCTTCCCAGTCAACGGATCTGCCTCTCTCCAGAGCCAATTTTGAAAGTCCCTGAAATTTCTGAAGCCTTCACTGAACATGAACACACATCTGACCTCTGAGTTGATTTCATCACCCAGCTGGCCCCTGTCTGAACCCCTGCCTCCATGGAGAATTCTTGAAATCCATCCTATCCTCCACCTGCAGCTGTTTTCTGGGATTTGAAAATAATAAGAATAGTAAGAATAATAAGGCGTTTTTAAGTCTCCCCTCTGCCCCTGCGCCTTGATCCCTTCTGCTCACTGAGATTCTTCTGTTGTCCTGTTTTCATCGGTGTTATCTGGTCATTTCGATTCAGCCATAATGCAAGTGCTTAACTGTTGAAACCAAGCCTGCTCCTCATGCCAGACAACAAAATTAAGATGGCAGGGAAGTAACTTGAGCCAACAGAGTATCAGAAACCAGCCATGAGCAGTAGCTGATCAATGGACATGAGGCCAAATGAAAGTCAGCTGTCCAGCTAGAGGCCAGCACCCATAGCTATTAATCAAAAACGGTCCTCTGGGCATAGGCTGTGGAAAGAACTGTCTTGCTCAGGTCTATTCAGACACATTGCTCGAGAGGTCATAATCATCCCGACAACAAATGTTTCTTCCTCGTCTGCCAGCTGACAGGCGCAATGCTAGAAGCTAATGGTACAGAGGACCCCACACCTCGTAGGGAAAGACACCCCCCCCATTAAATAAGTCATTTTAATAAACTACGGAGAGCTATGTTCCTGGATTAAGGATAGTCAGGGGAGTTACGTGAATAAAGAGTTGATAGTCAGGAGTGCCCTAGCTTCTAAAATTCATCATCTGAACGTGTATGGCTTTGAAAGACCACATGAAAAATGAAAGATTACTTA
>NW_017731500.1:2012324-2020149 GCF_001890085.2 Hipposideros armiger | reverse complement strand
AAATATTTATAAAACTGAGCCTGAATTAAAAAAAAAAAAAGATGAGAAATGCTGTTGAACTGCCCCAAACTCATTCTCCAAGCCAGTGGGTGGGTCATCAGCTCCATTAGTGAGATGCCCTATTTCTCTTCCTCAGAGACACTGTGACACAAAGCTAAGCAACTGAAAATCAGCTTTGGATGCAGTCATTTCAACCCTGGCAATCAAATCTTTTTCTGGAAAAGGGAGAATATTGCATGCCATGAGACACATTGTAGATAAGCCTTCTAGAACTTGCAGTTACCACAGGACATGATTTGGGCTCCTCATCTAACCTGATACAATGTAACAACAGAGGGACAGTTCCTTCCCAAGGGCACTATTTGACCATGAGCCATCCATTCTCACCAAGCCTGCCATCCTTATGGTGGTCCTGATGGGGGACAGTGGTGGAGGGGGGAGGACTGTCAGTTCAATCAGTCTTCTAGCAGTGTTAGAGACCCCCTGGGTTACTTTATAAGGGACATGAAGTCCATGGCAGCCACCAAATGGAAGGATGGCGACATGTAACATGGAGTGGGTGCTTCAGATGTGCCAGGTGGGTTCTAAGCACTTTGCCTAATGGGGAGAGTCACTATGATCCCAATCGGACCTGCGAGGACACTGGGCAACACAGAGTTAAGTCACAGAGCCAAAGTCAGGTAGGTGGCTGGCAAACAGCAGAGATGGGGTCTGAACCCAGATAATCTGGCTCCCAACCCTCCCCTTGAATCCTACAGCCTCCCAGAGTGCGGTGAGGGAAGCAAGACTGAACAAAACCGTGCTGTGCCAAGTCTGAAGTCTTCTTCAAGAGCACAGCTTGCTGGGAAGTAGACCTCAAGGTCCTTGAAGAAAGTCCCGGCCACGGTAGCCTCTACCCTTCCCCCTGGCCCCCACTCCCACCCTAAACCTTGGCATCTTCTGCCCCACCTGCTCCCACAGCGGTTTCTCCCGCAATGTCCCTGCTTACAATGAAGGTCCATTTGTTTTCAATTATGCTACACACACTCACACCTTCTTCTGGGTCATTTCCCAAGAGGTGGGAGGGAGACACGTGGGTCAGGGAGGTTTTGAAAAGCATTCCTTCCACCTCATAACACCCTTTCCTCCCCAGTGAGAGCACTGGGGGTCCAAGGTGAGGGGCTGGGAGGCTGCACTGGGACAGGAGAAAAACAGGGAGAGAGACAGGCAAGGAAGTGGGAGAGGAGGCAGGGGAGGGGTAGGAAGGGGAGGGGGGAGAAGGAAGAGGTAGGGGAGAGAGGGGGAGGGCAGGTGGGAAGGGGGAGGAGAAAGAGGTTGTCTCCTCAAAGGAAGACCCTTTTCCCATGGAAATGCACTCTGGCTGGTGCCCATTAGCATCCTGATGCATAATGAGGGTTCAGCCCATTGTCATGCAAATTAATTCAGATGACAACACTCTCTCCTGGACAACATGCCCCAGCTCAAGGAAGTTTCTCACACTGCCTCAGCCAATACTAACTGGCGGCCTCTACACCATCTTTCATTAATTATTTTTTTCCCCCCTTCTCTCTCGCAAGGTTTGTTTTCAGCTACAATCCCCTTCACTTCCCAGCTGCTGCTGGCTACTTTTCATTCTGGGGCAGTTGACAACGTCCCGATAAACGCAATAAAATGTAAGGGGTGAAAAAAAAATGAATAAAAATTAGAGGAAAATCCGCATTTCAGAGGCATGCTGAAAAAGAAAAACCCTGAGCTTGACAGAGAGGTGGAGTTATTTCCAGGCATCCCCAGAGCAGTGGGTCCATTTTTTATCTTTTGCACGGTGGTACGGTGGCATCGCTTGTCCCCAGTGGGCACCACTCCCTGGCTGATTGCTCAGGGCCTGATAAGGTGGCCTCTTTGCCTTTGATTATAGAGAGGGGGACCCATCCTTGCCATTGTTCACTCCGGGCNGGGGGGGGGGAAATCAATAACCTGATTTGTAGAGCCATCTTCCACTTGACTGGCCCTTTACATTATTCTACCCGGCAAGGTTGTACCTTTCTTACAATTTCAGTGATTTAACTGAAACTATAATTACCATTCGTCATTGATGGTGTGGGGAGGGTGGCAAAGCCCTCTTTCCCAGAAACTCTTGTCTATGCTGATATGATAGCTGCACTATTGCTCCCAGTTGCCACATTTTCGCTCTTGATTTCTCAGAGCTAACCCAGCCCAAAAGTCCCTGGGGGAGGATGTGTCCCATAGCTTTTAAAAGGGAGCCAAGGACTAAATGTCTTTCTGACTAGTCAGCGTATCACCCTGGTCCAGCGTCGACAAAAAATGCTGCGGTGTGCTAACCTGCTGTTGGCGGGAGGCAGCTGAGGCCCCAGCAGAAACCAGCTTTCAACAAAGTTGGGGGCATTTATACGAGATTGAAGAAAGGACAACTGCACAGTTAACTACCAGCAGCAGGGAAGGGGGCCTGTTTGCAAGTCTTCTTCTCTGATGTATTAAAAGATAATCCAATCTCCGTTTTACAGCCTGGCTTGGAGAGTGACGAGGTGGGGGAGCGGCAAAGGGTAGATCTGATGACCACGGAGTGGGCAACATCCGTGCTGAGGACACTCTATTTGGTGACACTCAACCCGCCCAGGAGCAGAATCTTGACAGACTGCAACCCCCCTCAGGCTGGGACCCACCCCACAAGCTGCTGTTGTCCCACCACAGCTGTTTCCGTTTTTTATTACGATTTTCTCCGCCTTTCATTTTCCAGGCCAAGGGGAAGCTCAGGGGGCCCATCTGTTTCTCTCTTGCCCTGTTCCCTGTTCCCAGAAGCAAAGCAGACACATGCACGCGTGCACACACACTCCACGCCAGGACACCACAAAGTCCTTTAGGACAATGGAGAACAGGAACCAGACGTGAACATCACCCACCCATCAACACCCCAGGGACCCGAAATGAGAGGACGCAGGGGGAAAGGAGGTGGTGTCCTCAGAAAGCTTTACAGGAAGAGCATATGGTGAGAGAAGTATCCCATACAGCAACAAAACCTTGGTAAAACAACAGGTTTTCTTCCTAGGAGAACTTTCTGTTTTGTGTTTGTTTTTACTTCAACTTGCCTAGTAAAACAAAACCAATAAAAAAACAAGCTTCGTGGTTAAGCCCGCAGTGCAAATTCACTTCAGCCCAGAAAACCTAAGAGAAAGGACCCCATCAGGCTTAAGAAAAGTTAGCAACTAATTAAAAGAGCCAATTTTCCCTTAAGATGGAGTGAAATACTGTCGTTGCTAAAAAGAGTGGCACTACAAAAGCCAGCCAGAGTCCCTATGGCCCCAAGGACAAAGCTACGTCTTTGAGAATACTGTCACATCGAAGTGCCCAAACCGGACTTTTTATGACTATTTTTCCTTCCTAATGGGGCAGAGTGAGCCTTCATGTCCTATCAGTTCAGTCTCTCCATAGTCACCCACCTAGAAAGGGCTGTGGCAGTTCATGTTGAAACGGGTGCATTTTTCTCCTTCCTTCTCCTGTCATTGTTTTCTGTAGCACTGATTTTCTTGTCTCCAGATTGTTCAAGAAACTACAGCACTGGATCCTAAAGACCCCTCTGCGCCAAGCAAAACGTTAGGTTCTTTTTCAAGCCCCACTCCCCACCCCTCCCCCATGGAGCCATTCTCATCTTCTCACTGGATAATCTGTCCCACTCTCCATCCCACTGCTGGGTCAATCATTCTTGTAGGTCAGGGTTTCTCAGCACTATTGGGGGGCGGGGCCTGTCCTGTGTATTATAGGGTGTTTCGCAGCATCCCTGGCCCCTAACCACTCAATGCCAGTAGCATCCCCCTCCAACTGTGACAACCCCAAAGCATCTCTAGATATTGCCGAGTGTCCCCTGGGGGACAAATTTGCCCTGGTTGAGAATCGTTGCTGGGGGTCTACGTTTACGTGATTCTTGCTCTGGGCCATACTCTTATTCTCTCTCCTTATAGAACTTCGAACTTGAATCATCTCCTCCAAAGGCTCTGAGGACGTCATTCCAGAGCTGGCATAGCCTATGCCTTTTCTCGTGCCACCAAGATAACTCCCAAGTATTTACTTGTATTTTACTTGGCCGTTGTTTCCCAACTGTTTTATGTGGGTTTGTCTCTTTTACAGCAATAACTTTCAAGGCTTCAAAATGACTCCAGTTGTACCGCACTCTTTTTTTTAGGTATCACGCACAGGACTCAGCAATTACTACAGTGTTGCACTCATCACAGAGGACCTGGTACATAGTAAGCCCTCAATAAATACCAGTGAAAGGAAGGAAGAACAGAAGGAAGGAAGGAAGGAAGGAAGGAAGGAAGGAAGGAAGGAAGGGAGGGAGGGAGGGAGGGAGGAAGGGAGGAAGCGAGGAAGGAAGGAAGGGAGGGAAGGGGTAAGGGAGGGAAGATATTGAATGGCTTCTTGTAGAATGAGAAAATGAGCAGTGTTCCTTAATTATCTCTGTCTTTGCCCAAGCATTCTTTTGTGTCTTTACTGGTACCTCCGTCCCAAATTATTACAAGGAAGCTAAAGCCTGGATAACAAGGCCTTGGGCCTGGATGAAAATAGGACTCGGCTTTATGATAAATGACAACTGGCTGCATATGCTTTTGAACAAATACATCCCAAGGAGGGAACACAATACTGGCAGAGATGCTAAACTTGGACCTTGTTTATTTTTTATCATCTCTGTTTATGGGGCTGTGAGGCCTGCCCACTGGACTTTATTTTTCACCTATGCGATTATTACCCTGAGTTGGGGGGACCCTGATTTCTTTATTACACACACACCCCCACAGTGGCCTCAAGTCGTAAATTTCAAGCCACTATTAACGTGGCCAGACAGATTTTTAAGACTCCTATAGAAAGCATACAATTAACCATCTCCTGTCAGCTGGAAAATCAGCTCAATAGCCATTCAAGTTCATGTCCAAACTCCTTTACATTAAGGAAGGCTTAGAAATGTGCCTCGCGTCTTGGAACTAGAATCTCTCCAAAGCTATGGAGACAGGAAGAAGTCCAAAATGGGGACTGGAGCCAGCCATGAGAAGGCAGTGTTGTGCAAAGGGTCACGTGAGCATATGAGTTATAAGTCAATCAACATAGTTACCAGTTGCTTTTTCTTTCCTCTCAAGTCATTTTATTGGAGTATTTATGCAAGTAAATTTTACAAGATACCAACCCATCCATGTTTTACTAGCCTGCTCCGTCGCTGGAATGTCACATGCAGGTGTGTACAGACCTGGGACAAATAGTGGACTAGGCAAATGGACATGCTTGTCAGTGGCTGGGGCACCAGCATGGATCACAGATTCTACAGCCCCTCCCTGTAGGGAGGCAGAAGGAAACACTGGCACACAGAGCAAGTCTCTCACCCTGGGCACTGGGACCCTGGCCACCACCTCAGGAAAGAGGCACCATCATCACCAAGCCCCAGGAAGAACGCTGCCCGGAGCAAATGCGTGTGTCATCGAGAAGAATGGATGGGACAGGACTCGTTACTGCTCAGACTTCAGGAGCCGAATGGCAGGGAACCAATGCGAGTAAAAGACAAGCAAGTAAGCCTTCCATAGTCTCGACTCAAGTTGAGTTACTGACTTGATTCCCTCGCTCTCCCCTTGGACCACTTGAGACATCATTCGCACTGAACACCTATCTTTTCTCCCCCTCCCCCGCCCCTCCTCCTCCTCCACCTCCTTCCCCAAATCTCTTGGGTTTGTTTCTCCTTGTGTGTATATCCCTTCATCTGGAATGCCCATTCCCTATCGCTGTATGTTCAAATTCTACTTGGATTTCAGGACTCATCTCAAACGTTGCCTGCTTCACGAATTCATCTGCTATTCCTCCAAATCCCATTTTATGGCAGTTAGAACTTGGGAAGAGTGCTCTTGCCTGAGGAGCGATCGTTCTAAACCAATTCTGATTATACCCATTTTCTATGTTAGCATATTTCACAAGCGCCCCTTGCCTATAGCATGAAGTCTAACCTCTCTTGCCCAGCCTGGAAAGCTCTTTGTGACCTGGCCTCTCTCTGCCCTGAACAGCTGTTATCTCCTGCCTCTCCATGCTTTGCCTGCTTTGCTCTGTAAGGTGAAGGCAACACCATACCACTTGTCACGTCTCACTGTTTCCTGTGGCCATGGCTATCCCTGAATGGGTTCTCTCAGCAGATCTCCAGACCCCCTTCACCTGGGTCACTCCTACTCATCCTCCAAGCCCTGAGTGTGAGTGTTCTTCAGTAAGCCTTCCCCTCCCCCAGCTAGTCAGCCTCTTCTCTGCCACTCTCACAGAACCTTACCATCACCCCCCTTTCTAGCATTTTCCACATTGTATTGCAATAATCTGATAACCATACCTGTCTCTCCCATGATATTGAGCCTTCTGTGAAGGTATTTTATTTAAATTTGCAACCCAGTGCCTACCCGAGCGGGACAGGGTACCTTTGTACTTCTGTTTTTGCTTTTGTCACTGCTGTGAGTGTCACTGGGGCAATGTGAAGTCTTGGTGGAATGTTTTATCCCCTAATCATCAGGATTGCCATTCCTTAGAAAGGTTCAGAAGGAAAACAGTGCTCCAAGAGGGGTCAGGGTCCTTGCCCACCGGGGACCTACCCTTAAATCTGGGTCACCCCGGCCTGATTGGGTTTGCTGATGGGAACTAACTGCCTTGTCAGCATGGATGGCTATAATAGAATATCATAGACTGAGGGGCCCATAAGCAACAGAAATTTACTTCTCATGGCTCTGGAGGCTGAGAAGCCCAAGATGCAAGGCTCCAGCAGACTCTATATCTAGTGAGAGCCCTGTTCCAGGTTCTAAAGGGCCCTCTTCTCTCTGTGACCTCATATGGCAGAAGGGGGCTAGCGAGCTCTCTGGGGTCTCCCTTTCAAGGGCATTAATTCCACTCATGACCTAATCACCTAGCACAGGTCTCACCTCCTGATACCATCACATTGGGGGGGGTGAGGATTTGACACGTGAATGTGAGAAAGTGGGGTGGCGTGGATGAGTACGAATGTAGCAGTCTATAGCAGACACACATCAGCTGCTGTGTCCCCAGTCCAGGGGATCTTATGATGAGATGAATTCATCGGTGACACATCATTACTTGAACCATATTGGAACCTCAGGGTTATCAAGAATTAGAAAGTAAAAATCATCACCATCATCATCGTCATCATCACCCATACTGAGATTTCTTCAGATTGAGAAGAAATTGTCAACTCTCTAAAAACTGAAAACCAACAGAAGGTTGCTCTGATTTCTCTCCTCTTGCCTGGAAATGACACCATTTACAGTGAGATCTAACAATCCAGACAGTTCCAGAGAAGAAAGAAAAAAATTACCAAGTCCTGAAATTCCAGTTGAAGGCAGTCTGAGTCTTGAACTTGCACCTTTCACGGGAAATCTATTTAAATGCTGATTTTCATTGTCTACCTGGGGTTACTAATCTCTTTTGCAGCCAAATCAACAGAGAAAGCCCTTTTCCCAAAATGGAGGCTGGGCAGGGTTTGAAGTTTGCCGCCCACCTCCTTTCCCTCATTCTCAGAGTCTTTCCTCACGATGGCTGCTCTAGTGGTCACCTTTCTTCCCGCCCGAGGCCCAGCTGTTCAGGAACAAACAGGATGCAATGAGTGACAGGGGTGTGAGCAGATGAAGAGCAGGGGCTGGGGACGATGAAGAAGAAAACACATGTCAAATCTGGAAGCAGTTAGGCCAGGCTTGTCTTTCTGTCCGCCAATGGGAATCCAAGTTATTATTGATACTGTTGTTCAGCTAGATTTGAACTGACACTATGTCAAAGCCTGGTTAATTTATAACAGTGTTTCTAGCAGACC
>NW_017731500.1:2005958-2007934 GCF_001890085.2 Hipposideros armiger | reverse complement strand
TGTAAGTCACAGTTGTGGGGTCTGAGGACCAGTTCAAGTCTTGAGTCTTGAGGATAAAGTCTTAGGCAACTTATTTACCCTCTGTGTGTCTCCATGCCCTTATGTCTAAAATGCGGGTAACAATTGTATTCACCTCCTAGGGCTGTTACGATGATTAAATACATAAGACATATAAAGCACTGAAAACAATGCCAGGGACGTTGTAAGCACTTTCAGAAATGTGACCTACTGTCATTCATTAATTTTCCCAGACTTTACCTTTTTTTTTTTTTGGCTTATCTGGCTAACTCTCCTCTTTCTAAGTCAGCCAAGTTCTCTCCTCTATTGATTGCTTCCAACCCTCCCCTCCGGGCAGCCCTGTCCTGGTTTCTTTTGCTGTGACAACAAAATGCGGAATCATATGCAGCATTGCTGACACAGAAAGCATGTGACCCAGGGACTACCCCTGTCCCCTGAAAGTCCTGACATTTCCACCATACATCTGAGTAGATGGGGTAAGGAAAGACAAACGGGCGGGAGAGACGGACATTCTGGAAATCAACTTTAACTTAAACATTATCTGAACAACAGGCAGGCTTTGTAAGCAGACACAAATTATGTGCAAATCATATGCAAATCTGAATGTAAATACTTTCTAGTCCCAGGGAGAAAATCCTTGAGGAGACATTCCCATTCCCGCCTCCCCTGCTTCCCAAGCCCCATTTTCTTTTCTGATTGGCTGGTTTGGGATTCGTTGTGAAGATTCAAAGATGCAGATAATTCTCCAGAGGAATTCATTTCACCTGCTTGTCAGAGGCCAGAGTCTGAAGAAGCCTTGGGAACGGAAGTTCCTGCAGCAACCTCCTCCAACTGGAGGAAGTTCTCTGTCCACTCTAACTCTGAGCCAAGTGAGAAAGTCAACATCAGTAGCTCTGGACAAGGTCAGGGGCCAACACAACTACGAACCTCTCAGGGGCCTGGGCCTCTGGCTGGGCTGGGAAGGACCACTCTCCTGAGCTCTTGAGCTGCGTCTTCCTGGACCTGAGGCACCAGAAACACCCTTTACCTAACCCTCACTCCACCACGTGTTGCTTACACGCTTCATTTCTTTCACCAGATTTGAAAGGAAGCACAAACTAACTTAGTTGGCAGTAGGGATAGGAAGTGGGAAGGGGAAAAAGAAGAGGAAGCATGACTACTTCATTCATTCATTCATTCATTCATTCATTCAACAAAATGTTATTGGGTCCCTACTGGGTGGCAGACAGGGCCCCAGCCATTCCCAAGGGAATGTCCTCATGGCTTCTCAGAAGGTAGACGTTCACACACGAGGCAACTCAGGTCCACGGAGCGTACCTTGCTCTAAGTGTCATGTTAGCACAGTGGCTGGAGAAAATCATTTAACTAGAAAATCATGATAAATTCACGATCCCCAACCACCATCAGGCCCTCGAAATGGCCAGAAATCCTGCGTGTTTCTTTAGTCAGCTCACTTTGCCATTCCAGGGTAGAACTAGACCAGTCACTTCAGATCCTCCGCAGGGAGCTGGCCCCCTCCGTGAGGCTTCTCTCTAAGACTTTCTGAGTTTCAAATCCCCCTTCGCTCTTTGAGTTGGCTCTTCAACATACAAACAAGTCAACAGACACATTAAGTGGATGACCTCCATCGTGCACTTAGAATAGTGTCTGTCAGGTAGCAGGTGTGCCCAAGAGTTCGCCATAATGATTCTACGAAAGGCTGAGTAAGCTTACTAATCTCAGAGAGAGGCATCCAGGAGCAATGAGATCGCTTTCTTGGTCCAGGAGCTGCACTGCAACGTGGCGTTACCTGTCATTTTAAATGTTCACTCTTTGACCTCTCAGAATCTAGACTAAAATGAACTCACATAAATGCACAGAAAAGAAAAATTAAGGAATGAACAATTTGCAAATGCACGTGCTCATTGCCAGGTTTTCACCAGTGTGAATGATGCTGTAACGCACATCCTTGCTTCCCC
>NW_017731500.1:1975128-2005363 GCF_001890085.2 Hipposideros armiger | reverse complement strand
CCCCAGAGGAGAATCTGTGTTAGAGAGGCATCACGACAGAAGGGCACAGTGCCTGAACCCCTCTGTCAGCACTGTATTGGGGCCGAGGGTGGTAAGCAGTAGTTCTCCACCAGGGGTGATTTCTCCCCCCAGGGGACCTTTGGCAGTGTCCGGAGACATTTCTGGTTGTCACAAGTGGGAGAGGTGTGTGTTATTGGCATCTAGTGAGTAGAGGCCAGGGACGTTGCGAATCATCCTACACTGCACAGAGCAGCCCCCACAACAAAGAAGAATCCAGATCCAAACATCAGGAGTGCTGAGGTTGAAAACCCCTGGTGCAGACTGTGGACACAGGCTGCCTGCATCCAACTGCCACCCTGCTTCTCAGGAGCTCTGCAGTCACAGGGAAATTCATCAGGCTCTCCAGCCCTAACGTCTCCATCGGTGACATCGATGACACTAATAGGAGCATGTATTCCATAGGAAAGGACTGTATGACTTCACAGAAGCCAAGTGCTGAAACCAGGGTCTGGTGCATAGTAGGGGCTGCGGAGAGGGTCGCTGCTACTCCCCTCGACCCACAGCATGGACCAGGCCCGCGTCAGCCCCCTTTCCTATTTCAGCACTTGGTGCTAAAGTAAAGCCCAGACCTCAATTCATTTCCACTTGGAATCAGTCGAGATATGGAGTTTCTGGAAAGTTTGAAAGTGTAAAAAATAACCACAATGAAAACTTTGTGCGTGTGTGTGTGTGTGTGTGTGTGTGTTTGAAGAGAGACTTTGGGAAATTTTACAATTATGCAATATTGCTTTTATACGGCACACCTTGAGAAATAGAGGCACGTTACACAGACTTGCAGTGCTGGGCATGTTTTTAAACCAGAAGTGGATGAGGGGCAGGGGGGGTGAAGAATACTAGGACTCGAGAGTGACCATTGTGAGGAATGACATCAGGCCACTGTCCATCATGATGAGATGATTCAGGAAGTAAGGTCTGTCCCTGTGGTCCCATCCACACACTGTCCCTCAGCGTCACTGCTTGACCTTTCAAAGCCCCAAGGTTTCCTCCTGGGGTTCCGATCGCACCCCTCACAGCTCCTCCGTCTTCACCCTTTCTCTGCATGATGGGAGCAGAGCAAACACTGGAGTCCCACTGACGTGGGCTGAAATTTCAGCTTCTCTCTTTATAAGCTCTGTGTCCTTGGGCGAGTTACTGAACTTCTCTGGGCCTTGGTTTCCTTACCTGTGGACTTTGTTGTCTGTTAGCTGTCAGATACCTACAAAACCAGGTTAGCACTCATCTGTTGTAGGATAAATTGTGGTCCCCTCAAAATTCATATGTTGAACTAAAAAATATGAATAATAAAATGGCGATAACTACTTATCTATGAACAATCACTTTCAACGTAAATGGATTAAGTGCTCCAACCAAAAGATAGGGTAGCTGAATGGACAAGGAAACAAGACCCTTACGTATGCTGCCTACAAGAGACTCACCAGATCAAAAGATATACACAGACTGAAAGTAAAGGGATGGGAAAAAGATATTTCCTGAAAATGGAAGCACACAAAAAAAGCTAAGGTAGCAATACTTAGACAAAACAGACTTTAAAACAAAGGCTATAAAAAGAGACAGAAAAGGACCCAGTAATCCCACTTCTGGGCATTTATCTGAAGAAACCCAAAACGCTACTTCGAGGGGACATGTGCATCCATATGTTCATTGCAGCATTGTTTACAATGGCCAAGATGTGGAGGCATCCATCAGTGGACAGATGGATAAAGTGTAGGAGGTGGTACATATATACAATGGAATATTGCTCGGCCATGTGAGGAAACGGGCTCTCACCATCTGCAGTGGCATGGATGGACCTGGAGGGTGTTGTGCTGAGTGGAGTGTCAGACAGAGAAAGACAGATGCAATGTGATTTCGCTTGTATATGGAATCTAAAGAACAAAATAAACAAAAGTGAAACAAACTCATAGAGATACAGAGAACATTTTGATGGTGGCCAGATGGGAGGAAGGTTTGGAATGGGTGAAAAAGGTGAAGGGATTAAGAAGTACAAATTGGTAGTTACAAAATAGGCATGGGGATGTAACGTAAAGCACAGAGAATATAGTCAATGATATGGTAATAACTATGTATAGTGCCAGGTGGGTACTAGACTAGTCAGGGGGATCACTGCTTAAATTATATAAATGTCTAACTACTATGCTGTACACCTGAAATCAACATAAAATAATATTGAGTGTCAACTATAATTGAAAAATTAAAAAGGAGGGGGAAAGGTGAAGGGGAATAAGAGGTTCAAATTTCCAGGTCTAAAACAAATAAGTCATGGGGATGTAAGGTACAGCACGGGAAATATAGTCACTAATATATTTATTCTATTATAAATATAATAGTGATAGCGTGGGACGGTGTCAGATGGTGTCTGGACTTCTCGTGGTGATCACTTCTTTAGGTCTATAAATGTTGAATTACTA
The DNA here is from genome assembly GCF_001890085.2 of Hipposideros armiger. NCBI lineage: Eukaryota > Metazoa > Chordata > Mammalia > Chiroptera > Hipposideridae > Hipposideros > Hipposideros armiger. The sequence goes on along the minus strand of NW_017731500.1, from coordinate 2,002,895 downwards.
TGGCATACACCTTAAACTAATATAAAATTGTATGTAAGCTATGGTCTAATAAAAATCTTTTAAAAATAATGAAAGCACAAGAGGAAACATGCTTGGCCTATTCCCGCTGCAACGCACGCTGCCTGTCTCCGGCACTATTTCAATACCTGTTCCTTACCACCTGAAAACAGGGTGCAGCCTGAGGACTTCTCCGCGGGAACCCTCAGTCAGATTCTAAGGGGGTCAGAAAGACAAAGGAAGATATCTGGGCCACAGTGTGTCCGCTGTGGCAGCGCCTCTTGTAGGAGTCCTTCCTCAGCCAGGTGCCTCACAATGGTTCCCACCAGGCTGCGATAAGGACACGCCAGGACCGGGATCCAAGGGCGTGCGAATGAACTCAGCCCCCGGGTCTCGTCTACGTGAACTTTCTCTCACGGGGAATGCGCCATTCTTTCTCTTTCTGCTCTCCTCGTGCCCCTCATCCTCTCTCACGTGCTCACTCTCTACCTTTCTCCGACCCTCTCTACATGTCACGTTTTCTCTCCACGTCATTCTTCGTCTCTGACGCGTCCCTTTCTCTTCCCCTCTCTATCCCTCCTCGAATCTCTGGAGGAAGTAGGTTGGCTGTTCAGAAAGGCCACCGCAACTTGGTCTAGAGGCTTGCTCCGTGTGGTGGGGATAAACCACCTTGATGTCTCCTGGCAGGTATCCCTCGGCTGAGCGGATTCCCATGGCCTCACTGGATCCAGTAATGGGCTTCAACTGGGGTGCCCCTCCCCCGCCTTCAGGAGTGCAATAGCCGGGGAAAGAAATGCAGAGCCTGGAATCAGAGCCATTTCATTACCAAAATGTGCTTTGCCCAACGCCGGTCTCCCTCTGTCTCCAACTCCCCCCACCTTCGCCATTTCACAGGTAGAAAAATGCAGGCCAGGGCATGCCTCTCTCGCCCGCCTCCAGCCCTGCCAAGAGCATGGAGCGCCTCATGAAAACCTACCACAAAGGGAAAGAAAGGAACCGTGGAATCTAGCCCGTTTCTTCCCACTCGGTGCCTGGTTCTCATTTGGCCCAGTCTCAGGTTTCCAGTGGTCCCATTGCCTGCTTTCTCGGACGACCCCGAGCCCGTTGAATAGCGTTCATTTTCATCGATGCTTCCTTGTGCCATCAACAAAGACGAATGGTTGGCCCCTCTGGCCGCCTTCCATATGACTTCATTTGCAAAGTCGGGGGGAAAAGGACTGGGCACCGCATCACATCCCCTTATCAATGTGGGGCTGGGCCGGGGAGGCTCACTGGGCAGAAGGCAGCTCTTCCATCAAATGTTTCTGTTTCTGATTTTGCAGCTTGCACAATACATCTCACCACGCCTGCCAATCGCCCCAGCAGGGGAGTTGGGGGGGGCCGTTGGGGGGCGGGGAGAGGAAAGCAAAGGCATCATTCAAGCTGCCTGCCCTTGGCCCATCATTCCCTGCGTGTGCGTGGACTGTGCTTCCCTGTTCTCATAATCCACTTCCCCGAGGTGTCACGGTGTGGGGGGACAAGGCAGGCTCCCTCATGGTTCCCCTAATCCCCCCCGTGTCAAGTAACATATGCATCACCCCCTTACCCTCAACACAGTTTTGGCAGGTTCTCCACCAACATCTGTTGCCCGAGGTCTGCCCCATACAAGCTTCCCCTTCATCAAATGACAGGGACAGTAGGCAAGGCTCTTGCTTGCCTTCCCCTTCTGCCAGCTCGCAGCTTGGGGTCCCGGGGTCCAGCACTTAGCCGTCAAACAAGCCCCCGAACAACCCGGGAGGCGGAGGCGGGGGCGGCGGCCCCTGGAGTATCACCGGAGACACCTCCCTGCCCATCCCCCAGCAGAACTGACGCCTGCCCGGGTGACCTCCCCGACAACATCAGTAATTTGTCTTGGAGAACCGCCATACCTACAGCAAGCACAGGAAGGATTAGAACACAACATATGCTGCACAGCAACAGAAACATGCTAAGGTCCTTCCTGAGCCTGAAGGATTATTGAAGGGGGGGAGGAGAGGGAGAGACAGAGAGCGAAAAAGATGAATGTTGAATAAGAGAAGCCCCGTTTACTCATCCAGTACAGAAAGGAAATAGATGCCTCAGAACTGGGTGTGTTGAGGTCAAATCCGATATGGGCTTTGAATTGCAGCCGCTTGAAAGCCCATTGGTGACAGATGTGGACTTTCGCCAAGTCAACCACAAAATAGGATCAAAGGGAAGTTGAAAAACAACAACTGGGGCTCCCTAACTAAAGATTTTTACTGCCCTTGGAAAGCTAGCCCAGTGGACCCGATCAGGAAGTGAAGAAAGGCTAGAAAAGGCAACATTAAAATGATTTTTTTCCGGGGGGATGGGGTGGGAATAAAGATCAAGAAATTGGTTTGATGCCTTGAGGATTTATTTGGGTTTTCTCCATTGCAGCAAAGACGCAGAAAGCACTAACCAGGGCGCACAGCAACACTTAGAACCAGCTGCTTCGAGGAAATCTCTTCACCTTCGCTCAAGGAACCCAGATGGCGAGCAATAATTAGTACATTTTAAAGGTGAAAGGGCCAGGAAAGTGAATTGGGTTTCAGGTTACTGGCTTTGAGGTCATATCAGTTTAGTTCAAACCCAGGTTTTGCCACTTCGTAGCTGTGTGATCCTGGGAAAGTCACTTAATGTCTCTGGGTTTCGTTTTCTTGTCTATAAATGTCTATAAATAGAATTGGTAATAATACCCATCTTAAAGAGTTGTAAGGATTAAAGACGCACATGTCGTGCTTAAAACACTGCCGGGCAAGAGTAAACACTCAGTAAATGTTAGCTATTTTGCTATTAATGTGTAAGAATACATTTACATCCTGCAGAATGTTCACCTCCCAGAAGACAAGATCAAAAGCACTGCGTGTGTGTGTTCACAGTTCTAGACCCAGAGTCTCTATCATGTGACAGTAACTTGCAAATGCAACTTGTGCTGCACAAACCCGCATGTGAATTACAAATTAATTCCTCATTCTTCACATCTAAAGTCAGGCTCAGCAGCACATCCCACGGAGGCTGAAGACTACCAAAATAACAAAACTAATTGCCTGGAAAGGAAAAGCTCACCTCGAAAAGGGTTAACACGTTTGCTCGTACTTTCTGCAGGTGGCCGTGTTCTAAACTGGCTCTTTAGTCAATGAGGATGGTGAGAAACATCAATCGCTATTTAATTATCTGGCTGCCCTTACTACCAGTGGAACGTGTCTGCCTCTTCCATAGTGACTCCTCCCTACTTTCACATAATCCAAAGACCTAGAATTCTCAGGTCCTTTCAACCCCGTTCTGTGTGGCTCAGTTCCCCAGGTGTCAAGCTCAGTTATACTGGGAGTCCTGTGGGAAAGGGTGTACACTATCATCGCTAATTCTGGGACCAAGGCTCTTCACACAAGAATCCCGACCACCAACAAATATTTCCAGCTGTGGAAAGGAGCGTTGGGGGCCTTCCACATCACCCACTGGCCATTCCTCTCGGTAGAGCTCCCCACAGAGAAGTTGATACCTATGTCTCCATAGGAACATCTCCAAGGCCAGCTGTGTGACTCCCAGGGCAACAATCTCAGAATTTGGGGCACACCCCACCCAGTCTCTGGCTCCATGACTTTAACAGAGATCTTTATGACATGGTATGGGAATAGCATATACTTAAAGGGAAAATCTCATCTTAGAAAGAAATTAATGTAAATGAATGAAATAATGTTCTGGTTTTTAGATCTATTCAAAGAAGGCGACGGAAGATGCCTATGGCACGTTGTGGCCAACAGATTCTATCCCATCTCAGCCACCAACCCTGGTGGTTTGGTAGTAGATTCCTGAAGCACTCTACTAAGATGGACTGGGAAACTATAAACTAGCATTAAGTTGTCTGGGATCGGTTAGCAATGTCTGCCATGTGTATGGGAGAAAGTCGGCTGTGATTGGTTAGCAATGCCTGCCGTAAGTGGTGGCCTTGGGTATGTGCCTTGGATAATACAACATAAATTCCTAGTTTTTTAATAGGATCATTCCCAGGAATCTTTAAACAATTTCTTAAAATTCCTGGGCCTTCTTTTTCATTTTTCTTAGACTATAAAAGGGAGAGGAGAAGGAAGAATTATTATTTTTTTAATGTTTAAATGAACGGGTGTCTGAAGTCAGTTTTTATTTATACATGTTAATGCAGGTATGGAAACCGTCCTATCCAAATACCAGGTCTAGTCCTAGAGAGTTTAGTAAACATTGATTTCTACATCTGTAACAGACTTGTTTTTTGCCACCCCCCAAAAGAATTTATCGATAAGATTAACTCTCCAGCCACCTACCTATCCGTGGGCATTCTTGCATCACCACTTGAATCTGACATTTTACTATTAAAGAATAAGAGTACAGGACCTTATTGGGAAAGCAGGTAAATTCCCAGCAGGTGATGTTTAAGATATGGCTGGCGGGGGGAAAATAATATCAGTTTACATTAACTGAAATAGATCAAAATACCTCTCTCTATGTCCTGGATAATTCTCTTTCTATTTCTCTCTCTCTCTCTCTCTCTCTCTCTCTCTCTCTCTCTCTCTCTCTCTCTCTCTCTCTCTCTCTCTCTCTCTCTCTCTCTCTCTCTCATCTTTGGAAGTCGCCTTTATCTTTAAGAGACATGCCAGAGGAAAGGAGAACATCGTTTTGAACTATAACCTAGGTTTCCCTCTACAAGGAAATAAGAAAAATGTGAGAGATTCCAGAAACATGAACAAACCCAGAATTTGGAACTAAAGTTAAATTGTAAGATTGGTTCTCGCTCTCCTGATAAAAGGGACAGATATAGTTAATACTATTAATTTCTTTCCTCTTCTTGCCTTGAAGGCAGGTGTGATGCATGGAGCTGCAGTAGATATTTTGTGACTGTGAGGCAACATCCATGAGGGTGAAAGACCAACAAGAAAGGGAATGTAGAAAGGTCGAAGGAAGCATGGATTGGGGGGGGGGGGTGTCTCTGAGTGCTGAACTAGGCTTGAACTACATTTTCTAGACTTCTTTGTAAGTGAATTAAATGCCTTTAATTTTTAAAACACTGTTATTAAAGTTTTATTATTTGCAGCTGAAAGTATTTCTATCCAACTGTTTACATTGCTACTATAATTTGGTCCTTTTTAGGCATTGCACCCAGAATGATTTCCACAACTGTCTTACATTGGTCCTTAAAAAAAAAAAAAAGAATGCCAAGGATATAAATCTAAACTGCCAGGAGGTCACAAAGAAAAAGCGTGGCATGCCTGCTCACATAAATGGGGGTTTGGGGATGAGTTGAGGAGAGCCTATAAAAGGAAGACAGGTCAGAATTTCAATCTGGTTGACTTTTCTAACATATTCTAGATGATGAGAACACAGCCTAGGCCATCAGTCGGCCCTGTCTAAATAGAGCATTTCCCAAAGCTGTGCCCTAGGTGTCAACACCTTTGAGGCTTGAGTCAGAGAGAAAGCCCACCTGTACATACAACCTCCACCCACCTGCAGCTTCTCCAGTAAGCCGAGGGTGACTGAGTCAGCTCCCAGCACCTGTGTTAATAATTTGGCGAGAACGCAGCCTGCCTTTCCCTGAGTACAACTCATAAGAACAACTCAGCAAGCTGCTGTGGCTTTAGATTTCAGTGCCCCTGTGCTCATGGGCAGTGTCATTCTGTATCATATCCTTTCCAACACAGCCACCAAAGCAGTCAGGAAGGGCTCAATGCGGGCTAGGAACACCTCTTCTTTCCAAACAGCTAGAGGTTACTCATTTGCCTTGAGAAGACAAGCAAAGAACGCTACTGACATCTCTTCACATCCTGATTTATCCAGTTAAAGCCCTAGGTAGACCATTCTGACCCCTCTTTCACTGTACGCTCTCAGAAAGAATTCCTAGGGAGGGAGGGTGGGAGCGAAAAGAGAGGGCAACATTTCATTAGCCTCTGATCTGTACCTGGCCCTGTGCTGGTAGATACCTGCCTATGTATTACCTTATTGAAGCCTTATAAGAATTCCAGGAACTAGGAGAAGTTGTCCCCATTTTGTGGATAGGAAGGTAAGGCTTGGAGAAAGCAGATGATTTGTCTAAGAGCTACAGCTAAGTGTGGACAGCCAAGATCATTAGTAGTCACCCCTATTTCTGTGCATCTCTACATTTCCCAGTCATCCTTGCAATTGTGCTTATCATGTTACTGAGTTCTGGAGTGTACACAGAAGCAATGCACCCCACCTCACGGCTGCACCCCTAAACCATCTTGTACATTCTTGCTTCTATGAATGCAAGCAAAAGACTTCAACGTGGCTGGGCCACAAGGTAAAGAGCAAGGATCTTTGAACCACCACTTGGAGGAGGGCTGGTCATCTTTTTGGATTGTGAAAATCAATATTTTTAAATTATTAGTGGCTGAAGCATGATCTATACTATGCTGTCTTACACAAAAGGTCCCATTTCAAAGACAGTCTACAATACACTGCTCCATGGAGTAATGGAGGACTCTTTGAAGCAACTGGGCCCAAATATTACGCAAGCCCATCATGTCCAGTACAACAACCAAGCAAGTAAAACCACCCCACAGTGAGTTCAAAAGGATTGTACTATGTGGACAGGGCAGACGTATTATGAACTCTCCAGGACATAATATTTTGGGGCATTTCCCACTTCCTCTGACATGGTACTCAGACATAATAGCATCCAGAAAATACATGCTGAATCTAGCCGAGTCCACTCTCAGGTTGGGGTTGAACTTGGTGTGACAGCCCTTGATAAATTCCTCCCAAGGCTCATGTCTCAGTTTCTTCTTTTGTTCAGTGTCAGTGGAGCAAAGCCGGTGGCTCTCCTGAAATGTTCTTAACGTACATGAAAGCTGCAAGAGTAGACTCTCAGTGGATGTGAAAGGAAAGGAGCCCAAGACATCCACAGCATTATTGGTAGAAATGACTTAGAGAAGCACATGCGTGGATCATTTCCACGTGCTCGGACTGTTTGGGTACATATTCCAGGCTGGGCTCAGCTCTGAGAAGCCAAACTAGTAATTATCCCGAGAAGATCAACTTTTATTAAGAAGCTGTCAAAGAGAAGTAGGTGGCGAGATGGATTAGTGGGCTGGAAAGGGGCTGGGAGCAGCCGGTGAAAAGCAACAAAGATTTAGAGCAGAGGATTTTGAACCCTTAGTCCCCCCTCTCATTATATAGCATCTTCCATGCTATGGGACTGTTGATAAATATTCATTGGAGAGGGAACGGACCTAATGTAATGCAAATCACATGCAAAGCAACATGTAAATTGGAACCATTATATGAAGTCAATAGGTGAGGTACTATGCATATTAAAAGTACAGGACAACAGCTCCAAAGGTCTGTAATACTAGCAGGGGACACTCCAATCCCAAAGGAATCTGGTGGTCAAAGAGAGAACATTGCTGCCAAAGAATGTCACCAAGCCTGAAGCAGGGACAGTGAGGCCCTAACACAGAGACAAACAGGAATGAGGGCTGCCGCCTGGTCGGCTCTCCCATCCCTTTCAACGCTGTATTCAAAAAGAGTTCTCCTTCATCGCCTTCCCATATTGATGGGACCTGATACTGATTGATTGGTCAAACCCACTGAGTGACAGGGAGGCAGTCTGATCCGCTTGTCCATTAGCCACGCTGTTCAGGATGGCTCCTTCAAGCCTTCTCACAAAGGAGCCAGGGACATGGAGCCAGCCCGAGAGGCTGGTCACTTTGAACTCGCTGCCACCGCACACAAGCCGTTTGCCTGCTTTTGTATCCCCTGGACGCTCTCTTCCCGTGAGTGTCACGTGCTCGCAGGCCACGCAGGCGCGTTTGGTACAGATTTGCATACTTCTGCAGAAGTGCGTGAAGTACAGACACGCCCACACTCAGATGCGGGCTTTTGGCCTCCTCCGAAGTCCCAAAGGAGCTGCAGGAGATTCTTACCATTGCCATTGCTCCGGTCCAGAGGAGGTCACAGGCTGTTTCTGATTGGCGCCCTCCACTCTGTTTGCTTTCTGTGGCCCCACAGACCTCCTGACAGGACTGGGGGACACGGAAATAAGTCAGGGGTGACCCTTCTGGTGACCCGTAGCTTTGCCAGCCGGCTCCTGATTGCAACCTTCTGGCTTCAGTAACAGCCTTTAATTCAGGCCTGCTGGCTTCACCGAGGCCAGAGCGGCCGCAGAGCTGGTGGCAGTAAACAAGGCCGTGCTCAGAAGTCCCGTAAGCTCTCTCCACCAGTAAGATAAGCCGAGGTGGTGGGGTTGGGGGCGGGGGAGGGGGACATGCCACAGGAAGGAGAAGAGGTGAGGACAAACAGAGCCCAGGAGCCTCTGAAGGGTCCGCCCGCAGACACACTCCCTTTGGCTCCTATGCACCCTTCAATCCGCAGCATTATGCGGTCACCCAAGCTGGGGTCTGCTGGTTTCAGCCATTGGATGCAAACCTAATATGAGCACCTACAACCGTCCTAGAAGCCCTGCCTTCACATCCCTGCTCCTCTGATATTAGGCTGTAGAAACCATTCTCAGCTACCTGGTGAGATAGTAAAACAAACGGAGACTCAGGCTCAGTTGTATGTACCCACAGCACACAGTTTATAATGGACACAGATAGACACACACACACACACACACACACACACACACACACACACACACATGCTCCTCTGCGTTTGCCATGATCAGAACATCTCCATACACCAGGGACATGTGGCTTTTTCAAACAGGAATTTACATTAGACAATGGACATGAAAGGGTTGGAGCAATCTCCCTGTTCTCTGCAGTCTTATGCATGGGACCACCTCCCCCGTGCAAACAGGGACATCTCACAGACTCTGACAATGATACGTCTTCCCATCGAATTGTCTCCTTGTACAGACCATCTACTGAGGCCCAGAAAGAAGTGTCCTGATCAAAGTAAGTTGCACTTCAGAGCCATGGGGACGACAGGACTCGAATTCCACTGGCTGCTACCACTACCTTTTCCACCACACACACTCCCAGATGGCTGGCCAGTGCCCAGGACCTCCAGCCACTGCGTCCACAAGCCCTCCCCATCAGAGCCCCTCTCTCCCATACAGGATTCGTGCAGGTGGATTTACAGCAGGCAGAGCCTCAATAAACAGCAGTGGTGACCTAAAGAAAGGTCCAAGTAGGAAGCAGAGGTGAAATACAAGATTCTGGCAGCCGAGCACACTGGGTCTGTTCTAATACTCGTGGAAGAGTCTACAAAATGGATTCAGGCTCCGGCTGGACCTCACCTAACCAAGAGGCCAGGTCTGATCCAGGCTCTTCTGATAGCCAGGCACCAACCCCTGCCCCAGCAATCCAAATTCAAACATATCCTATCTTTCAGAAAATTTGCTTTTCAACTCCAAGGCCCTTTTAGGTTTAAGGAGTTGCAAGACAAATAGTATAAAAAGATGAAAGCCGCTGGGAGGAAGTTGGCATTGATAAGCTGCCCTTTATAGGGGTGTATACCTGCTTCCTCCCTCCCTCCAAAGGACTCCGCAGGATTACCTTTCCCATCCATTCTGAGGCTCAGCCCCTCCTGAAGACGCAGCACAGGATATCAGCCTCTCAGCCTACAGCCCCGCTGCTTGCAGACATAGTAAACACACTCTGTCAAGGTGATGCACGCTTCACTTTTGACCCGCTTTCATTTTTCTTTGCCTTGTGTAGGAGTGGTGGTGAGTTTAATTTTTAATTTTTAATTTTTTTTTTTGGTTTACTCCAAAGGAAGCCCGTGTGACACAGAAAAAAGTCAACTGCCAAATCCTTCTCAGGGTCCCCTTTCAGTCATTGGCACGGGGTTTGGCCGAAATGCTCTTCCAAGCGCACGCCTGGCTTTTAAAAACTGGGCCCTGCTTGCTGTACCTGTTTATGTGGAAACACTGTTTAGTCAGAGCCTGAGATTCAGACGCACATTCATGAGGGCTTCCGAACAACCCCTTTCCCAGAGTGCAAGAACCCTCGTTACCAAGTCCCCCCAAGATGAAGCCACCTGGTTTTCTAAGGCATCATCATCTCCATGAAAAGAAATGCTAACCTTTTCCTAGGTATAGTTTATTAGAAAAGGACTTTTCCTTCAGTGCTAGTTTGGAAGGCAGAACTGTTGAACATGGTGCTAGCTAGGGTAGTTTTCCAACTTCAAGCTCTCCAAGTCATTCATTCATTCATTCATTCATTCATTCATTCAACCAACAAATATGGTGAGCAGATAAACATGACCCCTGACCTCCTAGAGCTCGCAACTTAGTTAAGGAGATGGACAATAACCAAAGGGCAAGATTGATGGAGCTTAGTCCCAAGAGAAGAAAGGGGACAAGATGAAGCTAAGAGGCAGCAAGGGTCCATTCCCAGGGACGGGAGGCCCCAAAGGCCATCATAAGGGTTTTGGGGTTCAGCCGAGGAATAGCGGGAAGCCATATGTCCCGCCTCCTCCTTTCTCCTGCTCTCACGCTGGTCCAGAGCGGACACACCCTTCTGGTGTAATCCCCTGACACCTCAAGCCTTGCCCAGAGGAAACAGAGTGGGTGTTTAAAATCTGAGGATGCTCCCAACCTGGACTGGAATGGCAGCCCAGCTGGGGAACAAGGGTAAAGGTGATGAAACCGCAAGTTGGCCAGCCTCTCTTGTTCTGTTTGGAAATGTGTCAAGATGGCGCAATCCTAGTGTTCAGAAGCTGAGGTGGGTCACTGACCACCCCATCCTGTGCCTTGCACATGCTCACTCAGGCGAGGCCATGGGTTAGCCAGCCATATCCCTGCACATCCTGACACAGGTGGCGGGCCCCTACCCCTTGGAAAAGTGGCTTTGCTGACAGCCACCCGTTCCAGCTTAACAATTGCACAGGAGGCAAAATAAGCTGTGGCGTAATTAGCAAAATGATGGGAAAATATGTAAGCAATTCAAGTCCCATTAGAGTTCCCTTTGATGAACACACGAACAGGGGAAAGGGGAAAACACACGTCTGAGCCCACTGGGCAGTTTTGCAAATGTCTTTCCGGAATCTCTAGACCATGGCAATCCTTCAATGTGAACACTCCTTCAAGAATCTAGCTCAGAAAATTCCTTGTCGCCTATCCTCCCTTCCTCCTCCAGGTCATCTTTTCCTGCTGGTCTTCAGAGTGTAGGACCCGCTCAGAACGGTTTTCACATCAGGTTGGTGGCTGGCATGTGGGTCTCCAAGCTCTCCTCTCTGAGGTGCAGAGGCCGGGCACCTAGAAGTCGGGGGTCTTATTTTCACCCATTGTCTGAACTATATCCTTGTAAAGCATTCGAAGATTTGACTTTGTCTAGGAAGTGGTTTCATTGGCTGGAATCAAAAAGAAGAAGGGAAGAGGAAGAAAAACAGGAAACGAGCCACGTCAACTTTAGATCAGTCCCTAAACTCCTGACTTTCAGGGTTGAGATCTTCCAGCATTTGCTGAAAAAAGAATGAATGAATATTATGTAAAATTTCCCCAAGATCTGGAGTGACTTCTCATGAAGAACCATGGCAGAACAGTGAAAGAGAGTCCAGGAGATACCACCAGCCACTGAAAGACAGCGTACTTGTTATTTTTCTTCTAAAAGAAAATCCTGCCCCCAACCCTGCATTCTCTGCCCTCGTTATTAATACCGCCACCCATGCAGATGACCGAGCCAGGACACCACGCCCCGTATTGGGCCTTTTCCCTTCTCTCATTTTCCAAAGCTAGAAGGCCTTTCAATTTCACCCCCTAGAATTTCCTGTCATCCCTCTCTATCATCGCCATCTAATTTGGGCCATGGCCACTCTTGCCAAAATATTTTTATGGTTTCCCCCAAATACAGGCATGGCTGGATCCTTCACTTCATCTAGCTCTCTGCTCCAATTCCAGCGGCTCAGAGAGCCTTTCTCTGGCCATTCAATCTAAATGGTGACTCCCCAGCCCTCTTTATTTTTACCCATGTTATTTTTCTTAACAGACCTTATTCACACATCTCATGTCATATCTATATCTATCTATCTATCTATCTATCTATCTATATCTCATATAATTGTATATCATACATTTATATCTCATATATTTACTTGTCTGTATACATGATAGATTTATTGTTGGCTTTCCCTTCTAGAAAAGACCCTTACTTTGTTTCCTGCTGTACCCCAGGACCTGGAGTGATGCCTGGTATACAGAAGAAGCCCTACAAACATTTGCCTAACGAATAAGCAAGCAGGGGTCCCTCTTTTCACTCTCACATACCCTTCAGTCCATTCTCTGCCTTGATGGAACTCCCTTTCTGAAATGCAGATTTGACCACATTGTTTGATGGCTGCCAATGCTCCCACGCCTTCCAGTCACCTACGGAATAGGTCCCACATGCTACCTGGTAACCACGCGGTGCCATGGCCTGGCCCTGCCACATCTGCAGCCTCATTTCCCCTGCCCACCTCCAACTCCCCAGGCCTCACCCACCCAGCATGCCAGTCATGAGCAATGACTGTGGGAGGCCCAAACATGCCATGCCCTTTCTGCCCCCAATACCTTCATGGAGGGTATTTTCTAAACCTACAATAGCTCTCCTCCCTGGGATTGTTGGTGAACTCTGAAAAGCCATCTCTTCTCCACCGGTCACCCTCCCTCATCCCCTACTGTACCTTGCACCGTACTTCTGTTACAGATTACAGAAGCTTTCAGGGTGCAGAGTGTGAGCTTGTGTCTTTGCAGCCTTCCTTGGTCTAGGAGTAGGGACCATATTGTCATCTGATTTTAGTAGACACGCAACATCTTTAGCATTGGAAAGTTCTTCTTGCGAATGAGCATTTCTTACAAAATAGAACAAAGCTTGTGAAAGAGATGTAGAGAAAAAGTCTCAACCCTGCTCCTGCAATCTCTTATTTATTCAGAAAAAAAAAATCCATAGAAATCACAAAGAGGACAAGAAAAGAAAATAAAGAGAGTAGTAAGAGATGAATTTTTAGCCAAGTGACAGAAAAAACAAAACCATCTTTTACCTTTACGTTACATTGATTACATAACTGAAGCCTGAACTCCAATGACAGAGAACTTGGCAAAATTACTGAACCCACCATGAAGACCCGCTGGGCATGTCCAATGAACAAAAATGGCAAAAAGCCAAAGTTAAGCCTGAAAAATCACGTTGGGCTTTGACTTTTATTTCTCTGGAGTGACAGGAACACTTAACTGGGAGGTTAGGACACCTCAAATCCAGTCCAGGCTACATCACCTCTGCAATCACACCAACACAGACAAACCCTATCTCAGTGTGCCACCCTACAGCTCTCCCCTCCTCTCCCCTCCGCCCTCCCCTCTCCTCCCCAGTTCCCAGCTTTCCTATTAAATGACTCCATCTGTCCCAAGACCAGTTTCCTTTTCTTTGCTCTGTTTTCTTTGATGAGCTCACGCTGAGTGCAGAGAGCGAGCTAGGAATACTGACTGTTGGTTCCTGTCCAGGGACACCAGCCACTATTGTTACCTTTACTCTCACCACCCAAAGTAGTAAAAACAATATATATAAAATAAAATATGAGGACGCGTTTCACTTCTGTGAAAGGGGAAATGGATTGGCGCTTTGCAGGGGAGCCGGATTGGAACATCCAGTGGCTGTTCACTGAAGGAGGATGAAGCTTGAAGGTCAACCATCAGCTTCGGCCTCTGGTAAGAGCAGGAGAAGTTGGGTGAGAGGGATGGAGACCCCCAAAGAGAAACCCTGGGGGCGACTGCGCCAGTTTCACTCTAGTATATTCACTGTTCCTTGCATTTGAGCAAGGAATTCTTCTCTGTCTTAGAAACTGGAGTGTGAAGATAGCCATTTGGATTCTTGTTGCCGGGGTCCCCGAGAAAACTCTGGAAATGTGGCTTGTGATGTCTCTAAGACTCCAGAAAATAACTTCCGCAGGCCTCAGCTTCATGCTCAGCCTAGCCCAGGAAGGACACATATAAATTCTTTCATTCAAAAAAGCAGAGCCATTGTTATAGGCTCTGAGATCTGGCAATACACAAACTCCAAAAACGCTTGCCCTCTAGGAACTTACTTTTCTGTTGGGAGAAAGAGAACAACATCAAAAGGCCAAAGGAATAGTGGAACTATAAGGGGCATCAGAGAGCGAATGCGAAGGAGGAGAAGATGACAGAGGGCAGGGATATGAAGTGCGGGGGAGCTGACTGATTTTGGTCCAAGAAGGCTGCGCTGAGAAGGTGACATTTGAACAAAGCCCTGACGGACCACGTGAGAGAGGGTGCAAATCTATAAGCAAAGATTTAGAGTTTATAACACGGCTTCCTGAGCGTCTCACATTCTGTCCTACCCTGAGGCATGAGGAGCAAATAAAAATAAGGAGGGAGGGGGGGACACACAGGCCACATCACCCACTGTCCTTGTTGCCATCTGGCGGGCCCTGGAGCTCATCAGGGTGTTTGGTTACTGTGTTTACACAGCCGGCAGGACACACACTTCACTCAGGGCTCCCCAGAGCTGTCGGAATGGTCCTTGCTTCCCTTGATTCCTGAGGCCCCCGCATCCGGATGCGGGAGCTCCACCCCTCACAGGGCTCCCAGCATCCCCTTGGCTTGTCCAAAGATGGGGGCCTCCAGGGACCCCCTGGGCCAGGTTTAGATCTTCATCTAGACCAAGTCCTGGGCCTGGGCGTCAGGTTGGGAAGGAGGACTTGGGAAGTCATTGCCTCAACCAAGAAGGGAGACAACCCTGCTGAGCAGGCCACTGGGCAGAGGATAGATAGTACATGAATGAACCATAGAACACACTGCCTGCAGCACCTGACCCATGAGGAAAGCTCATCGAACGTCGGCTATTACTAGTCACAATCGCTGCTCCGACTCTGCGCCAGCACGTAAAGTATAAACCTGCATGCCAAGTACGTTACCTGCAGTTTTCTTTTTTCCACATGATCTTGTCTTTGACCTACTTTAGTGCAGAAACACTGAGGTTCAGAAGGGGTTCGATACCGCTCACAAGTTTGCACAGTGAATGAGCGAATTCGAACCCAAGCCTATCTAGTCGTAAAACTTGGGCTCTCAATGGCTACATGCTACCCTCTACCGACACGTCAGGGATGAAATAGAAGAAATTCCTCCCGGTCTTGTAAGCAAGGCTGACTCTTCTCTTTCCAGTTCAGAACATTGGGAACAGGACAGTTTGTACAACGAAACATCAAGGAAGAGCGGTATTCACGTACTCCCAAGTTCTAGTCATTCTTTTCAGAGAGGCTGGATGTCTTTCAATGCAGGCGCAGCACCTGGGATGCTGTGAAGAACAAGAGATGGCTTAGAGAGGGTAGGTGCCGCTGCCGGAGTGTCCGGTGGGTCTTCAGTCCTGTAAGCACGGTCGCAGTGGAGATCCCTGACTCTCATGATATGCTGGTCATATGATTTCATCTCAAGGTGAAATGCTATTTGTAGCAATGCTGGGACATGTTTCTCACTTCAGTGGCATTAAAGCTGCCCTGAGAAAGGCTCGAATGACCTGTGGCCTCAGTATATAAGTAAGAAAACAAGAAGCCAAGCGGGCAGGGGTCCTGTCTGAGGTCACTCGCCAAGTTCGTACAAGCGCCTGAGGCCAGAGACAACCCAGCGAATGCCCAGCGTCCTGGGCCATCCAGCGGCTCCGTGCTCAAGACCCAGGAACCCGGGACAGCCTTCTCATCCTCGGGCTAATGTCTTCAAGCAAACAAATAAGGCTCCGTAGTGAGGAGAAGAAAATTGTTCCAGCTCACTCTAATCCTTTCCCACCACCTGTCACCTCAAACCCCCAGACTCAGAGCTGCATCCGAATAGACCTTTGAGGCTGGCTGAGCCCACTGGCCCACAGCGGGGGGCAGAAGTCAGCGCTTCCCTCCCCAGGGCAGTGGGTGGACCAGCCTGGGCCAAGTCAAACAGGGCAGAGCATCCCACAGCATTATTGACAAACTGGGTGTGTTCTTAGCTCCGAGAGTGGGACATATGGGAAGCTCCGAGGCCACAGACAGAGTGTAGGAGAGACAAGAGCTTCCAGAATCGCTCCTTCAGCCTCCGCTCCCCTGGAAGGACCCCAGGTGTTTCACCACCCTCCCTCCCTGCTTTCCTGCCATCGCTGGAGAGCCTGGCCTTCCTCCTGCAGACTGGCTGTTTAACGAGGCGGGTTGAGAATTTTCAGCCTCTAACTCATGTGTCCTAATCCTATTAAATATGCACCGGCTTCCAAACTCAGCTTTTGCAAAACTTGCTTCCCCACCCCCACAACCCCCCCCCCCACTTAGTCTGACTTGCTCCCTTCCAGCTTGAAAAGCCATTGCTCAGTTGTTGGCAGGGCTCCCACCAGCGTTTTTGCAAGGATTTGGGCTGTGATTCAGCTACCTGCAGCTGTTCCCCAGTTACCACCCACGTAAAGGAATTTCTGATATTAAAACGGGTGACAAACTTCCTCCCCCCTCCCCCCGACACATTAGTTTGATTGACACCCACAGTCCAAACGGCCAAGTTCACCCTCACTCGGTTCTCCATGTTCACTTGGTGATCTGTGCAGTTCTACACCCCACCCCCTATGCCTTCCACATATATGCCTCCTGGTCATCTTGAAGGACATTCTGATAACGACCATTGACGGACCATTGAGGGGATATTAGAATACAATCCACGCAATCTCTCGAGAACTACATTTTGTTTTCTCCTTATCAGCGAATGAAATCCTCTCCCCACCATTGCATAAATCTTCCTAGTTTCTCCCCCAACATGAAATGTCATCAAATGAGAATGGGGAAAGGACAGGCAAAGAGAGGGCTGAAGCTAAAGATCCAAGTTCAGAGAGTTCCATGGAGCCTTTTGGAGCTAACGCTGAGGCCACCTGCGTCTCTCCAACTGTACGGAGATGCCAGGGTGTCGCTCTTGACCAGAAGGCATCGCCTCCAGCAGAGCACACTGAGCGGTTACCCACAAAGCTGGGTCCAGGCCTGAGCTGCCCAGCTCCAGCCCCTGTCCTATGTGTGTGCGCGTGCTGGGGCTGGAGAGGGAGAGGACAGGGGGACACGTGAACAGTGCAGATGGCCCTGCCGTCAACTGCCCATCCTGCTCCTGGCAGAAGTTCCGCCTCACCCTGGGCTCATCAGCTATCTGCCTTCTTCCAATGGAGGATGAGTTGGAGGCCAGCATAACACCCACAAGGGTGTCCACAGTTAGCATTCTCGACACCTACCTTGAGAGCCGACACTCCAAGGGAGGCTTTTGAGCACTGACCACACCGGGAACCCCAGAATGCTGAGTCCCTGGGCTTTCTCTGAGTTTCTCCATTCTGTCTGGCAGACACTCTGCCAGGGAACAATAGAATGGCCCCACCAGTCCCATCCACCCTGAGGCCGTGTCCCCTTGCTTCTGGGCAGTAGCCAGTAATGTGATCCTTCAAGGCAGCGCCAAACCCCCTTGTTGGGAATTCAGCCAATCTTGGGGCTCTTCAGGGAAGAAAAATTCCTTTCCCTGACCTCTGCAGGTGATCGGATTGAGGTCCCTGCAGCTTGAAATTTGATTTGATCTTTGATCTCTGCTTGCACAGCTGCAATGGTTATTATGACCATAAAGGGTCCCAGTGCCCTTTCTCGCTGCTCACCTGCCCTTCATAGTGAGTGCTTGGGGCCAGGTAATCCGGAGCCGGGGCAGAATCAAACTTCTCTGTTTTCCTCATGCCGCACTCCCCCCAATTCCATCTTGCCGTCTCGTTCCCTTCATTCCCAGGACTTAACCCCAAATTCCAAGACTGTGGACATTTTCAAATCCTTCTAAATGAGAGCGTGTGGTTTCAGAAAACCAACAACAACAACAAAAGCCTGTGGTTGAGAGCCAAATAGTTAACCAAGGTCATCGTTCCATGAGAACGCTGCATGTGTCTAAAGACGTTCTCATAGAAGAGGGGTCCCTCGAAATGAGTCTTCCTGGATTTAATCCACGTCTCCGCCCTGGGGAGACCTTCCTGGGCAAGGCGATGTGTCTGAGGTCTAATTTACAGTTCGTCAGACCACTTTCCCCTTTATTTTTTAGTAGTAAGTGACCTAATAACAGGAGCTATTTATTGAAAGCTTACCAAATTTTGGACATTATGCTAATGACTTTACCTACATGGACGCTTCTAAGCCTTACAAATGCCAAGAAGAATATCCTATTCTTTTCTCCGTTTACAGATACGAAAACTGAGCCTTAGAGGGGTTATGTAGCCGGTTTAAGATTACACAAGAGCGAGCACATGGAGTTGGGATTCTCCCAAGGGCCTGTGTGATCCTGAACTCAAGTGCAGAACCAAATTCATAGACTTTTGTACTAATATTTACTTCCTGGGTCCCCGGGCTGATCTTTACCTGTGGGCCCAGGCTCAATAAGAATATTTGTCTGCAATTCTGTCTAGCAAAGCTGAACACCTCTCTCTCATGCCTCCGAAATTCAAGTCAGATGGATTAAATGTTTCAGTTAGGTGGGGTTTTTTTAGTTCTCATTAAAGGCCTAGGCATTAAAGGGCACTGCAGTTGCTTTAAACCTATAACTATCTTTAATTACTTCAAGGAAGGGAATCATTCTTGGGTCTGCCCACCACCGCCTTCCCTCCCCACTGTTCCCCGGATGGTTTTCTTCCTCCACCTTGGGCTCCTTTCTCTTTCAGATTTCCCCCTCACCCTTCTACAGGGACGAAGCATGAAGAGAAAGCCAGCTGTGTCTCTCTCGTGCCTCTGCCCACTGCGTGTGCCCCGAAAGGTCGTCTTCCCAGGCAGAACTCACCTCCGGCATCTACCCCTTCCCATATTCCCTCCTTTTTTCTCTAAGTGGTGAAGGTTTGTCTTAAGTTGCCCCCCACTTCTGATCAATCACTGCACTAGTTACTGACTTACTAAACTATGACTGTGTGCCTTCTCTTGGCATCTAGCACTCTGTACGGCTGAACTGTGACAAAGAGCTGAGTTACAAAATCTCAGCTTATACAACACACTCTATCCTTAAAAAGGACGTGACAGTGGCCTTTCCACTCAATAGCATTATTTTCAACTTCTTGGTATACACATTTCAAACGTAAGAAATCTGAAGGAATCGTACAAGGAACAGCCATATAGTTAGTCCCTAGACTCAGAACTTGTTAACGGTTTTTGCCATATTTGCTTTGTCGAAATAGGGGTGTGTGTGTGTGTGTGTGTGTGTGTGTGTGTGTGTGTGTGCGTGCGTGTGATTTTTGAGTTTTGTTTTGTTGCTGAATTGTTTGAGGATAAGTTTGCAAACATCAGGACACGTCACCTCTCGAAAGCCCAGAAACTTGGCATTCTCCTACACAATCACATGCCTTAGTGAACCTAAGAAAAACTCAAAACTGCTGCCCATTGTTATCTGCTACCCAACCCATATTAAAATTCCCCGATGGTCTCAGAAACATCTTTTAGAACTGTGTGCTTTCGCTTTCGTTTCTTTCCTTCTTTCTTCTTTTAAACTCTGAATTAGAAGTAAGGTGACAATTTACCAAAGAGAGACCCAGTTTTGAGCCTGGCTCAGGATACAACTGAAGAGCACCACCTGGGCAGAGCGTATCTCTTCTCCAGGCCTCTGTTTCCTTGTTTTCAAAGCTACAAGCTGCTATGGCCTCAGGAGCAAGGCCACTTTCTTCTTGGCTGGCCTCACTGTCAGGCCCTCCCAGGAATGAACACCACCTGAGGCTCTAGGCACGCCCTCAGATTAGAATGAGAATTGCCTCACTTTGTCTCTTTGACACAAGCCTGAGAAATCAGTGGAAATCAAGATACTGGCAGGAGCAGACTTCAAGGGTTGGCTCTGCCTTCTTCTTGCCCCAGAAAAGTACAAATGGCACACACGGCCCTTAGGCCTCAAAAACAGCTTCACTTCATCCACGCTCTCTGCCCCTTCTGCCTCTGCCATATCTTCATGAAATGCTGGGGAATGCCATAGGGGTAAGAGTTAAGATACAGGCTCTACATTAGCTGTGTGCTCTGAGCTCTAGACCTGCACATTAGCTTGGGGATACCTTCTCAGTATCTCCTGCTGGATGTCCAAGCGGCATCTCACCTTTTATGTCTTAAACACACAACGCTTGATGCCTTGCAAACCATGCCTCCCCTAGCCTTCCCCAAAGCATAACACATATCACCGTTCACTCAGTTACTCAACACAAAAGGCTGAGAGTCATTCTGGATTCTTCTCTTTTGGCCACGCCCCAAATCCAGTCCATTCACGAGTCAGGGGCACTTGACCTTCAACCTAGTAGGGCTGAGCTGGCTCCCTTCACGTCAGCTCCACTATTGCCCCTTGAACGAAGCCTGCTTTTTCCTCTTGCCTGAACTCCTGCAAACATCTTCTGAATTTGTAGCTTCCACAATTGCCCTCCTACTGTCTTATCACGTCTCAGCAACCCCTGAGTAATCCTTTAAAAGTCATAAATCAGACCAGGTTACTCTGCTGTTTGAAATCTACCAGGAGATTCCCCATGCATTTATGATAAAGTCTCAGCGCCTCACCTCAGAATTTCCTCTTCCTTTGCTTACCGGACCATGTCACCTCATGCCACTCTCTCCCTTACTAAATGGCATGCCAGTCACGAGAGGCATTTTACTGTCCTTTAAACAAACATACGGGGTCCATTAGACCCCCGACTCCGGCTGCTCTTGTCACCTGGGCTGCATTTCATTTAGATGCCACTTTTGCCACCTACTTGCTGCTGCCCCACTTACTGCCCGCCTTCCCCACATCACTTGCTCAGTGTCTGCACGATGTGCCCCCTGAGGGCCGGTGTCCGCCTTGTGCTGTTCCTCAGTGAATCCCCAGTGCCCAGACTACGTCCTGACCCATGTAGGCACTCCATAAATCTTGATCGAATTCATTAATTAATGGAACGTTATTATCCCAATTAAAGTGAATGAGGATTCAGGTGATAAGCAAAAACACCTCTTTGGTTTTGCCATTTTTGTAACTTCTTTCCATTCACTTAAAAAAAAAAAAAGATGGAACTGTTACATCTTACCAAACTGGTCCATAGTGCATTCTGTCGTAATAAAACATCACCCTGTTCATTTTCTTCCTACCCTGATCACCATCTACCGTTCTTATTTTATTTGTTACCACACTCTTCTTGCCCGTCTCCTCCATGTTATGATGATCCCTGCCCTCAAACATGCTCAGTGCTGTATCTCCAATGATAAACTGATGGCTTGGCACATAGTAGGTACTCAATCCATGTGTGGCATGAATAATTAAATGAGAAACTAAGCAAGACCAGAAATCTCATTAAAAGACATTGTGATTTGTTCAAGGGCAAGAAATATATATATATATATTTTTTTTCTTCTTTGCAACCCACTAAAAGCCTACCACAATACTTTGCACTTAGTAGGTAAACATATTTATTGAGTTGGATTTCGCTGAACAAGCAAAGTTTCAGAAACTCCATGTCCTAATTAGAAAAGCTTTTCTGGAGCGGACAAAGGCTGGGAGGAGGAGTTTGTCCAGAGACCCAGGTTCCCAGCTTGGCAGGAGAGAGACAAAGGGTTCAATGGGCTCATTTGCATTTTGTTTTGCATAAATATGCGCGCTGAGTGGCTGAGCTGGTGTCTCTAAGGATGTCAAGTAGCAACGGACTGTGTTTTCAAATAGGATATTCAGGATCTTACAAACAGAAGATTTCCACCCAAAAGGTTCTTCATCTGTCCTGGGAATAGTGAGATACCCTGACCGAGCAAATGTCCTTCACTGGGCAGCCCTTATACCTTGGCCACTGCCAGCCACTTCCCTATGCTCACCCCGCCCCCACTACAGAGACCTTGGCCAGCCAGCCTAAGGTGTGGTAACTTCCAACCAGGCCCCACTGACAGAGTTTAAAGCAAACCTCTCTGCTCACACACCGGCCTGGTAGATGGAAAGAGCCCAGCTGGGGGACCCACTCTGTATTGGCTCAGACTACCAGTGCAGAAGAGACATTTCTAACAGAAAACAGCACTTAAAAAAAAAAAATCATCTTTTCTGAGGCCAACACAGAACACTGGGAAGGCTGAGAAAGACCATGGGACTTTTTTTTTCTCTCTCTCCTGTTAATCCAGTTGCCCTGATTTGCATGGGATTTGCATAAACAGCACATTGTATTCAAGCAGCCCTCACTTTCAAGGGCCAAGATTAAGGCTGAGGATTTGTCCCACCCACAGTAATTCTGTTCAACGTGCACTGTTTAGAGGCTCAGGGACACCTAAACTAGCTCTTTATATACTGGCCGAGGCGAAAAGGACACGATGATGCTAGAGAACCGGAGGGGACCCGGGTGGGGGCGCCGTGTTCAGCGTTGTCTCCCAGGAGGGCAGGTTCAACAATAAGAATTTGAAAGTGGCGTCCAGTTCTGGAATTCTATAAATCTCTGCAGGGTGCCAGGCACCGAGGGCTGGCCTCGCCAAACCCCGGAATGATACTGGGAGCAAGTTGTACTGCAGCCAGACCCAGGTTGAACTAATATTTGTTGAAGGCTTTGCTGTGACAGCCAGTGTCACATGGGGAAAGGGAGGGGATGCGCCTTGATTGGACAAGGGAAGGGATGGGCACGAAGGAATGTGAAATGGTTCCATGAAGCCCCACTGCTGTCACCCTGCTCGCCATGAAGCTGTGATAGGCCCTTTACAAGACTTACACTTGCTTACAAATCTCTCTCAACTTCCAGACGTCAAGTCCAGTCACATACCCTGTCCTTGAATAAGAAACAAGAGAACAAACAGACACACTCGTTGGCCCAGGTTAAGAGTGACTTTCCAGTGCCCAATCTCAGGCTCCACCCGGGGCCTTTCAAATGGGCCCTTCTACTCACAGTTGGCGCTCCCAGGGCTGGTCTTTGAAATTTCCCATGTATTTTTGGCTTGGACAACACACCTTGGCCCAAGTTCTCTTGGGTCCGCGCCCAGATATCCTTAGCTTTGCATTGTGCCAAGAAAGATCACCGAGCAAGATCATGGGGTCTCCTGGGCTACCCCCGGTAAAATGGACAACAGCTCATAAGCTTCCATGAGCAGACGAGGCAAACCCACAGGACACTCTCAAAAGGGGGATGGCGGGGGGTATGTCCAAGGTCTCTGCTTCTTTCTCCCAAACTTCCTTATGTACAACAAGTGCTAGTTGCAGCTGAGCACCTGGTACGCCCGGCTTCCAGGAACTCCCTGTACCAAGAAGAGGTGGGAGGAAGGTAGTGAAAGGGATAGAACTCAGAACCTAAGATCTTCCGGGCTTGGCCTCTTCTAAGCACCACCCATTTAATCTTTATAAAAGTCCTCTCCCTACTCTTGAGCTTCATGATGAAGGGGAAAGAAAACAGGATGGGAGTCAAACAAACAAGCCAGAAGAAAATGCTGGTGGCTGGTCCTAACCTTAGGGCTTGAAAGCTATGGAACGTCCTCAAGTCGTTTTTAAGTCTCTAGGAATTTCGTCTTCCTCATAAAACAGGGATTTTAAAGTCTGCCCTACTGTTATCTTCACAAGAGAGTTGAGAGCTGCAAAGGAAGTCACACAGGTGCTGATTAGGACAGGGAGGCGTTAAATATGGTTCTTTTCCCCCAGAAAAACAGATGTTCCTAAAATATTTTTCTGACTTGCCCACAAATAGTTATTTTGATCATCCTACATATGATTTCCCCTCAATATTTTCTGATCAATTTCATCTTCTCTCTTTCTTTCTTTCTTTCTCTTTCTTTCTTTCTTTCTTTCTTTCTTTCTTTCTTTCTTTCTTTCTTTCTTTCTTTTTTTCTTTTTTCCTTTCTTTTTCTTTTCTTTTTTTCTCTTTCCTTCATTTTCCTTCCTTCCTTCCTTCCTTCCTCCCTCCCTCCCTTCCTTCCTTCTTTCTTTACTAGAGGATGTGGTAGGAAAAGAGCTGGGGATTCCTGGAACCATTCTATCCACAACTGGTTTCTGGTAGGATACACATGCCTGACCCATGTGGGAGCAGTGATTTTTTTTTTCTTCTTTTGCCATTAAAAAAAAAAATACCTCATTTTTTTTTTTTTACAAACAATATCCCCACCTGGGGTGAAAATATATTGGGTAATGTATAAAATATAGTTGCTTTTTAATCATGCAATAAGGTATACAATTAAAACACAAAAATAAAGTTACCTTCAGCCCATATAATTTCTCAAAAAGGGTGGAGCTCAGTGCTGACCCAGGACAGTGAACAGCATGCTAATGCTGATGTCAGTGACACCCTCCAGCTCAGTATTACCTTAAGGCTTTGCGACTCGGTGACTCCAAAATAAAGAGCGTTTTCTCAAAGGGACTAGGCGTTGGGCATTGGGCGGCCTTCAGATGCCCAGGAATCAAACTGGCCCTTTCAAGATGTAGAACAGACAGCCCTGTTCATTTTTGAAGCTGACCTCTTAGCACATTTAGGTGCCCGTGGATTACTTAGGCCAATTTTAAAGTTTTTAATTCTTTGATCTTGCTTCCCTTTTCTATTTTCTTTTTCTTTTTCAACATTAACCTGGGGGCTCAAAAGATTAAACTCAGGGGGATTTTCCCAAAGCCCTTTAGCTGGGTTCTGGTTTGAAACCCAGGTTTCTTCCGACATCCTTGGGTTCCCACTGCAAGGATGAGCAGAGACATCCCGTCAGCCCCCTTTGGCGTTCACCTGAGATCGGTGTGCCTCGGCCATTTATCTGTGGATCTTGGGATGCTCTTCTCCCCAGCATGAAATGTTGCCAAAGTCCAGGAACTAGGGATATGGGGAAGGGAAAAACTAACCCATATTGTTGCAATCCTTTCCTCCTCCTTTACCATTAACTGTGTCCTGCTGGGAGCCCTCCCCGTGCGCTCGGGGTGAGCACGTGTCAGACACATTTCCCTCTCCCCAGCACTTGCCAAGGGTGTGTTAGCGTCTTAGTTCTAAACCTCCCTCTTGGAGACACAGCAAAAATCAGACCAGAGGAAGGAGGGGCAGAAGATACAGCGGTAGGTGCTGCAGGCCTGGGTCAGGCCCTGGGCTACAGCCTATGCAAGTCCCCATTTCATGCCCTGGTCAGGGTGGTCAGCTCTTCTGCTGTAACCAGCTGGTGGCTGGCTGGGTAGGTCAAATAGACCCACTGTGGTGACCGGAAGTTAAGAGGCGACAGACTCATTTGAGGTTCTCCTTCAGTGTCGGAGCAGCTGACCTTTTCTCTCTGTCTTCACTTGTTCTGAGGCCCCCTAGACAACCCAGGCAGCCAAATATGGCTGCTTTCCCTATCAGCTGTTTTGATTTCTTCTCAGAGAGCATAGTAAGTCGAAAAAAAACCCTTCCTGGTGGTTTGTTTCCCCCCAGAGGGCCAAAAGGAACGTGACCAAGGTTACCAGGAACGACCTATTGTTTTCCGTCAGGGGAAGGAGCGGTCACAGCCAGGGGGGCTCTGGAACCTTCCCTGAGGGTCGACTCAGTCTCAGAAGTCTCCTCCAGGAAGCCGGAGGCGGGAGGCTGTCTTCTGTCACCTGGCTTAGCCCTCTCTTCCTTTTAGCCCCAGTGGTGTGGAAAGAAATCAGAAGATTCTTGTGGCTTTCAAGGTGGCTCTCAGGTGCTGCTTCCTGAAGGAGCATCTGTGTTTTCCCAGGGTCAGAAAAGGGAGGTATCACGCTTTCCTTCCGTTTCATCACAACCTCCCCGCTTTGTAGTATCATACATGATATAGTCAACCCTCCATTGGTCTCCTTCCTGTGGGACCCTTGGATAAGTTGTAAAACTTTCTGGAAAGAGGTTATGACTACCTGGTCCAATCTAACAGGGTTACCAAGACGTCAACCTTAGAAGCAGATAGGACTTGGTCCAAATTTTCTCTCTTATGCTTATTGGCTGCATGGCCTATCTTATCTGAATATCTTGAGCTTTATAGGGTAGTCATCTCTAAATCTAGTTTTTAAAGACTGAATGAGATTATATATGTAAGGCACTTAATACATTGAGGGCACATGGTGCTCCAGAAATCTTCCTGTTATTATTGCAAACCAAGTTGGAAATGGTAAGAGTAAAATCCGGAAGCTCATGTTAGATCTGCCCCCTTTACCAGGGTTATCTCCCAGCCATGTTGCTCCTCTCCCCAAGTTCAAGGTCATCTCTTCTTTGGATTGAGAGCATACACATGCCCATCGGCCATAAACTCTTTGCCACCCCATGAAAGCTCAACTCCAATGGAGACAGGAAGGAAAAAAAGCCAAGTCTGGCTGCCCTTGGACCCGTGCTTAACTTTCATCCGGCACACCACCCGCTTTTGCACTAATGTGCACAGCTGTTCTTCCTGCCACACTCAGTCCCAACATCTTGAACCCAAGTCACAGCTGGCTCCTTGGGGCAGCCTGAGGCCTGACACCACCTGTAAAGAAAACTTTTCTCTCTGTTGCAAATGCACAGGGCCCCCCGTGCCCCAGTCCCTGCCACTCCCCGACATTGTCCTACTGTTTCCGTGTAGCGCATCTGGCCAAAGCAAACAGCTCTGTGGAGCCAGCTCTCGAGCGAGCAGCTGTGATACAAAGTTGGCAGGCCGTTTCAGGAAGCCCCGGCCTTCCCCGCCTGCTCGTGGAAGAGCTCTCCTGGAAGACATATGAAATGGGGCCTAACCTTTCCATTAGCCCTCGCACAGAGCCTGACCTCATCCCTGGAGGAACTGGACTGCCCTCTTCCAACCCCCACGTGTTCGGTGCCTTAGGACTGGGGATTAACTCCTGTCCTCTTTGAGAAAAGGGAGAGTGTACGTGAACATAGGATGTTAGGAGCCAAAGGAGACGTTAGGAGGCTCAAATAAAGGAATGTTTGTTATTATCCCATATTCATAGTTCCCTGCCTGTGTTCGAGGTTTGGGAATGGATGAGGGTCTCAAATCTAGGAATAATGAGAAGAGAAAAAACTGGAAGAACAAAGAGGAGGAGAGAGAGGGAAGGAGAGAAGGATTTTTAGCATCATTTGTATTAATAGGCTAGATAATATGATAAGCGTTTTCCCCTTTAAATTCCATAAGGCCAGAGGTATTGATTATCCCTGTTTTATGTATAAGACGTTAAGGCCCCAAAGGAAGTGACTGGCTCAAGGTCACCCAGTTGGTAAACAGCACAACACCCAAGACGAGAACCCAAGTCTCCTGGCTCCAAGGCCAGAAGCTTTCCATCAAGTTGCTGCTGTTGTTCAGTAGCTTTGGGGTTACTTCTATGACTTTTTTCAGTCCCATCATCTGGAATAGTGCATCCATAGGCTCAGTGGCCCTCATCTGGTTCAAGAATCTGTGTGTATCATTTTGGCTAAGGCTGGAAGTTCCTAACTTTGGTGTTCCTAGGAGCTACTCAGTGGTGGCAATGATGTTGGTGGTGGTGGTGGTGGATGGCAGTGATAATGATGATGGTGGTGATGCTGGCAATGGTGGTGATGATGGTGGTGGAGGTGGTAGTGATGATGGTGGTGACAATGGTGGTGGCAGTGATAGTGGTGGTAATGAAGCTGATGGTAGTGATAGTGGTGGTGGTGGGTGGTGGTGATGATGATAATGGTGGTGGTGGTGGTGATGGTGGTGATGGTGATGGTGATGATGGTGGTGATGGTGGTGGAGGTGGTGGTGATGATGGTGGTGGTGATGGTGGTGGTAATGGTGGTGGAGATGTGGTGATGGTGGTGATGGCGGTGATGCTGGTGATGGCGGTGATGATGGTGGTGGAGGTGGCAGTGATGGTGGTGGTGACAATGGTGGTGGCAGTGATAGTGGTGGTAATGAAGTTGATGGTAGTGATAGTGGTGGTGGTGGGTGGTGGTGATGATGGTGGTGGTGGTGGTGGTGGTGGTGGTGATGGTGGT
>NW_017731500.1:1972037-1975084 GCF_001890085.2 Hipposideros armiger | reverse complement strand
GTGGTGGTGATGGTGGTGATGGTGACAGTGACAGTGGTGGTGATGGTGGTGATGGTGGTGATGGTGGTGGTGACGGTGTTGATGGCAGTGATAGTGGTGGTGACGGTGCTTGTGGTGGTACCGTGATGATGATGGTGGTGACGTGTTCTTGTTGTTACTAGTGGAGGTGGTGGGAGTAGTACAAGACATAGATAACCCAGCTACCTGGCTTTCTCTGTCTCTAAAGCCTCCCTTGCTTTCCACTATCCACCTTCTGACCTTTTGGTTTTGTAAAAAATGTCCAGAGGTTTGAACCTGTTTATTGGTAGCAGCATCTGTAAGATGATATGACAGCCTTATATTTATTTATTTTTGAAAGGATGTAAGGGAACAGCTTCCCTTATTTAAGCAAAACACAGAGTCCCCAAGGCTTTAAAACTGGAAGCCAACTCTGCAGGTGGGGAGAGGGTGCTGACCAAGCAGTGCCGACATCGTCCAGTTTCCTCTTTCCCTCCCCCTCCCCTCCCTCTGACTCTCATATCCACAACCATGTCAACCCAGCGGTGAATTATTGTTCATCCTTCCGAGCTCCGGCCCAAGTGTGGTCAGCCATCTGCTCCCTTGGTGTCCTTTAGCCCAACTGAGAGACTATTTCAAAAAAGACAGAGAGACAGAGATAGAGTGAGAGACACAGAGACAAAAGGGACGGCGAAAAGAAACCCAAAAGGAAAACAAACAAAACACAGGAAGTTTAGAGGGCATCCAGATTACAATGCTTACTTTCCTGAACCTTCACAGCTAACTCATCCCCAGGCCTGCTGGCCGACTCAGTCCACATTTTGTCTGGTCAACTCAAAGTATAAGGACAGTTTAGGAGACACCTTCCAGCACCCATGCACTTCCCACTACACACTCCTCCAGTCATGGTGCTCTTGGAACCCAAGCAAAGATCACCCATCTCAGCTGCCCACCCAGAGTGCTCCTATGCGGCCCAGATGTCCGGCCAGGCCACACTGTGGCAACCACTGCAACAAATGAACGCACCTTTAGGTGACTGGCCTGGCACTTATGATCGGCCTGTCAGTGTAAACAGCCTCATAAGCACATAGTCACTTTCTAATGAAATTCATTTCACCTAGAAAGCAACAGAGCTGCCAACACCATGGATGGCTCACGGCAGTAGCGGGACTGGAAAGCTTGGTGCTTGAAACCACCTTTGGCCATCTCCCTTGTTCCCTGGTGAAGGCAACACTGAAAAACTTTGAAAGAACAGCAAACTGAGAGCTCAAAGGAGGATAATTCAAACCTCCCAGGGCTGTGAACTGAGGTACTTTAATGACAACTGAATTCCCTTTTGAAGGGTAAAACGTAAGGTAAAATAGAAGCGCTGTGCCGTGCACTTTTCCTTTCGTTAGTGATGTGTTCCTGGGCGGTTTGGGGAAAATCTTGGCACTGGATGCGAACAGCCAGTCCTCACTCTGAGGCTGTCGGCCAACACCCCAACGAGGGTCCCCCAGTGTGGAATACCAGCCTGAGGGTGTTACAGGACCCCCGAACTTCCTCAGCCCGGCACCCCTCAGCTTTGCACATTATTCTCCAGGCCTGCCCCTCTTGTAGCCCTCACACAATTGCTCCCTTTGGGACTCTTCTAGAAACACTTTGATAAGGGACATGGGGATGCGAAGATGGAAAACAAGCCTGGGAAGAATATCTGGCACATTTTTTTCCTCTGCTGTTCAAGTAACAATTTATGCCTGGTCAGTATGGACAGCAGACTATTTATTTTGCTAGCCTCCCACCCTAGTCTCATCTCAGGGGTGGGCCGGACTGATATTTTCTTTCAAGGCTATACTAAAAATTCCAGCCTCCCTCATGATTCGAACCCCCAGCATTGCTACTGCAGGCAGCCAGCACCTCCTTGTCACTCACAAGAAAGCTCCAGAGGCCAGCCTCTCCCCCGGGCTATTTGGGGTGGCCTTGAAGCATTTAGAGACACATGAGGTACAAGACATTCTCTCCCTCCCTTCTATCTCTCGAATGAGTTGCTGGGGGATTGCAATTGTTTCTTTTTACCAGAACATCTCTGACAAAACTCCCAGTTCTCTCCCTGGTGGTATCAGTCCCTGCCACATAATGAGTTCTAATCTTTCTGCAGAAGTAAAACTGTTTCCATGCCCCATCCGTCGGCTGCTGGTTGAGCCCAGTCTCTCCTGAGAGTGTGGGTGGAGCTTGGAGGCAATGAAGAGGAACCCTGGGAAACCTGCAGCCTGGCGCCTGGAGGGTTAAGTTAGCCTGGCTTTGGAGGAGGAAGAACAGGCACTCCCCTGATCCCAGATGGAGCATACTAAATAACTCCCTCCAGCAAGTCAGCTTGTTTGGTTATCTTGGAGTGTGCATTGGGGCTAACTCATGCTGGCCCTTCCTTCCGGATGCAGCCTTGCTCAAAATCAAACCTTATACAGGAGTCTTATTCCCCGGGGCTGCCTCCTCCCAGGCTGATAAAGGGTTTCATCATGGATGATTCAAGAGGCTGAGATGCAAGCTCTGGTGATAGCTAATGAGGCCTCCAGCCCCCAGCTGACCTCACTTTCTAGCTGTTGACAGGTTCAGTCAGGCTGGCCAAACAGCATCCCAACCAAGCCAAGACAAATGGTCTCCAGCTCTTGTACCCCCTATGCCTCCAAGTCCTTCTTCTGGATTGCAGTCCACTGCTAAGACTCCCCATGGACCATCTCCAGGCGGCTCCTACTCCACAGGCTCATGAGCAGGCCGAGACAGATAAGGCTGCTGCTGTCCTCCATGCCTGCATCGCTGGCTCTCCAGCAGAGCTTGGCGCGGGTCCTCTCGGGCCCTCCTTCCTGCTTCCCAGACCCTCTGCTTCCCGCTCGAACCATCTGGGACCTGAGTAGGTGGTTCTGAGCCTTGAGTCACTTTTAAAAGCATGTGGTAGGCCCAGTTCCCTTGGGTCCAGAGGAGATTTTAAACTAAGCAAGACACACACACACACACACACACACACACACACACACACACACACACACACACACACACACACACACACACACACA
>NW_017731500.1:1967528-1970632 GCF_001890085.2 Hipposideros armiger | reverse complement strand
ATATATATATATAATTCTATAATTAACTTTACTCCATAACTGTTCTTTTACTCAGAAACGTAGAAAAAGGCCAGAACTATCTTTCCATGTCAGTCAATAGGTCTCTTTTTTTTTAACAATTTCCTGGTGTGTCATTGTATTGCTATTACTGGATACTGGTATTGTTTTCATTTTTTATAACTGCCAATTACGGTGTAATGATGCTTCTGAGGCACATATCTTTGTGTAGCTCTCTGAGTCTTTCCTTAGGATAAATTCCTGAAAGTAAAATAACTTGGTCAAAACACACCTTTAATGTTTTCAATATATTTTGCCAAAGGATGTGCCTTTTTATAGTCCCAGCAGCAGATTCCGGCAGTCAGAGGCTTATCAAAAAGACTCTCGTAGGAGAATATAGCCAGAGGGTCAGCGTGCAAGCCACCTCTGGGGGGACCTTGTGTGGCATTAAGGAAAGATCTCTAGGGATGAGAGAGGTGCTAAGGCTTTGGAGTAGAGATTGGGCCAGAAGTGGCAAAAGCAGAAAGAATGACTAAGTGGAAGGGGGAGAAACTCAATGGCATAGAGGCCTGGTCTAGGTGAGTGAAATGCAGAGCTGAAGTGGACTTAGCCAGTAGGAAGGGAAGATGGAGGAGGGGGGAGGGGAGGGGAGGGGAAGGGGGAGAAGAAGACAACTGAATCATGGCCTATGTGGGGATAATTAAAGATGGTACAAAGCTTTTGAGTCTGAGTAACTGGGAGAATGGAGATGCTAATGGGGCCAGAGAAAATGGAGGGACATTTTAAGAGGAAGTCAAGTTTGCTTGGAAGAGCTTGGGTGTACACATCCAGGCAGAACTGTCTCTCAGGGCGGACGGCTTGGGAGCATGACCTGGGTGACATGCAGGCTTGAGAGTCAGCCTCAGAGCTGAGAGCGGAGGCCATGGGAGTGGGTGACGTTAGGAGGCGTAAAGAGCAGTGCGAACATAGGGCCAAGGACAGATCCTGGGACAATACCAACTTCTAAATAGTGAAAGGAGACAAAAGCATCGAGAAAGAGGATCATCGAGGAAGACGGAGAACACAGGGCATTCTGTGGGATGGGGGGCAAAACAATGGACGCTGTGGAGAAGGAGTGATAACGTGATGTAAATGACACAGAGCGGCCAACTGGTTAAAAAAAACAGAGGAGGCGCCATTACGTTTGACCCCACAGTGAGTTCCTCATGGAATGGGAAGGAGAGGGCATCGTCCATCTTGCCGTGAGTCTGGGAGGAACTTGGGCTGAGCCTTGCTGAGGGCAAAGATGAGCGTGGCAGCCAAGAGTTCCTGGAGCCCAGAGCGGCGCTAAGAGGGTGCCCGCAAAGGCGGGGCCCCGTCAGGAAGGTTTCCACCCCACCGGCTTGGCTTGAACTTTAGAAGCCTGATTTTGGGGGCAGTAAGGGGGACAGTGTTTTTGTGAATCGCCCAAATGAATGCACGGCCTACAGAGAAAGCACACAATGAAACAGGACGCACAAACTCATGCTCTGTTTAAGGCAGCGGTACGATGGTAGCCCAATCACTTTTTTTTTTATTTTTTAAAGTAAAATTCCAACCCAGAATAAGAAAATGACATCTTCTTCTGTATTATGGGGAGGTTGGAAAATTTCATTCCTCTTAATTCAACAACAAAAGTAAAGGCCTTGGGGCTGACACAAATGCCACCCCCCTCCGCCCCCAAAACATAAAGTCTGAGTTACAGAAAAACGACGCTCCTAGAGCAGTTAGAATCCCACGCCTTGGCTCACTCTGAAGGCAGTTAGTTCTCGTGGGTCTGTCCCCTCACCCCATCTTAGTGGGCGGGGACAGCCCTTCAGCCGAATCTCTTTGCTCTGCTTTGCCTCCTCCAGGACTTAACTGAGAGCACACACCAGGCAGAACAAAACAGTAGCAATTGATGACAAATGGACTAAGCTGCCCTCATATCCCCCTCCCCGCTCCTTGTTACCATGGAGACACCAGCCAGCCAAAGCCAAGAGATCAAGAAATACCCATGGAGGACAATGTGATGGACACAGGTGCTGGGGGAATCACTATAAGCCAAGAAGATGCATTACTCCATCAAGGTTTGGAGGGGGCAAGTGGTGAGAAGGGGAACTGGCGACCGAGGTGCAAACAGGTGGCCTTGAAACTAGAAGCCTCTGTCTCTCCACTGGGACTTGTGTCATTCAGATACCAAATGTCAAAGCTCTATTTGCTTTTCAGTGACCATTTCTTGTTCTCTCTCTGACTTCACCTATAAACCTAGATAACCTCTAAGATGGGCAGCTGGATATGTACTGAAGAAGCCATGAAATGAGGCAGACTGTCTGGAAGGCTTGGCCACCAGAAAACCTCCTTCAACCACTTTGGAAAGTAGACAACAAAGCCCAAATAGCATCAAAGGATTCTATTGCAGTTGGGACAAACAGTGAACATCACCTCTACACAGAAAGGGATCTCTTTGAAAGGGTAGAGACACCAAAGTCTGAGGGAGAAAAGAGGAGACTTAACGTATATTGTGGGTTTTTCTTCCCGATTAGTTTTGTGTGTAACAGGAAACCAATAGTCAAATATTAACTGGAGTTGTACCACAGCTCAATAGGTCTAGAGGACATAATTTCCCCCAGACAACTGTCATCAAACATAAACATGGGAGGGAGGAAGGAAGGAAAGAAACTTCTCAGTAACTCCTACTTTTTAAAAATGTGAGTAAACTGTTCCTACTTAGGTGCTTTGAAACTCAGTCATTTGAATCGTTCAAATTCTAGGGGGTCACCATAATTCTTATAACAAGCTACTACTCTCCATAGCCATCTCACAATAGCTGGAGGGTAGATTCAGCCTTTTGCTTTAGGCGTTCAGATCATTACTTTGTTATTGTAGTAGTCATACAGGTCAAGATCAGGATTTTTGCATTCGATTGGCGAAAAGCTAGCAGAGTTCATTGCTTATTGACTGAAAACATGCTGGTTGACTGAATACTAAAAAAATTTAAAGCCGTCCTGTAGTAGAAATGATAGATGAATCCCTAACAATTATTCTCTCTTCCATTGTGTAGCGGTCATGGGATTTAAACAGAGATTGACCCCACCCAGCTGCAAGGT
>NW_017731500.1:1963002-1965263 GCF_001890085.2 Hipposideros armiger | reverse complement strand
AAAAAATCCACCTGAGCACCTGTACAGAGGTGAATGGCCGTATTCTGTGCCAGACAGAATCAAATCAGACAGCCTTTACTGCCAGCAAATGGGCTCCACGGGGCGGGGGACACTCTTGATTTTCCAAGGGTGTCCCAGGTGTGGGACCTAATGCACCCCTCCCCCATTCAGCATCTAACCCCTTCCTCCAGCTGCAGGAAGGTAATTTTAAGAGCTGTCATTTTTTAGGAAGGAGCAGGCAAGCGAGGGTACCTCGGGGGTGGGTAACAAAGAGTTAAGGCCGCAGCTGCCAGCCCATGCAGGGTAGAGTTATGCTCACACTGTTCCCACTGGAGACCAAGTCAGCTGTCACCGGAGAACAAAGAATTCCCAGAGCCGCTCAAGTTGTGTCACACCCGGGAAGTCCTGAGAGCCCCTGATTAGGGTTTCTAAATCAGCCCTATCGAGGCCTGCAGAATAAAGCACAGGAACAATGGGCTCGCCACATTCACACAGTCCTGGCCTGACTGCCCGCCTCCCCACCACCGCCCCTCCCACGGGGCCTCAAAGGCCACTTCACCTCCAACGGGAAAATCAAATCGCACCGAAAGCCCCCAACCGACTGGGCCAGTGTCCAGAGGGCTTGGAGAGTAGTGTGTGTGTGTGTGGGGGGGTGACAGGATGGGTTATGCATGGGCTCTAGTTGCTATAAGGGGCCAGAGCCGCTCGCTCAGGTGTGTATGTGGCAGGGGTGGGGGTGGGGGGATAAAGAAGGATCCATTGCAAGGATGGGGGGCTCTACAGGCACACAGACTCATGTGGGGATTTGGGGGTTCAGATTTTGCTGTTTCTGTTTTATTCCACCCAAGTCCAGGCGATAAGAGTTTTGTGAAGGAATCCGAGACAACGTTACCCTGGTCACTGGGCCCCAAGCCTTAGACTCTCTCAGGTAACAGATGAGCTGCAGAAAGGCCGGAAGTCCTGTGGTGTTAGCAAGACCACTGAGCTAGGAGATTTTTTTATGATCGGCAGAGCCCATGACAAGATGGGGCCCTGTGTATCCGAAGGGGCTTAAATCCAGCTTTGACTTACCCCCATGTGAGGACAGACATACAGTCATTGCAGTTGTGAGTGTTGTCGAAACTGTCCCTCTATTCCAGCGGTTCTCAACCTTCCTAATGCCGCGACCCCTTAATACAGTTCCTCATGTTGTGGTGACCCCCAACCATAAAATTATTTTCGTTGCTACTNAACAACCCTAGAACTTTGGACATTTTGCCACCCTGAAGGAAACTGGCTGCTGAATGGGTGCAGAGAGCACAGAACTTTGAGATGCCAAAGAGTACGGCGCCCCTTCATCCTCACTGGGCTGTAATCATTTCAAGAGCCTTGAAGAAATGGGATGTTCTCCCCTTCCCCCATCTCCAGATCTCATAGCGTCACCTACGGATACCCCGTTTCTGACCTTGAACTTTTGCTCGCAGCTGCTTTTTTCTATAGGGAATCAGGCTTGTGTGGGGGCCAGGCTAGGAAGTAGTCACCATTCTGTTGGCCACCTATCCTTGTCTCCTCATCTCTATCCCAGGAACCAAACAACTTTATCATACCCTTCTAGATAGATGGATGGATAGATAGATAGATAGATAGATAATAGATAGATAGATGATAGATAGGTAGATGATAGATTGATAATAAATGATAGATAGATGATAGCTAAGGATACATGATTTATGTATAAACTAGGGAGTTTCTCTGACCCACCTATTTATCAGACACAACCAGCCCAGAACCCCTATGATAGTCCATATTTATAAACTTGTTTTCCAAAGTGGGGGGACATCCTCAACTTCTGTCTTCTAATATCCAGTTAACTGGTTCCATTGATTCCACCTCCCAAATAGCTCTCATTTCTGTCACCTTCTGGCCATCCCCATTGTTTATCACCCCACTTTAGGCCTTCACCATCTAATGCTGGGACTGTTGCGAGAGCTTTCTGATAGGTCTCTCTACCTCCCAAATCACCCTCTCCTATCCATTTGCTCTTAATGTTATAGCTGAAAAATATAAACATGGCTATTTTACTCCTGAGCATCAAATTTTTTAATGGCTCCCTTTGGCCTAAACATAAAATCCAAACTCCATTCATTATCTGGTCCTCACTTCTGTGGTGGTTTCCTGTACCATTGTCTCCCCAGTAACTCTTTTGAGAATTGGCCAAATCCCCCTACCCTCATTCATGGGGGTTCAGAGAAGATGGCCATGTTAGATCACGGGCCTGTCCC
>NW_017731500.1:1951401-1960397 GCF_001890085.2 Hipposideros armiger | reverse complement strand
GGATTCTGAGAGCTCTCCATTTTCATTCAGACGTGAACATTTTTCCTTTTCTCCAAGTCATTGCCTGGGACTGTCTTTTAGCTCCAGGTGTCACAGGATCCCTACAGTAAGCTTTGGGCAGTTGAGCTTTGAAGGAGGCCCTCCTGCTGCAGCTGGGGGTTCTGGCTGTCCCCCTTTCTGTGTCAGGGTCAGCCATGTCATCTGCGGGTTAAGGTTAATGGGAAGTGTCAGCATTTACGGAGCCCACCTGGGGCCAGGCCTCCGTGGCATGGCATGGGGCAGCTTTTCTGTCCTGTGCTTGCCCATCATGCCTTTCACCAGCTGGAGTCCCAAAGAGACATCCTTGCGTCCTCTGGCCCCTGCTACAATTTCCTGAAGGGGATCGTGGAGGAAGGCATGGCTGGGACTCCCAGCCCGTCTCCTAGAGCTCCAGCTCTGAGATCTGAAAGCCGGAGGGGAAAAGGTCACTGTTCTTGGCAGCAGAGAGCCCACTGGTTTTCAACTGCTGGGGCTCTTTAAGGAAGCTGAGTGTACTCCGTAGGTGAGCATACCAAATGCAGCATAGCTCCCAGACTTCCCCAAAAGTATATGCCTAAGGTGGTACAGGGTCCACACTCAGCAGAGATCCTCTTATTAACAATACCTGCCAACTATGGGACTTCTCTATGTGTCATGCATGGCTTGCAGTTTAGGCCATGACATTTAATCCTCATGACCCTGATTCACAGAGGAGAAAGATGAGGCTCAAACTCTCCTAAGGCCACATGGGAATCACATAGAGCAAAACACTGGCAGAGCCAAGGTTTGAGCCCAGGTCTGTCTTTCCCTCAAAGCCCTGGACCACTGAGCTTCCTGAATCCCTTCTCTTCAATTGAACCGGCAGTCTACACAAAAAAGTCCTCGGGGTGCCACACGTACCCCTAGTTTTTCTGTTCTCTTAGTACTCAGGAACGATGGGACACATGGCGCTGTCACCAGGGGACAGCCTTCGCTCTGGTGGAGCCAGCCACTCAGGTCCAAAGCTAACTGCTGACGGCCAGCTGAGCACCTAGGGCCAATCACCTACCTTCTCTGAGCCTCAGTTTCTTCGTGTGAAAATCTAGAGAGATAGCACCAATCTCACTGGGATACTGGGGGCATGAGAGGGAGAAACCTGAGTAGAAATGCCCGACCCATTGTTCGCAGGCTATGAATGCTAATTTCTTATCTCTTCCCTCCACAGGCAGAAAGGTAGCTGTTAGCTGATGTCCTCAAGTCACTCTGCTCCAGGGGAAATAACCTCTCAGAAATGGTTCCGTTTTTCAACTTTCTATTTTCCTTGCTCTTTTTTGGACCATCGTTTATTCTCCCTTAATCTTCTCTTGGCTACACTGAATCATAAGAAATGTTACCTGAAGATCAGCCTTCAAAAAAGGAAAGGACGGGAAGGGAAAGAACTATGATGTGATCATATATATAATAGATTCACTTTGACTTGGAAAGGAAGGAAGGAAGAAAGAAAAAAAGAAAGAGAGAGACAGAGANACACACACACACACACACACACACCCAGCTCGCTCTCCAGCCAGGGCTATGATGGGAAACGGAGGCCTCCTTATCACCTACACAGCCAGTGGAACCCAAGGCCCCCAGGTCAACTCTTTGGTCCTGAGTACAGGACTGGAGGAGGTCAGAGAGATAGCTAGGTAGCTCTGAGGCTGCATGTGGGTACCAGGCAGACTGGCCCAGCACCCAGTGTTTTCTCCGTGACTTCTAGGGTTAAGCATCACTTTGGAAACACTGGAAGGGACGGAAGTGCTGGAGGGTGGGGGGAGGAGTCACACCCTCCCTTCACCCACACAGTCAATTCTCAGGGGCTGGAGCTCACTGATGTGCAGCTTTGGCCGTGTGCATACTGGGCTTAAGGCTCAGGCTGAAAAGGCTACAGTCCTCGTGTGGCAATTTAGTCCATGGAGTTAGACCCAAGGGCCTCAATAATAATAAATCTCACTCCCTGACTGCTGCACGATGCTTTGCAATTCTCTAAATGCTTCTCAGATACATTTGTCTGATCCTTATGCCACACCTGTGAATTTGATAGCATTACCCCTCTCTCCTTTACAGAGGAAAAAGCTTGGCTTAGTGAGGAGCAGGAGAATACACAAACCTTGGACCTCCGACCCTAGATCCTTTGCTCCTCTCTCACAGAAGGAATTAATGTAATCGTACTTGGAAATGAATAATGCTTTACTGCAACATGGGGAGGTGAAGACTTATAGGCACAATGATGAGATTAACAAAGGCAAGGCACAAAAGAGTGGAGGATATTTTTCTTTTATTAAATTTTTTTTAATTGCTTTTCCTCAGCATGTAATAAATTTAAGTATTTATTACTTTATATAGTTGGTCATGGTTATTGCAGAAAAAAATTGTTTAATAAGAAAAAATTTGTTAAATACTGATGAAATTNGCCTCCAAGCTTTGTCACCACTGTTTATAAATCTGAGAAAGGGCAGGAACTCTAAATGAGCAGGGTGCATGTTAAATGCAGGAGATTCCTCTAAAGTTAATGGCCAATGTGGGCAAGATGCAATTGCTCATAATGGCCTTCACACCTTTCTCCCAAATTCTTTCAAGTCTCGTAAGTGTGAGGCATCATACACAGGGTTGTCGGGCTGCAAACCAGGAGCCTCAGACCCTGCAGCAAAGCCACTGGGTCCTGAAGATATGTGTCTCCTCAGCTCTGTGCGGGTACCCAGGTTTAGTACATGCTAAATATGTCTGGTGGGTTGAATGAATGAGTGAAGAATAAATGAAAGAATGACATGTTCACCCCCAAATCAGGACTTTCTCTTCTATCCCCAGCACACTCTTGCCCAATGACATCAAAGTGTTACCAAACCCTTTTGCCCACATTTCATTCTAAAATGTCAGCTCAGCTCTTGAAACTAATGAGACTTTCAAACTGATGTTGGTAGATGCCAAGAAACGGCATCAAAAATCATTGATGTGCCTTAATGACTGGCAGAAGAACAGAGGTGTGACGTGATTGGCCAGATGCTGGGGGAGTGACAGGACCAGGGGACTGAGCATGCGTCCAGGATGGAATGACGAGCAGATATGAATGACCCACCAACGATCATTTTATGGTGTCTGTGGAGGGTGCAGAG
Organism: Hipposideros armiger; assembly: GCF_001890085.2. Lineage (NCBI taxonomy): Eukaryota > Metazoa > Chordata > Mammalia > Chiroptera > Hipposideridae > Hipposideros > Hipposideros armiger. The sequence continues at coordinate 1,957,248 of NW_017731500.1, read as the reverse complement.
TTTAAGAACTAATGGGGCCAGACAATGTATGATGTATTGGGTTGTTGGAAAAGCCATGACGTAGTTTCTCTCTGTTTTTCATTGCAAAAATGCGTCATGACTTTTCCGACGACAACCCAACAGTTAAAGAGCTGGGACTTTAAAGACAGCCAACTGAGGGTCTGAGTTCTAACTTGGTCACTTGCTGAAGAGGAAACCTCAATTTCCTCACCTATAAAATGTGGAAACAAGTACCAACATCGTCACAAAGCTATAGTGTGAGTAGGATGAAGGAAAACACTTATATAAAGGGCGGTACAAGGAGACAATCAACAAATGGGAATACTATAGGATGGACGGAAGGGAGGACAAAGCAATAGGCTGAGGAAGCAGTGGGCCAGTGGGTCAATGCCAAGGTGTAGTGGGGGTAAGACCTACGGCAATAACCCCACCTGTGACTATCCCACAAGTAACAACTTGGGCTGAGAAGTTCATCTCAAGGAATGAATTATGCCATTAAAGCCAATGAGGGAAAGAGAAAAGAGCTTTTAGCTCCAGGGAAATTGGAAATGGGCAGATATCCAGGAAGGGAAGAATGATCTGGATGACATCCAGGGTACTGGCTGAGCTGTGGGGAGAGACCTCTCTGATGGCCACCGTGACCCCGGGAGCCAGGACAGTCCAGATACAAATTGTGAAATACCCTATATTTGTCCTTGATGTTACTGTCTTCCTGGTCTGTACTTGTTCTAACTCCCAATTTCACCCTTATTCCCAGAACCCAGAGATGTCACACCACCTCCAACCTGCCCTCCATTCATTCATTCATCCATGCCAAAGCCTACATGTCAGGTGACAATTTAAAATAGAAACCCACCACACCGTTATTCACATTTGAAAGCTAATTAAACAAGAAAGGTGATTTAGCAAACGTTTCTGGAATGCTGCCTTGTTCCAAACTCTGATAGTCACTGAGGATGCGAAGTGGGGAGAAATGCTTGGTTTCTGCCTTTAAAACGTCGTGGCACTCCTCACGGGAACCAGGGCAAGCTGGCTGGTCAGCCTCCCAGCATCCTGACATTTCATCAGCCCTGGAGATGGCAGCTCCTCCCATGGGTAAGAAAAACTCCTGTCCCTAGCTCCCTTCCGTGGACCCTCCTGCACACTCCATGGTGCGGGGGGAGGGGTGGGCGAAGGGGCAATCGTCCTTTCTACCTGACTGTGAATTCGCCCAGTGGCACTGTGGAGGGCAAGCCACGGCAGACAAGGGGCCTGAGGGACAGAATGGATGCACGAGCAGCAGGAGACCCGAGGTCTAGTCCTGTTTCTCTTTCCTACTTGTTCTGTGACCTTGTCACCTCCATTCTCTATGCCTCAATTTCTCTTTACAAAAGCCAAGAGACTCTCCAGCTCCAACATTCTAGGAATTAAATGGGATGGCGGGCCATACTGGGACAGAGGAGCACTTTGCTTTTTACAAAATTATATATTAATATGATTAATAGTACATCAATATAGTGAAGTGTATTAATAAGTTATATTGAAGGACGTGAATGTGCGCATTTGCCACCCTATTTAATTAGATGCATACATATATATGCATGTATGTATACACATATATGTTCATAGACATGTGTATGTATAATGCTTTTAAAAACAAAGCAGTCAGCAGAGCCATAGGAGCAGAGGGGGGCAGAGATTTGGGCAAACAATGCTTGAAAACACAGACATCGCCTGTTAGGATTAAAAACTAATGTTTTTAATTATAGAATATCTTCTCCATCCAAAGGATCCACGCCGTTCAGGGAAAGTCGGGGATGTGCTCTTTGGGTAAGGTCATTACTTAGCTCCCTGCAAAGGCACCTTTCTTCAGGGAAAAAGCCAGCGGTAACCCCATGGAGCAGGCTAGAACTTATTCCCCCAGGGTTTCTGAGACGTTAAAAACATGGAGCCGCATTAGACATCCGGAGGGTCCGTTGACCTGCTCTCCCGTCATCCACAGCCCTGTGCAGGCCGGTGATCCGAACCCACCATCCAAATCATAGCCCACTGCACCCCCTGACCCACGGTGCAGTTCACCACCTGAACACACCACACGAGGCGCAGCACTGGGCCAAACAGAGCAGCGCTTGGGTGTTTGGGGCTTAGAAAACGGAGAGGAAAAGAGGTGGTTCCAATCAGCTGGTGGAGGTGAGCAGAGGTGACAAAGTGAATCTAGGCTGGATCAGCACGGGGTCAACCGAAGCCCGTGGGCACGACCAACATTAGGGAGCAGCAGACACCTCAAGTTCACACAGCAAAGCAACTTTGAAAAGGGATTGGGAAGCAGATGTATAAGCAAAGCAGGAAGGAGAGACAGACGGGAGGGGATAGGAAAGCCCAGGCTGTAGACGTTCCAGCTCAGTCTTCAGTGCTCAGCCCCCCCCCCCATCAACCAGGTCAAAGGTGACAAAATCCTCTAGGGACACTGGCAGTACAAGCCACATTATTAGTTCTAAATAAAAATTTAGAAGTATAAGTTGCGTGTGTTTCAGTACGTTTATCTCGTTTCATCATCCTGTGCTCAATCAATATGTCTGTGTCATCTACGCGCTCTGACAATTAAGTTTGCGAACTTAATTGTCCGACCTCGTATGCATTTTATCATGTTAGTGCTCTGCCTAATTTAGGTTATAATCTCTGGAAGTGAGGGACAATTTCTGTTTGTTTTCTATCAGTATGACACCGTAGCTCAATGACATGTTTACCATTTAGGAGTTTTTTTCTTTTTCTTCCTTAAGCATCATATTTCAAAAATCAGATAGGATTTTATCAATTTAAAAAAAATGTATTCCTCGCAAAAGCTTTGACTCTGTCAACTCTGCATTGTTCTAGTCAAAATAGCCCAAACTGGAAACTATCCAAATGTCCATCCACAGCAGAACGGAAAAATAAATTGTGGTATTTTCACACAATGGAATATTTTGTCACAGTGAGAATAAACACTCTACAAATTTATGCAACAATCGGACTGAATGCTGAGTAAAAGAAACCTGACACAAAACCACACACACTATGTGGTTTCATTTATATAAGGTTCAAAAATAAGCAAAACAAATTGATGGTGTTAAACAGCAAGATAGGGCTTCCCTTGGTGGGGCAGGGGGGGCGGGGGTAGAAGGAATAACAGGAAGGAAACATGAAGGGGCTTTTGATGGATTACAAAGGTGTGTTCAGTTCGTGAAGTTCATCAAGCTGCTCACCTGTGTGATGCGTGCTCTTTTCTATAGGTAGGTTACTATGCTTCGATTAAAAAAAAAAAAGCAAAGAACTGTATGTATAACTATGGTAAACATAACATAACACATAGGAAAATAAATTTCAGAAAGCAGCTTTGAGGTTTATGAAATTTGGACTCCATACTGTTATTGTGACATGTTGAGACAAAGCATGTTATAGGAAACTACTCTATTAGGACACTAGCTTTCGAAAACTGTTTTCGTTTTGTTTTGTTTTCAATTTCAGGTTGTCAACTCTATCCTAGCAGGCTGTTCTTGACCCATCCACCTTGGTGAGAATTAATTCGTTATGACATCACGAACTCAGCTCTAATTAGCTGGACCTTACAAAAGGTGTGCAGGTTTTCTTAAAACTAGGAACAGCGCTAAAGAGGACTCTTCTTGTTTTAAACGTATGCATTTTTTCAGTATAAAATGACTAACTGATTAGCTTTAGAAGAACAATACCAATTTAAATGCTCCCTTTTGACAAGCCAAAATCTGGTTGAGATTTTTTGTGTGTGAACATATTTCCTGGATCATCTTCTCTGTAACTTTTCTTCCAGTTATAAGTTGGGGCATAAACATCCAGAGGAATGCCCCATTTGTGCAAAATTCCCTCTCAGGAAAACCTATGTTTTCAAGTCTGAGCTCTTAGTAAGGCTGCGATTGAATTAATGCATTATTTATGCATAGATGTGGCTACACAGCTAACAAACTCACAGCTAACAAACTGCACATGCCTATGTAGAGAGAGGCACTCAGTTTTTTTAATGGCAATGAGGGACTTTCACGTCAGAAATGAGTACTTTCTCTTTGAAAAGTCTCTCAGGATTTTCATCATCCTGTAACCTTTGCAAATCTACCTTTTAAGAAAGATGAGTCTTTATATTTAAACATTAACATTTTCTTATTAAAACCAATCCTCTTTAAAAAAACAAAAGTAGGCTCTGAGTTCATTGGTTAAATTAGAAGCAGTTTCTTTTTTTTCTTTCTTTTCATGTTTAAGTGTTCATCACTCCTAACGCTGCTCAACGCAGAAACAGAAACCACCGTCAGCTTCCTCTCACCTCAGCACCTTCTCAGGGGGGCAGTGAGCCCCGAGGGAGCCATAAACGGTTTGCATTTATCTCTTCCACCCAACCCAGTGGTTCTCAAACTTGAATAAGCGTAAGGATAACTTGAGGGGGTTGTTAAAATGCAGATTCCCAGGGCCTGCCCCCAGAGATTCTGAAGAGGCTGGGGATCTAGACCTGCATTTTTAGGTAAGGCCCCCAGTTGACCAGTGCAGGTCCCCTCGGCAGAGGCTTTGGGGTGCCTGCTCTCTATGAACCCCTGGAATTCTGCATGAACCAAACTAGGAGGACCAGATGCCCTCAGAGGCCCTGCCACTTCCTCCATGGCCTGAGTCACTACACTTCCCCTGTCCGTTCTACACACTGACCCCAGTTTGGGAGAGGATTATATTCTGAACGGTATTTTTTCAAGCTTAGTTGGCACTAAGAGCTCATGTGGCTTTTCTGTTTTTTCCCTTTGAGCAGTGCTTTTGGTCCTTAGCGCCCCCTTATTTCACCTATAAGGGGACAGTGTTGCAGCAGTAGCTATTGTATGCAGGGTTCTGGGAACAGAAGGGTAGAGAAGTGAAGTCATTGTCACACTTCCCAGACAGGAGCGATCTTAGGCAAAACCCTCCCTTTCTGCATTTTCCTCTCTCCTGGGGTCCTTTCTCAATGGGTCTTAGGCCTGTCTTAGCCTTTACGCAGCCCTTCCCAAGTCTATGCTTAGTAACCAAGTTCCTAGCACCTGGGGTAGCTAATGTCAGCTAAGATTTGAGAGAACAGCAATTTGATTGAATCGGTTCACGCTAATGTGTGAATGACTGATGTAAATGAGCAATATTTAAGTAGCCCTTATAGGTGACAGCGTCTCTGGGCCCGTCACACTCCAATTCTCTGGTTTCTCCTGGAAGAAAGAGCCTCCCAGCCCCTCAACTGCGTACCTAAAAGATGTGCCATTTATCTTTGTAAAGTTGGCCATCCCATTTAGAAACCACGCCCCCATGCCTTGCCCCAATCGCACTGACATATTTCCACTCACCACTAGACCTAGCCACAATCTAATGTGAATTCTCAGAAGCACTCCAAAACAACCTGGTCTACTGATATTTCTTCACTTGAAACCTGTAAAAATTTGACTTGGCTTGTCCATAAAAATGCTACAATTTCTCTCATTTTTTTTTCTGTTTTTTTCCTCTTTGCCCACATTCCTAAGTCCATTAGGGCCTGTCCCATTTCCAAAAATCAACAGCAATTACATCAGCAAAGAGCAAAGACATTCCTAGCCACCAACACAAAAGTCACTGTTAGCCTGACTGCCACGTCGCTGGTCCCACAGGCAGACTGTCCTGTGAATGGCTCAGTGGAGTGTCCTGTCCCCCCAATCTGGGCGTAAGTACCTCCATCCTCTTTGTTTTGGGGCCTTCCTATTCCCTTAGCCTCAAATCCTTTGAAATGTCAACCACCAACGCAAGGACAGAAGAATGGAAATCTGTGTTGGAGCAACCTTGGTGTCATTTTCCAGATGGGGAAAGACGCATCGCATACTTTCTAGA
>NW_017731500.1:1942982-1947318 GCF_001890085.2 Hipposideros armiger | reverse complement strand
TGTTTTACAACAGAGCAGATAACTTTCCCACTATAGTAATATTAACCCCTGGGTTCTCACTCCAACTCCTGGCCCCTGATTCTGAGGTCCGGAATTTTCTGGCCCCCATTGGGGAAGATATGGGTTAACTCTGCATACCCATCTACCCACTGTGGCCTAATTCTCTCTGGCTTGAGTAGGAGAAGAAAAAGCAAAAGCGAATTAAAAGTTTTGAATGTCTTTAGAGGTAGTGAGAGGAGGGTGGGAAGATGTACCCGGGGAGGGGGGGGTGGTGAAAAGGAACGTTTTTTCTAGAAAACACACTGGAAGGGGCTGGGCACAGGCGGTACCAACAAAGGAGATTTGAACTTGAATCTGTGATGTTGGACAAGTTACTGGAATCCTCCGAGCCCCAGTTTGCTTATTGACTACAGTAGAATGAGGATTAAACAAGGCAATGAAAGTAACAAGTCTATGCACCTGGTAATTATCATGGCTGCTGTAATGCTGTTGCAGGAGGTGGCATTTGCTGCATTTCAGGAGAGATTTTACAAAGAACATTTGGATGTGATGCCATGCAAAAGCAATGGCTTTACTGGAAATGCAAAGCAGTCCTTTTTGCCTCATGCATGAAGTTAATCTTGGAATAAAGGCTAATGCATAAAGACTCCTATTATTTCTCCCCCCAAGTTGGAGGGCACCTCCGGGGTTTGGGATCCCATCAAAGATGGTAAGGCTCAGGAATATACCCTGGGCTTGAGGTAGCCCGCAGAAATCAGGAGAAAATTCTCAGCTCCTATGGGAAGTCTGTATGGCACAGGACTTGGGCTTTGGAGCTCGGGAGACCTGGTTTTGAGATCCACAGGCTTTGAAGCTACCTGGCTGTGTCACTTGGAACAAATTTCTTAACCTCCCTGTGCCTCAGTTTCCCATTGTGAAATGGGGATGATACAATGTCAGACCTCGGGTGCAAGGGTTCCATGAGTAAGCAAGCACTCCACACCTATCAATTACTAAGGGATGTTTCTTTGTTTCTCTTTTAAAAATATGTTTCCCCTGGTCCTTCCCCATGACACAAGGAGGAAGCAATGCCCAAAGCGTGTCATGGCTTGGATTTCAAGCCAACTCATTGAAATCAAGTAAAAATGAGGAAAGAGAAGTTTCTGTTTGTGCACCAATGTCCACATCACTCACCACAGCTCTGCTGATGGGAAAGAGAAGCTGCCGGAAGGAAACTCGAGTTCATCAAGGGCTGGCAAAATATTAATCTGGAAGCTCACGGATGGCCAGTGATGCGCGCTGCCCGACCGCAGGCGCGCCCTTCATGTCCGTGCTACCTGGGGACCGGGACAAGCCACCAGCCTCCCCTGCCCTGTGGGCACTCACCAGGACACACCATTCATCCTTTGCTCTACGTCCGCATCCAAATCACTTTCCCGTGCAGCAGCCGAGGGACAGAAGAGGACTAGAAGAGCTAGGTAAAAAAAAGATACAGAGCTCACTCGGCAAACAACCCCTTTCCCTAAAAAGGTGCATTTTTTTTTTCTTAGATTGGTGGGTTTTAACCCTGAGTGTGCATTAGAATCACAGGGGAAGCGTTAAAAAATGATTCTGGGTTCTACCCCCATTGACTATGATTCAATGTTTCTGGGGGTGAGCCTGGTTCATGGGTATTTTCAAACAGCTCTTCAGTGACTCTGATAAGTAGCCTGGCTTGAGAACCATGGTCCTACTTGGACTAGCCACGAGGAGAACTGTCACTTCCCTCTTACCTTCCAGGGTGTGTTTTGATGGGCGGTGGCGGAGCTGCTCACTCGGGGCTACACGTTAGGGTTACCTGGAGGACGTTTTAAAAGTAAGGGTGTCCAGGATCCACCCTCCAGGATTTCTGATTTAATTGGCTTGAAGTGGGGGTGCTGACTTCAAAGATAGACATCCACACACTTAGAATTCCACACATACAAGATTATTCACTACAGCATAAACTACAATAGCACAGATGGAGACACCCCACATATTTATCTATAGAAGATTCATTAAGGAAACCCTGGACCAACCTTAGCCTAGAATACTATGCATTTGTCAAAAAAAAGAATGAGAAAGGTTTTGAGTGCACTGATGTCGAAAGCTCTCTAGCACATACAGAAAGAAGAAAAATAAAGCAACATCTGTATGTAGTGTGCTCTTTGTGCTGCGGATCCTGATGTATGTTTAATGTCTTGTACTCATCATTGCAGTACAATCATCCTGCCGAACAATTCCAGCCCCCTAAAACACCCCGTGTGTCTCACCTCTTCAACTCTCCCTCCCTGCTGAAATTCTGGCAAGCAGTGTTCTGTTTACCATCTCTATAGTTTTGCGTTTTCCAGAATGTCACATAACTGGAATCTCACACTTTGTAGCTTTTCCAGGCTGGTTTCTTTCACTTAACAATATGGATTTAAGATCTATCCATGTCTTTTGAGGACTTGATGACTCATTTCTTTTTATTGCTGAATAATATTCTACTGTCAGGATGTACCATGGTTTATTTATACATTTACCTCTCAGAAGACGACTTGGTTGTTTCCAGTTTGGGGCAATTAGGAATACAACTGCTATACACAGGCAGATTTTTTGTGTGGATGTAAGTTTTCAAAGCAGTTGGATAAATACCTAGGAATGCAATTCCTGAATTGTAGGTTAAGACTGTGTTTAATGGTATTTTTTTTTAAGATTTTTATTGGGGAATTGGNAAAAAAAAAAAAAAAGCCAATCAAGGCAGGATCAGCTGTGGGCTGGTCGCTGCAGATCTGTCTCTCGCAGAGGGGGGTGGGGGGGACATATTGGTCCGTGTGGGAAACCCACAGCCTCAGCTTCTCACACATTGTTCTCCTCCTCTTCAACTGCACCCCCTCCCCATCAGCCCACACCCTCCCCTCTCCCCTCCCGAAAGCCGTTAATGCCACAAAAGATACTTTCCCCATTGTGTCCCGGACAGCTGAGAGGTCCCAGTTAGCCCTACACAGCTCTGCGTCCTCTCCAGGGAGAAGGGGGCTGGACCATCCAAATAGAGAGAGGGATGCTTATCATACAAAGGAATTAAACCCACTTGGGCTCTCGTGCTAATGTAGGACTGTGGGGGGTTAAACACGGTTACATTTTCATTAGGTGCTAATAGCAAAAGGGCAGCTCTGGGCAGCAGGGACCAGACATTGTTATGCAGAAAATTCCCCCTAAAGGAAGGTCAGGGCAAGTGGAATGGAGCGATAGGAGGGGACTGCCAGCCTTAGAGCCTGGCCCAGCGAAAGGGGGTAAGGGTGGCATGCAATGCGTATATTGCCGGCCCTGCAGTTCCATCAATGGGAAAAGTCAGGTTTTCTCTCACGGAATCAAGTTGGAATTGCTGGGGAGGGGAAGGGCTGGGGGCTGGCTGGAGACAGTGCTAGGCCACTTGTGACTAAGGCCACCTTTTACGGGGCCCTGCCTGCCTTCCACCCATCCTACTCTGAGGCTCAGCCCCAGTAAATGGAAGGTTCTGGTGCGTGTCTGGGAGCTGGTGCAGAGGAGGGCCACGTTTTGAAATTGGAGAGAACAGATGTGAAGCCCGGGTTCTGCTGTTCTCACTGGTCCCGTGGCCTGGGCCAGCTGTGTGACTCTCTGGACCTCCGTTTCTTTCTAATGCAAAATGGAGATGATTCACCAGACTCCCCAGTGAACATAAAGTACCTGGTAAAAATGGGGTGCTCAGAAAGGGGAAAGCCTTACTCCTCTCACCCACTGCCCCCTCTGCCAGCTACTACACTGCAAAAATGAAAGAACACAGGCTTTGACTTTAGGCGAATGTCACTTGGCTCACATGCAGCGTTCCAGCCTCCTCAACAGGGGAGCAAACTCCTCCTGCGCTCTCTTTTGTCCCCTTCAAAGCTGCGTCCAGAACTCAGCTCTGCCACAACGTCTTCTCGCTCTTGCGCCTCAGTCCATTCAGACATTACAGTCTCCTGCCCTCCGAAAACGTGGGCATGAATCCTGATTGATGGCAAGCTCACGATTTCTTTTCGGTTTTGCTTTGCTGTCTGTGCTTTTATTTGCACAGTTATGAGGACACTGACGTGGGTAGACGCTGTGCAGAAAGGACATTGTGGGGATACAGGGACGTGTGCATGGGAAGACAAGAGGATGAACCCAGGGCAGGCTGGCCCCAGCCTTGCCGCTGCTGAGTGCCACTTCCTCGTTCATCACGCCCCGAGATTGTGGTACTCCATCATTTTTCTCTTTACACTTAAAATTCCCAGAGATTCAGATTTCGGTTGAAAGCTAAATATTACAGGGCTGGACAAAGAACTGCCACAGAAAAGATACTAGCGATCCTTTCTCG
>NW_017731500.1:1936086-1939347 GCF_001890085.2 Hipposideros armiger | reverse complement strand
CATTGCGGCTGCTGGCCGCTCACGCTGGCTGCTGGCTACACACGGTAGCCCATGGCAACCCACTGCCACAGGGGCTGCAGCCTATGCTGTCCGCCGGTGATTCATGGCAGCCCAGCTTCAGGTTGAGCTGTTGTTCAGCATCTTAGCTGTGGAGGGCAGTGTCACTGGCCCTCGTATGTGGGATCCGAACCAAGGCCCTCTGGCATCCCAAGCCAGTTCTTAACCATCGCGCCACTCGGCCGGCCCCTGGGTTTAGTTTTATAAGAAACTGCCACATTATCTTCCAAAGTGGCTGTATCATTTTGGCAATCCCACCAGGAATGAATGACAGTACCTGTTGCTCTGTACCCTTGCCAAAACTCGGTATTGTCAGTGTTTGGATTTGAGTCATTTTAGGAGATATGAAGTAAAATCTCATTGTTCTAATTTTGAATTCCTTAATGACAAATGATATTACCTTTTCATATGCTTAACTGCCATCTCTATATCTTTTTGGTGAAGTTCTATTTATATCTTTTACTCATCTTTTAATCTCATTGTTTGTTTTCTTATTGTTGAGTTTTAAGAGTTCTTTGCATATTTTTAAATAGAAAGCCCTTTATTAGGCACGTGTTTTGCAAATATTTTCTTCTCATCAGTAGCTTGTCTGTTCATTCTCTTAACAGTGTCTTTTGCACAACAGACATTTTCAATTTTAATAAAGTTTGACTTACCAATTTTTTTCTTCCATGGATTGTGATATTGATGGTTGTATCTAAGACTTTATCACCAAACCCAAAGTAATGTATATTTTCTCCTTTGTGTTCTTCAAGAGTTAATTTTTGTGTAAGATGTAAGATCTATGTCTAGGTTTTCCTGTGTTGCATATGGGTGCATATGGTGTTCCAGCACTATTTGTTGAAAATACTATCATTTCTCCATCAAACTGGCTATTCTTTTGTCAGGTCAAGTGACTTAGTATGTGAGAGTCTTTTTCTGGGCTGTCTCTTCTGTTCCATTGATCTATTTGTCTATTCTTCCACCAGTATCACACTGCCTTGACTATAGCCTTATCCAAAGTCTTGAAATCTGGTAGTACGAGTCCACCAACTGTGTCTTTCTTTTTTCGTATTTTGTTGCCTAATTGAGTTCCTTTGCTTTTTCATATAGCATTGAGAAGCAGTTTATCAATATCTACAAAAATAGCTTGCTGAGATTGTGACTAGAATTGTGATGACTCTACAGATCAAGTTAAAAAGAATTGACATCGTAACAATATTGAGTCTTCCAATGCATGAACATGGACTAGCTCTCCATTTAAAAAAAAAAAAAACTTTGACTTTTTTAATCAGCATTTTATAATTTTCCTGCCTGTTTTTATCATTTTTCCCCCCCTTTGGTTCGGAGCCATGCTCATTCCTTTATGTATTGTCTGTGGTTGCTTTCATGCTGTGATGTCCTAGTCGAGTAGATGCAACTGACCGTATTAATCACATGGCCTAAAATACTTACCATCTAGCCCTTTACAAGAAAGTTTGCTGACCCCTGATCTAGAGTTGAAATCGCAGAGTATCTTTCCTTCAATCCTGTTTTCTATGGTCTCTTTCTCTTTGCTGGTTTTGGGAAAGAAGACGTCATCTAAAAAGCAATAAGCACCTTAGCTTGAGCAGTGAGTTCAAAATTCTTCTTTCCAGGCACTGGACGGGGGCTCCCTAGGAACCTACTTTGTCATTAAGATCTTGTGGGTTGAGTTTGGAACTAGGTTCTTCTCAGGTTTGTCTATGTTCTGAGCTCAGAGCTGTTGGCCCAGAAGTATCTCAATGCCCCTCAGAGGACCTAGAATACAGGAGGTTAGTAAATGCCTGACTGGTGGATGAAACAAGGGATGAATAATATGTGACAGAAGAACCCTCAAGTGTTAACTCTGGGGTCTGCTGAGGTGCAGAAGTAACATCCTCAGGAGCCATGAAACTGGGCACACGTGGAACAGATGCATGAGTTATATAGTCGGCCGCAGCTATGTGGAAAGGATGGCTCTTTGTCTGCCAGGAACGCCGTCAGAGAACATGAGCACTGGTTTCTACATTTAGCAAATGCAGTCTTGAATTGAGTCTATATCAGTACCAAGGCAGTGTGGAATAGTATTTACTGTGCTAAGCTCTTCACATATACTACTTCCAATCCACATGACAGCAGCAAGGTAGCCTTTAGAATTCCAATTTCATAGATCAGGAAACTGAGAAGCAGAGGGCAAAGTGATTCCTTCATGATCCTTGATTTGGGGCAGCAGAACCAAAACTGTGGTGGGGTAAAGGAACCCTGAACTACATCATACCTTTCAGCCACATGCAGTGTAAGCCCCATAAGTGGCACAAGACATTGTATAGTTCCCTATTTTCATTCAGCTAGAATTTAGAGATGCCAACTCCTGGGATCCCAAAGGCATATCACAGAAACTAGCAAACATAGTTCCCTCTCTGTGAAAGCCCATCCCCACTCCTAGCCTGCTAATACCTTGGTCGCTCAGCCAGGGGGTGACTTCCGGCTTAGAACACAGCCTTCCACAGCAGACACTGAAAGGACATCAGCAAAGGGTGAGAGACCTATTTCCTGCCCACGGGAGTCTCATGCTCTCCTGGGGAGTCTGGCATGCATGTACCCCAATCCCCACAACAAGAGTCAATGACTCCCTTAAAAAGCACAGGCGAGTCATTACTACATAGATTTACACACGCAGGCATTGGCTGAGCTGTGGAGTCTTCAAACTCAGCTCTTTGTGCATTCATTTATACAACAAATCCCCACAAGCATCTGATTTCCACCGTCCAGGCAGTCATCAAAAACACTAACATTTTTATAACACTTTACGGTTTACATCGACCTCAAAAATGCGTTACCTACCTTACAAGGTAACTAGGGCGGGAATTATTATCGAACCATGTCAAAGATCTGTATACTGAGGCTCAGACAGATAAGGTGATTTGTCCAAGATCACACAGCCAGTAGGCCAAGGCTGTCCACCAGCCTCCAGTTCTAGGCATGACACGTGTGTCCCGTGCCCTCACACACTACTGTTTTCTATCTGTGTGAAATTTGCATCCCCAGGGCCCTGAGAACGTCATGACAACTGTCTCCTTTTCCTCTCCTGGAGCTTCCAAACTAGGTGGCCTGAGAGGTGCTTGGCGATTCCTTCTGTGTTCAGCAAGGTGAGGTGGCTCCCTTTCCAAGGACCAGAGATGACACAGTCCACCTGTGGGTTGGTGGTGGTGTTGGTGGTGGTGG
>NW_017731500.1:1929885-1934666 GCF_001890085.2 Hipposideros armiger | reverse complement strand
GAGAGAGAGAGAGAGAGAGAGAGAGAGAGAGAGAGAGAGAGAGAGAGAGAAGCACCTTGGTCCCAAGACTGGACAGAGCTACTGCAGCTGCAAAGTTATAAGCCCATAAATAAAGTTTATGGTTAAACTGCCCTGACCTGGCTTTGCCCCTCGGTACAGAAGCCGTATCTCGTCATTACAATGCAGAACACATCAGCCTAATGTCTGCTCATTGTTCGGGGCCACTCTGCTCTATAAATCTTTTGGCAAGGGAGGAGTGGGGACCGGGGAGCCAGAGTGAGGGGCAGACAGAAAAAGGGGCAGGAGAGGGACTGGGGTGGGCTGCTAGGAGAGTCTCGCTGCTAAAACCCAACGGGCGGGCAGCCACTAGCTCATGTCCCTTGTGGGTGGGGTGGGGGCCGGGTGTCCCAAGTCACAGAAAATAAAGTATTTTGCTTCTACAGTGACAGGTAGGATGCTGTGGGAAACAAAATCTTTCATAAGATGAGGACTTTTAAACACTTTTCTCGTTCAAAAAGCAAGTTCAGAGTTATCTGTCATAGGATTTTACCTAAGAAGCAAAGACCCCAGCTTTTCGTGTTGCTTATTTTTGTCTTTGTTTTTTATTTGTTCTTGTTGCTATTAGTATGTTGTTTGGGGTTTTCGTCTGTTTGTTTGTTTGTGGTTTTTGAATTTTAACCTGAGGGCTGGATCTAGCTCATCCATGCCACATGGGGGGCCTTTGAGCAGCTCCATCCTTGGCAGGCGAGTGCGCTGCTGGGTGTGAGGGCTCAGATTTCTGTCATTTTTGCTGAGGAGTCCATAAAACAAAGAGGCAAACAGCAGCAGCAGCAACAACGCAAAGAGGATGGACAGTCACGCAGGAGAGCTGACCTGGAAAACCTCCTGAACTAGAAGTTACTGAGAATTAATTTAGTTTGCAGAAGGTGAGAGTTTCCCCTTTGCTGGGGGTAACTTTCAGCCCATTCCTCCTTTGGTGGGAATCTAGGAATGAACCGTACCTCAGGTAGTCTCCTGCCTGGGAACTCTGGTGCTGGGGTGGCGATGACAGCAGTGGGTTCTGGGAGAAGGGCAGGCCCCAGAGAGGTGCCTCCTCCTCCGTGCGTTCCTATTTCCCGTTAGCCAGCAAGCAAGGAGGAAGGACCTACCCGTGCAGACTGGAAAGGTGTTGCACCTGTCACTGCAGGGCCTGGGATGGCCCATGTCAGGAAGGGATGGTAGCTGTGAAGGGAAGGACCTGGAGAGGAGAGCCTGGCCGCACAGTGTGTAGACCCCCTCCGCCCCCAACATGGTTCCAAGCACGAAAGATGGTTAAAAGTAACCCCGGGCCACACTGACTGGGAAATCAGAGGCAGTTACAGGTTCCGAGCGAGAGAAAGCAGGCCTACAGGCCCCAGGCTGCCTGCCCAGGCCTTGGTGACGGTGCTTGGAGGCCGAACGGTGCTTTTAGGCTGAGGTTTCTATTTGAGCCTTTTATTTGAAAACTAGTTTCTTCCTTTACTCTAGGGTTTCTCAGCCGCAGCAGTATTGACATTTGGGGCTGGACAATTTGTGTGTCCGTGCGCGGACGTGTGTGTGTGCGCGCGCGCGCGTGTGTGTGTGTGTGTGTGCGCGTGTGTGTGTGTGTGTGTGTGTGTGTGTGTGTGTGTGTGTGTGGCATTTCGTGTACCTTGCAAGGCGTGCAAGGCAGCATCCCTGGCTTTTACCCACAAGATACCAATAGCAACCCCCATCCAGTTGTGAAAACCACAAAACGTCTCAGGCCATTGCCAAATGTCCCCTGGGGACAAAGTCGTCGTCCCTCCCCTCCCCCCACCCAGAGAACCACAATTCTGCAGGTCTTCTCCCTTTGCCTTCCCGAGTCACTGCCACCAACCTTGACCATGCTGGCGTCCCACCGGCCTTCCACAGACAGGCAGGAGGGGCAGGGGTCTGGGGGACTTGCTGAGGGACGAAAGACAAAGAAGGGGGCCCACTTCCTGACCTCAGGGACTTTATTCTCCCCAACTTAAACTCATCCTTAGAACAGAGACCAAAGAGATACAGGCAAGATGGCTCTTCAGGTAGGGCTTGCAGATTTAGCCACGAGGACAAGAAGGAATGCATTTTTTCCTGTAAGTATGTCCCATGTTGTATTGGGGACATACTTACACAAGAAAAGTATTGGTTGTTTATCTGGAAATTAAATCCACCTGGTGCCCTGTATCTTCTCTGGCAATCCTGTCTTCAGGTAGAGGTAATGACAAAGGGAAAAACCCAGGGAGGGAACAGGTGTTCTCATGGTGCAGAAATAGTCCATCTCTTTCGAGTGGGGTTTGACCTCTAATCAAAAACGAAAAAGGCAGACCTCTCCTTAATCCCAGTGAAACGCCCTCAGAATCCAGGCTGGCCCAGAAGACCAGAGAATGTCTGAGTGACGCCTGGATTTCTCTTCGACTGAGAAAGTGGCCTCTGCTCAGCTCCGGTGGTCCTGCCTGCACACCCACCCCGGAGAGTCTTCTCTGGGCTTGGCTGCCGAGAGGAAGCGTGAGTGTGGGCGGGCGAGCGTCTGCCAGGCTTTATCTGGGAGAGGAGAGGTGACCACTTCATAAATTCACGAGGAGCAGGCACGTTTTCGGCTGGAGCCAGAGGGGCCGGGGGAAATCTTCACGAGCCTTTTTCTCTGTCATCAATCTTGTTTCCTCTTTGAAGGAGAAGGACCATTACTCATGGCCTGACAACATGAAAAGAGGGGAGGAGGGGCCGGGGACAGGAAGACAGACCTAACATGGCAGGTGAAGCGTCTGGGAAGGCAGGGGGATGGAGAGGAAAGGAGCGGCAGGGGAGGGAAGGGGAGAGCCACCAGGCCAGGCTTCAGAGCAAGGATGAAGCTGACCAGGACCCAAACCGAGAAGCTCCCCGTGGGGGGAGGGAACAGGAAGCAGAGGGGACTCGCCACCATCACAGAGGCACAGGTGCTTCTGCAGATCGTTCAGGGCCATGAGGGCCTCTGTGTCAGCGTGCTAAGAGACAGTAGGTACTGAAGGCCACGGCTTGGAGTCAGGGCCACGTTTCAGCCTTGGCCCTGCCTCACTCTGGGCACCCACGTTCCCCTACACACCTCTGTTTTCTTATTTGTCAAATGCAGAGCCTGACCCAAATGATTCTGACAGTCCCTCTGGTTGCTCAATTCTGCCTTGACCTGTTCTGTTTTTCTGTCCACTTCCCTCTCATGGTACATTGGGAATGCCCCAGCTTGGGCCGTTCTGCCGCTCGCTTCCTTTAGTGAAAACCTGACACTGTAAGAAGCCCCAGGGAACCCCTAACCCTAAGATGATGCAAAGAGGTATATGTCCAACAGGAGGGCATAGCCTCTCAAAGGATTAGCANGGTGGTGGTGTGGGGGGAGGCATCTACAAACCCTGCTGCTGCTCCAGCCTAGCTGGTTTGTCTCCAAAGCGTGCAGGCTCTGCAGACACCTTCCTAATGCCAGAGGCCTGGGCACCTTCTGTGATCTCTTAACACAAGGCAAGTGAATCCGCTCGAATGCCAAAGCCCTGTGGCCCGCTGCCTCATCCCACCTCCGAGACACATGCAAACCAGTCGCCCAGTTCTCACCTGCTACCAGAACCCTGCGACCCTTTAGTGTCTTCCAACCAAAGAGAGACATGCCACCCTGGGGGAATACACAAGAGAGAAGGAGAGGGGGCTGGAAATGGGGGTGGGCTCCCTAGAGGAATAAACGGGAAACCCTGCATACTGCCCTTCCGCATTAAGCAGCAGCTAAGCCCCCACCCACCAAGGTCTGGATCCTTTCTGAAGGGCAGGCTGAAATACAGAAAGGTTAAATGGATTGACCACTCTGTGGGCGGGCAGGGATTAGAACCCAAGCCTGTGGGATACTGAGGCAGACACCCACCTACCCATCCAACATGCTCATCTTGTGATTCAAAGGACTGACATGCTTGACAAGTAACAGCCCAGGAACCGGAACTGGGCTGGCATACGGTGATTGCGGCCTGGGGGTTCATGGTATATTGTTCACCGTGGTACCCCTAACACCAAGTACGGTGCCTGGCCCACAGCAGGTGACCAAACACATCTTTACTGAATGGCTGAAGCTATCAACACTATCTCTATCTATGAGCTAAGTCAATGACATAGACACCAGCCCAGATAGACCATTTGGTTTCAGTGGCCATTGAGCCCATGACCTTGGCCACTGTCTCATGCTGCACTAACCACTTGGCCAACACAGTCATGTCACAGAGTCAGAATGCCGGAGGGGTGTAGTGAGGAATGAAAGGGGGAAGGTTGGCAGTCAGAGCTCAGAGCTTCACACCACCTGGACTGGAGAGGACCAGCCTCAGATGCATTAAAGATGGTCAGGCTTAGGGGATCCTCTGTGGGGAGAAAGGGTCTTGAGCCATTTCAAAGCAGGCACTTCATTCTGTGATTGAAGATTCAAGATTGGTAGCTCTAAACATCACCTTGTGAAAAACTCAGGAGTAACAGACAGAGTAGATTCCCACCCCAGGAGCTCTAGGAGAGGAAGTACTATTATTATCATTATTATTACTATTTCTGTTGCTGCTGCTCTTGTTATTACTGCTGCTACTAATGCTACCATTCACTTCTCTGGCTCACTTTTCCCTTTGGCTTAAACTTCTCACTGTTACTATTCAGAAGATCATAAAGAGCTACCAGCTCTCTCCCCCACCCCCCAAATTCATTTAAAGAAATGTGTATGACGAGAGAGAGAGAGAGAGAGAGAGAGAGAGAGAGAGAGAGAGAGAGAGAGA
>NW_017731500.1:1920565-1921910 GCF_001890085.2 Hipposideros armiger | reverse complement strand
GGGGGGGGGTGGAAACTGAACAAGAGTGTGTCAGGGAAGGGAGGGGCCCGGTCTTCGGGAAGAAGCTGCCAGCCTGCCTTTCCTTCGGGACAACAGCTAAATTCCAGAGCCGCATCAGACGGGCCCTCCATGTCTCAGTAAAACTAAACTGACAAGCATGACCTCCCCTTGGCGGCTCCCCTTATTGAAGCTGTCTGGTAGGTGAGGCATTTATTAGCATGGATGGGCTGCCTACCGAGAGGGCCCCGCTGCTGAGGGCTCCGCAGAAGGAATTCCTTCCCCAGATGCAATCAGTTTGCCTCAGTGTGGAATGTGATCGTGTCTCCTCGCTGAAGGGCCTTGATGAAGGCAAGCCATGCTTTTGACACTGGGATCGTCCACCCATGGGGTCGAGAGGCTCTAAGTGCAAACCCCAGCACCAGGGGGGCCCATGACTCTGGACAGGCCATTCCAAAACCCAGTTCCCCCATCTAGGAATTGGGTAAAAACTGGCCATGGTGGGGGTGGGGTGGGGATGGGGCAGGGGACCAATGAAAGGATCACTGGCCGAGTCCTCCCCGGAGAATGTCGGGCGGATCACAAGCCACTCTCTCTCCTGGGGACCCAGGACGCATACCCATGTTTAAGATGAAACATCCTAGCCCAAGGAAAGTTTCAGAACCAACGGGAGCAGCACAGCCTATGTATTAACTACCTATCGCTGTGTGGCAAATGATGCTAAAACGTCACAGCTCACACCAACCAACATGTATTATCTCCCAGGTTCTCTGGGTTGCGACTCTGGGCTTGGCTTAGCCTGGGTGTCGCTGCCTCCATGTCTCTCCCAGGCTGTGGTCATCCCAGGGCTCACCTGGGGTTAGAAAGGACCGGCCTGCCGGCCGACGCCCACGGCTACTGGCCGGAGGCTTTGGGTCCTCCACGGCTGTCAGCCTTCGGTGCTGTGTCCCGCGGGCCTCTCCGCAGCACGGCTCACAGCCTAACAGCTGGTCTTCCTTAGAACAGGGGCAAGTGAAGGTGGTGGGTCACCTTCGTTTTATGGGTCAGCCTGGCTGCCCTACGGTGCCCAGGTATTTGGTCAAACATTATTCTGGATGTTTCTAGGAAGGTGGGTTTTTTTAGATGAGATTAACATGTAAATGAATGGATTTAAGTAAAGCAGATGGTCCTCTCTAACATGGGTGGGTCCCCTCCAGTCAGTTGAGAGCCTTCAACAGAGCAGAGACTGACCTCCCCCAAGAACAGAAGGACTTAAACCACATCTGTTCCCTGAGTCTTCAGCCTGCTGGCCTCCCCCATCAGCCAAGCCTCCACGATTACATGAACCAATACCTTAGAATAAATATTC
>NW_017731500.1:1891887-1920464 GCF_001890085.2 Hipposideros armiger | reverse complement strand
TCTCTCTCTCTGTCTCTCTTTTTCTCTCTTCCACTTCTCTGGAGAACCCTGATTAATACAGTGAGAATGAGAGAGTGAACGAGATGAAAGTTACAGTCCTTTTGTAGCCTAATCTTGAACTTGACACCCCATCACGTTTTTTCCATTAGTTTTCTACTCTGGCAAAATACACTCAGCATAAAATTTACCATCTTAACCATTTTTAAGTGCACACCCAATAGTATTAAATACATTCATAATGTTGTGCAATCACCATCATCACCCATCCATTTCCAGGACTGTTTCATCTTTCCCAACTGAAATTACCCCCCCCCCCATAAAACAAGAACCCTGTATGTTCCCCGGCCCCTGGCCACCTCCCTTCTCCTTTCTGTCCCTATGAATTTGACCACTCTAGCTCCCTCCTATGTGTGGAACTATAAGTATTTGTCTTTTTGCAACTGGCTGATGTCACTTAGCCGAATACCCTCAAGGTTTATCCGTGTTGTAGCGTGCGTTAGAATTGCCTTCCTTTTTCAGGCTGAATAGTATTCCGTTGTCTGGCTGGATCACATTTTGCTTATCCGTTCCTCTGTGACACCCCATCACTTTTGCTGTATTCCCCCGGTTACAGGTGAGTCACTGGGTCCAGCTCACCCTCAAGGAGAGGGCTTTGCAAAGGGCGTGCTTGCCCGGTGACAAGGATTCTGAAACCATCTTCCAAGTTGCCTACCACAGTGGGTGTTGGGAAAAACGAATATCCTGGTGAAACTTATCAGCTGCACGATCTGGGAGTGAGTGACCTGACCTCCTTAAGCCCCATTTTGTCATCTCAAAAGTGGAGGTTTTCGTGCTTCTTCAGAGATGTGCTGTGAGGCAGGGGGACTGCGTGGAAGGTATAGAGGAAGTACTCAGTAAATGCTGACGATGACAGAGATGGTTTAAACATTCAGGAGCTGTCAGTATTTCAGAGCTGGCCGTGTCCTGAACCATGAACTAGTTCAGCCTGTTCATTTCCGAGTGAGGAAACTCAGTGAGGCAAAGCAACCCGCCTACGGCTGATTTTCTCAGCTCTCCTCAAACTGTCCTCTCTGAGGTCCCAGTCCTCAGAGCTCTGAAGCAACCGAAACCTCCTTCTAGCCTAAGTCCTTGGCAATGATGCTTAGGAAGGCGAAGTCCACTTTTTACAAATTATTCCCTTTTAACAATTTTTTTTTTTTTTGCACACCTGCTATTTGCCAGGTTGTCTGAGTGGCACTGAGGGAGTCTGTCTAAAAAGGCGACGCTGGCCCAGAGCCCTGAAGGATGAGAGGCACAGGCTGATTGAGGAGTCAGGAGAAGAAGGCTCCTCGCCGAGGAAATCCAGACAGGCCTCAGTTTGTGGGGAGCACAGTTTCCCCATGGTCCCCTAGAAACAGCCTTGAGAAAGCGGCCGTTTTACTAAACTGGCCATCATGACTAAACCCCAGGGTGTCTTCCCATCTTTCTCATTTGATTCACCATTGTGTCCGTTTCATTCGAAGCTTCTTCAGACTTGAATTCTCCGCTTCTTTGGCCTCCGCCACCTCCCTCTCTCCTGGCTCCCCTCCAACCTCCCTGCCCTCTCCTCCTTGGCCCCCCTCACCAGCTCCTCTGCCTGCATGATGCCCTCGAAATGCCCAAGTTCCCCAGGGTCTCTTCTGCTCACTTGACAACTCACCCTCCACCCTGGCCATCATCTCATGGCGAGGAAGCCCAGATCTGTGTGTCTAAGCCTGAGCTCCCTCTGGCCTCGGACTTGTATATCTACCTAACTGGCTGCTGTCACAGCTGCCTGGACACCGTATAAGCCCCTTAAACTCAGCACCTCGTTTTTCTCCCCTTTCTCTTACATATCCAGAACCAGCCAATGACACCCAAGCCTCCAAGTAGGAAACGCAAAAGTCAGATACTTCTTGTCCCTCTGTCTCATTAACAAGCCCTATTGACTTCACTTCCGGAATGTGCCATGAAGTGTCCTTCCCACCCAGCCCTGCTACCCACTCCAGGTCCTCATCATTCCGTGCCTAGACTTTGTGATAGACACCTAAGGGCCCTGCTTCTCCTTGTCCTCCATGTCCCTTTCAAAGTCATCCTCTCTGCTACAACGAAAACACTGTATTTAAATCACCTTTAATCATTTCAAAATGATTCAGTGCAAAACCTGCTGACTAAACCCTAAGGTTCTTAAGATACACAGGGAGACTTCACCACCTGATCCTGCCTACTTTTCATATCCTTTATATCCTGCTACTTTCTACCTCTCCTTTCACAATCCAAGATGAATTGCTAGCTGTTCCGCTAACACATCACACTATTTCTTTTTTTATCCAAGTTGTTTCCTTGCTGGAATATTATTGTTCTCTACCCTACCACCTTACTCCCCACTCTTTCTTTTTCTTTTCTTTTTTTTCTAGTTCCAGATGACTTCTATTCATCCTTTAAGACTCAACACAGACATCACCACCGCCAAGAAGCCCTCCAAGCTTGTCTTCTTTATTGCCTTCACTACATTTTAGTAAAATCATCTCCCAACTAGACTGTAAGCTCCTTAATATCAGGTACCATGTGTATATCTCAGAGCCTCCCACATGAGTGGAACATAATAATGCTCCATAAATGCTCATTCAACTGAATTCCTCTCAAATTCTTCCTTCCATATTCCATGAGCTCCACATCAAGAACAACAAAAACTCAGATTTTTGTGAATGGTGGTTTGACCTTGAAAATAACTTATATGCACAGCACCAAGTGAGAGCTCAATTCTGTACCAGAAGGGGCAGCAGGAACTGGCTTGCGTAGAACTTTAGGCTACCCCCTCGGAAGGTCATGAGCTTTCCCAGAAAGTCATCCCAGCTGATTTCTTGTGGAGCAGAGAGAAGCCATCCCTGCCAAACCCTGCAATATCTCCTGAACAAAATCAATACTTGTTGCTGTTTTAAGCTACTAAGTGTTGGGATGGTTCGTAACACAGCAATATGAGTAGGCAACTGTGATGGGAGCATTTCTGATAAAGACTGGAAGGGGAAAAACCTTCACCCAGGATAGTGTTAGACATGTTCTGGCTACAGTATTGAGGACAGTGTGATTGAATAAAGGATGGAAGCAGCAGAGCAGTGAAACGAGGTCAAAGAGGTAGCTAGATCTTGACGGACACTGCAAAACATGACAAGGACATCGATCTTATCATGAGTGATGTGGAAAGCATTGGGGAGTGTTGTGTGGAGGCGTGATATAACCTGACTTGTGTTTTAGAGTTCTAAGCACATGCTGGATTAACTAGTCACCTAAATGAACACCTAAAGCAGTAGTTCTCAATCCTGTCTGCACACTGGAATCAGAGTGGAGCTAGAAAAAGAAAAGAAAAGCTTTCACTCCACCTTGGTACTGAATCCAAGTCTTTGAGAGTAGGATCCAGGCATAAATTTAAACAAAACGAGGCTCCCAGTGATTCTAATGTACAGCCAGGGTTGAACTCTATGCTCTAGAGCAGAGGTTGGCAAACTATGGCATCTGGGTCAAATGGCTCACCATCTGATTTTATAAATAAAGTTTTATTGAGACATAGCTACACTCATTCACTTACATAGTGTGTCTATGGCAGCTCTCTTGATATAATGGCATTGTTGAGTAGTTGCAGCAGAGACCACATGGTCTGTGAAGCATAAAATATTTACTACCTGACTCTTTACAGAAAACATATGCCGGCCCCTGGCCTACAGTAGTGATTCTTCCATGTTGGTGGGTATCAGAATCCCCAGGGAACCTGGAAAAACACACAAAGGCCCAGGCTCTCTCTTAGTTCCATAATCCTGGGTCTCTGAGTCTTCCTCAGCTCTCCTACACACTGGCCTGACCTCTGAGGACGACCAGGAGAATCACCACCCCAGGCTGACTATCCGCCCAAACTGGGCTGAACGTCCAACTTGATGACCCCTGTGTCAGCCTTTTCCCCCATGGAGCTATACATGCAGACAGGCGTCTTTCCCCACATTGAGATGTCCCAAGAACCATTTCAGTTGCTCGTGAAACCGAGGCCTGATGCCCTCCCGCATCACAGCAAGTCCAGAGGCAGCCTCAACGGCTGAAACCAGGCACTGGGGGAAATGCGGTCAGTGTGCAGAAGCTGCTTATGTTCTTGAGTGGGATCTGTGAGGGCCATGCCTTTGTCCCTACCACTGTCTCCTCTGTGGTGTTTTGCTCATGGGAACACCCCAATGTATGTCTAACGCAAAGGGCATGACTGTTGCAGGGTCTCTCAGCGATGACTGTGCATCCTTCGCACTCCTCTGGAGCGCCCAAGAACAGTCATCTGATGCTTAGACCACACTCTTGGAGATTCTCATTTGGTTGGTCTGGGGTGGTGGCTAGGCAGATGATTGTCATACACGCTCACCCATGCCTGGGAATCACTGTTCTGGACTCTCAAATGTAGACCAGTGATTTCCAAATGCTGCCATGCAGCAGAAACCCCTGGAGGGCTTGTTAAAACACAGATTGCTGGGCACCACCCTAGAGTTTCTGAGAATCCTGGGATGGGACCCACAAATTTGCCTTTCTAGCAAGCTCCCATGTGTTGCTGAGGCTGCTGGTCTGGGGACAATACTGTGAGAACTACTATTTGAGCACATCGTGAGGCCCTATCATGAAAGGTACTTAAGCAGGCAGAGGAACATGGGTTGAGTCAGGGTATTTGGGTCTTGTTGTGAAACCATTAGCAAGTTAGTGTCTCCAAATCTCTGTATTGTTCATGTGTGCATACCAAGTTCAGTGAGGGAACCCAACTAGGTAAGGCGGGCTGGTTTTCAAATAATTCCCCCTGGAAGCCACCAGGAAAATATCAAGGATGATGAATAAAGGGCGAATAAAACAAAGCGTTTCAAAATTGAAATCACTTAAAGCTCCTTTAAAACCCACCACCAGTGGGAACCTGAAAGCTTAATTATATAACCCATGAATATAATTAAGCGTTTCCCTTCTGTCCCCACCCACTCCTCCCAGGCTTTGGGGATGGGAGAAGGAGGAAAGGGTCCTGAGTCTCCAGACTCACAACACAACACCCCACATTCCCCTGCTCTTATGAAGTGTCCCCCAAAATAGTACTTGGATCCGGCTGGAGCCAAACCCCAGAACTTCTTGTCCATCAATTAATATTTATTGGGTCTTCACAATGAGCTCAGCAGGCATATAAAAGACAACAGTTCCTGCAGACTGTTATTAAGCCAGCAAAGAACAAGCACCTTGCCTTTCTCTTCCCAAGGTGTTGGCAGCTGGGTGGTTGTGTCTGGGTCACAATGAACATTCAACCACTCATCCCACAAAAATTTATTGAGCACACAGTATGTTGCAGGCAGTCTTCTAAGCACTGGAGGTGTGGAGTGTGTGAAACAGACAGAAACCCCTGCCCCAAGTAGAGGGTAGAGGTCGGAGGCTCCAAGAAGCTTAGGGACAGGGGCTCCTGGCAGAGACCCATACAGGCTGAACCCCAGTCCCATGACTGAGTCAGTCAGTCCGCAAGAAGGCTGCCTGTTCATTTCATATGCCCCTTCTCCAAAATCTACTATTGGTCTCCTGCCATTTTCAAGGCCGGTGGGTGAAGGGGTTCACGTTTAAATACATGAAATGCATTTTCTCCAAGGACAAATCAGAGGCTGGCTGGATTTCCAGATCTCTTGCCAAGATAAAATATTTGCTCTCAAGCCATGTGGAGCCAAAGCATCAAAAACCATCCAAGGCGTCTTGTCCTCAGCAGCTCTGCTCCTTAGAACCTATGGGCCAGTTCAGAGGCTGCCTTGACCCTTGCTAGAAGCCGGGGCTGCTTCAGGTCAATGGTGGATTCTCAACCCTCTGCTCCCCTCAGAGGGACATGTGTTTTTCCGGTGTGTGTAATGCCCTTCTTAGATGGTGGCTGAGTTCTAGGAAACCCAAGTCCCCAAATCTGAGCCTGACTGGTGGCCACAACAGAAATGCTCTGAATCCGGGTCCTGTGAGTGACAGGTTCATGGAGGCAGGGGTCATTTGCCTTGTCCAGTGTGACAACCCCAACACCTAGCACATTCCCTGGAGCCAAATGGGTGAATGAAGGAATGAATGAGTGAAGGAACGAATCAGGAACACTTCATGGGACTTTGGAGGCCCATGGGGCTCATGCCAGGAACCCTCCCCACCCTCAGGCTCATTATGTTGACCTCACCAAGGACACTCACAGTGACCATGGAGGGTGGAGGGGACGCATGATGCTGAGGTTGCAATTGGGGACCCACAGAATAGGAGAAACAGCCACTAGAAGACTGAGACAATTGTCCTGGGAAGGATGAATGGAGAGAAATGGGGGGCTGGAGAAAAAGTGACGGGCCCCACACACATCTGTCCTGCATACCCACTCCCAGACATCAACTAAAAAGAGGGAACTGGGGTGAATCTGAATTTGAACTTAGTATCTTCAAAGGCAATGAATCTGAGATGAATGGGGATTGTAAGAGCTGTGTGAAGATTGAGTTCACGAAAAAAGTCCCACCTGGGAAAAGCAATTACCATCTACTTCTTCTCACTGCGTGGGACGTGCTTTGCTATCTTATACCTTGAGATCTTTACCCTTGCAGTTCTCTCTCCCAGGAATGACAAGACTTCTCTTCCTTGAAAACTCCTATTCAGCCTTCAAAATTATTTTTATTTCATCTCTCACCCCCCAAATGACTGCTTTCCCCATTGAATACCACAGCACCCTCCACCGCCATCGTCACTGCACGTACGATTTAACATTCTGGTTGAACTTGTTACCCATCCATCTACGCTCTTGACCACGAGCTCCTGAAGGTGGGGATCCTGTCCCATCCACCTCCATCTCTTCAGTATCTGGCATGAGGAAGTCCTCAATACATGCTTTTTTTTTTTTTGTATTAAAAAAAATTTAAAAAGATTGTCACCTGCCATGTCAAATTGGAACACTCCATGGGGACATGTCTACATGGGAAAACTGAGATGTCGTGGAGTTGGAAAATGCTCCCTCAGTCAGCTCTTTGGCGCTGTGGGCAGTGAGGAAGACCATATGTCAACACCGGGTGAGAGCTACCCCATCATTCAGGAGGCCCTCTCAGGAAGCAGGGAGGCTCACAGGCGATTGGAGACTTGTTTACATCAAATAAGCACTTGCTAGAGTGTTCAAGAACCAGCAGGTTCCAACTTGAGCTTTCCAGAGAAGTCATGGCCATATACCCTACATTGGGTGCAAGCGTGTGGGCAGCAAAACCAGGGTTTGTTTGGTCCCTTGATAAAGAGACCCGTCGGAACTGCTGGAGCTCAGTCTCAGCAGGACCCCCAAACCTCTGTGAGGATCAACTGCCCCCTCCTCTCACTGGGGCGTCTCAGTGTGGCTGCCTGAGAGAGTGGTGAGCAAAATGAAAGAACTGTGGTAGTTACCGCGGTTAATTAGCAGCAAGGTGTTGGTGAGTAATGTTATGGTATTAAGGGCGTGGTACAGCTTTTCAGCACTGACTCCCTCCTTTGCAGGGTTATAAACTCCAGGAGAGATATTTCCTACTGGCTGAAACTTGGCAGCTGGCTTGAGGTTCTTCCCTGTGGCTGGTGCCGGACCTGCCCACCCGTCAGCCTGTTGAGATCTGCCTCCACTTCCACAGCAGCCATTGCCCGGGCCCCGAGCTTCTAAAAACGTGCTATTGGAAGCCACTCATGCTATGACACTGACATTGAAGCCCCTAAAGCAAAGAATGACAGTGAGATTGACATGCTCTAAGGATGTCCAAGTCCATTTGAAGTCACCCAAAAAGCCACTAGGATATGTCCAAGAAGTAGACAAGTCTGTCTTCTTATGGCAGTAGGTGCAAAATGTTAAATCAAGAGCGAATCTGTTCTTCTTGTGATCCAATACTCAACATTTCTAGCAAAAGCCCTCAGAGGGTTGCTTCAGTTGGGAGACTATATTAGGGATTGAGTTGGCGGGCGGGGTGCATCTGTTACTTGGGTTAAGTTTATAAGGGATAATGTGCTCCGTTTCTCGTTCTTTCCTTGAGCAATTATCCCACCCCACTACGTTTCGCACTTTGATTTCCGTTGTCTTTTCACCAACGATATTTCATGTTCATTTTCCTCCCTCCGTCCACCTTCTCTCTGAAGTAGGCAAGCAGGAGGGTATTATGACTCCAATTTTACAGGTAAAGAAATGGAGTTTTGGAAAACTCAAATGGCTTTCCCAGATTCCTATGGCAGTGCTCAGATTGAAACTCAGATCTCCGGACGCCAAGTCCAGTGCTCAGACTTTCCACCCTAGCGTGTTCTAAAAAAATAAGGGTCAGCATTTTCCTCTCACCTGGTCCCACTTCCTGCAGAGCTGGCTGGCAAGCAGTTGATAGTAATGAACTATGAATTTCCCTTTGGGAAGGGAAGTGTTGCTCAGTGTGTGCTGCCATCCTCTTCTGCTTAGACTTCAGAGAAGCTTGATTTAGCCTGGCTTGGGCTTCCAATGGTTAGGGACCCAGGGTGAAAGGGCCTTCTGAACGCTGTTATCCAGAATATTAGATCAGAGAAAGAGAACCAGGAACAGATGACTCTGAAGATCTTTGCCAGACCCCTCTCCACCCCAATCAGAGAGGAGCTATAAAAATGTGACCTCCTCATCCCCCAAGTCCTCAAGAGGCAGCAACATGACACATAAGGAACCAACAAATTAGTAACCCATTACCTACTGATTTTAATTGGCGATGAGAACTAGACCCAACATGAGCTCCTCTCTAGAAATTC
Source organism: Hipposideros armiger (assembly GCF_001890085.2). Lineage (NCBI taxonomy): Eukaryota > Metazoa > Chordata > Mammalia > Chiroptera > Hipposideridae > Hipposideros > Hipposideros armiger. Next base: position 1,911,710 of record NW_017731500.1, on the reverse strand, counting down.
TTCCTGTTCCAACCACCTGGCAGGGACATTCCCTCCTATCTGGGAATGCTTTCAAGAAGCTGGCAACAACCAGCCCAACCTGTCCCATCCTCCGAGACGAAGGAAAAAAAAAAAACCCTTGGATAAGCCACTGAAGCCCAGAGGAGCTCAGAGACCCATGGAAAAAGGGAAGGGCGTTGGTCATGGTTGCCTCTGACTTCTTAGCAAATCTTGGCTGAACCACATGGAAACAAAAGACCAAGAAAGACACCTCATTTTCATACTTGGAGATTTAAAGACTAGTCTTAATTATCCACTTGAACAGCATTTCACTAACAGAGCGGATAAAGAGGTACTTATATTTAATTTAGAGATGAACGAAATATGCTTTATTTTGCAATTGCTCCCCTACCTACCTAGAGTTGCTCGCTCACCTTTATGTTGCTGTGCATGGCTTGATCACACACATTAGCTGTGCGGTGAGAAAAAAAGGTGATGAGAAGAAAACGTGGCCTGAATATGAAAGATACAACACGGAAATTCCATATAGGAGTAGTGTGCATGGTGCAGGCCCTTGGTTCTTTCCCACAGGCGTTTTCCTTGCTGACCAGTGAAGGGAGAGAGAGGTCCTGGAATTAGCTTTCATGTCTCCTACGTTCAGGGAAATGCCTCAGCCGCTGCTGAGGTGACTTGGCTGGTGATGCACAGGGACGAGGGCCAGTTGCTCGCCCAGCCCCAGGTGGGGGGGACCAATCCACAAGGTGATGGGAAGCAGACACCCTCATTACCCCAGGATCCTCTCTACCTTTCTGCTCTTCACCAAGCCATCCACTTGAACATTCACATCTTTTCACGGAAGGGAGAAGAAGGTCTCAAAGGGCAACATTAGGGACTTCACCTCACTTGTTACTTTGTACCACACGAAGATGAAGAGATATCACAGGCCTCAGGACTGCACAGGGACGCTCCCCCTCTCCTGGCCTGTGCCTTTCCTCATTTTCCTTATCCTCTTATGGTCCCCTCTAGTAGGCATCCCACACCCTTTCTCTGGGGAAATCCACCCTTCCCCTTATTCCTTACTTGTGTCATGCAAATTTAGCCTTCTACTAGGTGCTAATAGCAGATCTCATCTAGGTGTGTTTGAAAACTGAAGGAAAGGAATTCCAACTCTTGAGCTCCCAAGGTGGGGGCTCAAGTTGACATTACACCTTCTTCGGTAGGAGCTGCAGCCTATACACTTAACAAGTGACCTAAGAAGGAAGCCCTCCTCCACAAAGCCAGCACCACTGGGGTTTTTTTTTCTTAGAGGTGTCTCAGTTGGTCTTATATGAGGAAAACACATTTCTCCTATTCACATGGCTTAGGTTTCGTTTCTTTTGAAAACAAGAACCCTAGAATTATTGTACTAAAATGTATTTGACTCCAGAGACTTTCTTATATAATAAGAATATAGATGAGTGGATGAAACTTACCCATCAGGGGTGAGTAATGACAGTTACAGTTAGACAGTGCTGGTGACCTAATCTTTCTACAGTTTATCTCACTGCAAACTGATAATTGAGAGGTGGTTTTACAGTCTTCTTTCTGGGAACAAAGCTTGCCTTGAAAACCCTGCTCATGATAGCATGAAATATAAGTAAAGTTAATAATGAAAGGAGCCCTGGAAACTTCCCCTGGTGTGTCATAAGTGTTATATTGCTTCAAAATGACAGAGGTGACAGTTTTAACAGGGGAGGTCAGCTACTCACATACCTTGATAGACAAATTAACCTTCTCTGTGGAAGAACACTGCTCTTCTCAACTGAGCTCACAGAGAGGATGGGATGTGAATTAAAAAAAAAAAAAAAAGCAATACACTTCAATTAAAAAACTAAATTGGAAGGTCACAGCCAGCCAGATCATTCAAATAAACCCTGTGGTTCATGGGTGACAGACCATTCTCACATTTATAAACAAATACGAACAGATTACACAAGACTGGCACAAATAAATCAAAATTGGTTGGCCTGTTTCAATCAATCACGAAAGAATATAGCGAATGGGGAAAGCCCATGGGAACTTGATACTTTCCTTTGAAGAATTCCACCAACAAAAGTGATGCTTGCAGACAAATACTAACCCATGCGTTCACATAAGCTACGCTCATTTCAAAGCCCTTTCACATCTCTAACTTTTTAACGTCACAGTCGATGAGGCCCATTGTGCAGACATTATTATCTATAGGTTTCAAGTGATAAAATGAAGAGCAGGGTGAGTGACTTTTTCATGGTCCCATACCCACTGTAACCCAGAACTGGAATCCGTGCCACTGGAACTGGAGTTCGTCCTCTTCCCCTAGAACATAAGGTTCTGTTCGGGTCATGCCATCTTGCCCATTCCTTTTCCAAGGAGAATGAGTGCCCTCCCCAAACTCTACTAAAGCAAAATAATCATCTGGAGCTGCCTCCACCTCTTGACCTTGAGGCACCCTTATGGGTGTTGACAGCCATTTGTCAGAATGAATGAAAAAGGGAGCGTGCCCATCTCTCCCTTTTCCCCTTTCCTGTCCTGTGGTTATTGCTCCGGGTACAGGTATCTCACTCAGCCCCTGCTCTGCCCACAAACAGGATTAGACAGGTTAGTTCGGCATCAGATTTCAGACTTTCAACTTTTTCACTTTTCTTCTCAGCACGTAGGCTTGAGAACTGACACCAAGACAGGAAGAGGGGAAAGGGGTAGAGGCAAAATGGGAGATTATAAGTTGATAGACAACTCAGAGAGCGAGCCCGGAGAGTCAGAAAGTATGAAGGTAGAGAGACCTCCAGGGATCTGAGGCAGCTAAGCAAATAATAGGATGTTGTAACCATGTCAGTGTTTGTCCTGGGGACACCTGAAGCCTTAGAAAGGAGGGAGGGGATGGGAGAAATCACACATGAGAAAAGGAAGAGAAAAGAAGTCTTCTCAAAGGTAGGAGAATCAACCTGGCTGTTGAAGTTTATGCATCCCCCCGCCCCATCTTGATGAAAAATAGATAACATTTACTGAGCTAATGACCTGTGTAATTAAGTTTCAATGGGTAAAATAAAGTAAAAGATTAAAACAAAATTGTCTTGAGTTGTAGCAGGAGAGAATCGAGGAAAGGTTCCGGGAAAGATACCTCATCAATAGTGAGGCTGATTACAAATGAGACCAAGTGATCTGGGCGTGCATTAAAAGACAGAACTCTGACTCCATTTATTATTTGGATAAAAGGCCGAGATAACCTCCGATGGCCCTGTTGAATTCTATGTTCTACAACTGCCATGTGTGGGCGACCACCTGTAAGCAGACATTGAATCCTATAGTGAGATGATGTCGAAAGCTGAAAAGACCTGCAGATTGTCATGTTCAATTTCCTCAGTATGATGACGAAGCAGGGCATAAAATTTCCAGTCTTGGGTTTGTTTCCTGAACCTGTCTGTCACTCACTGTGGGAACTTGGGCGAATCACCTGAACTCTCTGAGCCCCAATTCTCCATGGATGGTGATGCTCAAAGCCCAATACTGTGGTAAGCATCACACTCATAAATTATGAGTAAGAGTACTCAGTGTCAGAAGGTACTTTGTACACATCAGCATTGTTCATTGAGAGTAATGAGACCCAGGAGAGAAAATGATGCTCAAATATCTAGTTAATAAAATAGTCAGGGCCAGAACGTGGGTCTCGTCGCTAACGCTCCGTGCTAGTTGAGACCATAATGATTTGGGGGGTGTTTATAAATGTTACAGTGTAGCAACTTTTTGAGATGCTCCCTTTTGCCACAGATTGAGCTACGAACAAACCCAAAACTCAATTGCCATGGCCTCTGTTTCCTTGCCATTCATCCCGAGAGTGCAGAAAAAGGAGTGTGTTCCCACAGCAGCTCCCCAGTGGTTGTGGAAGCTCTCCGTTCACCTGGACAGCGAGGAGGCACCCAGAGGCAGTCCGGCGAAGGCGTGCCCACGTGCTCAGAAAGCCTATCCGGGTCAGCACAGACATCGCCAGGGGTGCAGACAGACAACCACGGCGGGGCCGCGATGTTGCTCCCATCTCAGGAAAGAAACATGGAAGCAGTTACGTGCATAGGCGCCCCCCTCCTGCAGCTCCTCACGAGATGGCCTTGTGTTGCCCAGAATGTCAGCTAAGCCATAAATCCACCCACTGGGTGAGCCCCAGTAACCTGTCCAACCCTGCTGGGAAACAACACATCCGGCCCTTGACGGCACTCATGACTGCTTGGCTTAGAAGTGGTATTTTAAATAAAGAGAGAGAGAGAGAGAGAGAGAGAGAGAGAGAGAGAGAGAGAGAGAGAGAGAGGAAAAAACAAAAAACACGCCCTATTATTTTACCCTGGTAATTGACAAGTTTCTCATGAGTAATTTTATAGCAGTCAGGGTGTGCCAGGGTTTGATTTAACTTTTCTCTTTGCAGGAGCCTCAAACTTGCAGTACAGACACTGTTTTGAATGGAATGAAATACACTTCAAAAAAACCTATATGGATATTGTTAAGGCTTTAGTTGAAATAGCCTGATCCTATGGCCCCTTAAAGACCGAGTTCTAGTTTCTTCTCTCAAATTCCACTTTTGGGAAGCAAAAACATCTGAAGTTTGGGATCCTGAAAGATTACATAACAACTACCTAATAGTTATAGCACACATATATCTTTTCTTATAATCCTATGTTATAACCACCGGTGAGTGATTTCCAAAGCGGCATCTGCAGAATATTAGTTCCTCCAAATTTTTTTCTTAAAAAGGGTGGGGACTGATTTGTGCCATCACATACAATCAGGAAACAGTGCCAATTCAATCCTGGTTTTAGCAATTCACGGTACCCATTATTGCGATAAAGGCTCTGAGAAGTCCTGCAGAAAGAGAGCCTTGTTTAATCGCTGTTTTGAACACAGAATGTCCCAAAGTAAGTAGAACACAGGGTTTCACTGTGGGAAATTAATACACACATGAACCTATTCTACCACTTTTTAACAGTGATATTTGATCCCACAGAATTTTGAGAAAGCCTGAGCTCAAAGAAAAGGAGGTGGTATAGTCAGGGTTTAGGAGTAAACCATATTCTACTTTACTCTGGCTTTTGTACCCCAATCTCCCAATTATCCATTCAAACATTTATTGAGTATTCAATATGGATAATGGGCATGGGGGCTGCAAAGATAAATCAGACATGAAGAAATAAATAGTGCAACCCTGTCAAAAGAGAATATGATGGATACATTCAAAAGCCCTAGTCCCGCCTCTCTTATGCCTAGATGAGGGGCCTGGGACTGAGAGAAGTGAAATGATTCGCCTCTGGACATAGAACGCATTTCTACTTTGAGGGCCCTTCCATTAGGACATACACATGGACTGGAATAAACGTTTAGTGTAGAGCAGGAAAAACGGTTCTATGTATAAGTGCAATGAGTGAAAGGCATCTGCAAGCACACCTCACGCGAGGGTCTCAAACCCCATGCGTTTCAGAGAAGGGGCAGAAATTAGGATGGCATCTTTCCAGGAAAGACATCAAAGCGAAAATTGGCTGAGCCAGATGTCCTGCACCGAGGAGGAAGTGGGACACTGAAGCCTGGTCTCTGCTTCAAGAGGAAACAGGCTTATGGGAGCCACATGCAAGGCTGCAGGTATCTATCGGACCCCGTCTGGCCGTGGGAATGAGAGACACTCCCCTTGTTCCCTCCCACCGGGCACCCAGAGGGCTCATGTGTGGATTCCCAGTAAGAGCTCTTCATGGTTTGTGTTTGCTTTTTCTCCATTGCTTTTAGTAACAAATTGCTTATGGCTTAAGTATAGAGCATCAGTTCAGTGACGTGGCTTTTCTTCTCGCCGGCCCTGGGAGAACTCGTTCATTCTTAGCGCTTCCATGACGACCTGTGGACCGATGGTTCCCGTGTTTGTAAGTCACGTTCTCAATTTCTATCCAAGCTTCATCCTCCATACCCCAGATCCCTGTTAGTATTCTCATTAATCGCTAAACATTCCTCTGAATCTTAATATATCCAGATTATCTTTCCTCAAACCCTCGTCCCCTCCCAATACCCCTATTTCAATGAATAAAATAATCTTCCATCATCCCCCTCCACTTCGTTTTCATTCTCTCAGGCATTCAGTTTTGAAAGCCCAGAACTGTCTTCCTCTCCTTTCCACTTCCCATAGACAGTAAGTAACTAAGATGTGTTCTTTCTTCTTTGAAATGGCTTTTATCTATCCTTTCCTCTCCCTTTCCATTTGCTACCAATATATAATAGACGAGACCTTACCCCTTGTGGTGGGATCACCCACCTTCTAACACCCGGACACTACTGACTCCCTCCTCTCAACCATCCATGTGTCTCTCATATATGGCAGTGCACCACAATTTGTTCAAAACCAAACTGAACTAAAACAGATGCTCAGGATTCTGTATACTTAGTAAGTTCCTCGGGTCATCCTACCATGGTTAGAAACCATTATCTCATTTATCCTTGGTGACCATTCAAAGCAAGGCGGTCTTTGTGGTCAGTGTTCCCTGGGACACAGCCTCAACTTCCCATCAGCCACGAGAAGCCCTACCTGTTGCCTGCTCATCCCGTGTGCAAATTTGCTCAGTGCATGATGCCAACACTGTTGAGTAGCCACCACTATCCCCTTTTCATGGACGAGAAATCCTCTGCCATCGACACCTAAAAATGCTCATCAAAAAGTGACGTCCCATCTTCCCCACCAGCAAGAAGAACCAATAACATGTGAGCACTTCCAAATCTAAACTTGCATGCACACGGCTGCCTTTACTTATTGGAACATCAGTGGAAATAATCAAATAGTTAGGAAAAGAAAGTGAGAAGTGAAAGAAATGTACATCTCCTATAGACAAAATTGGAGGTCACGAGGGGTCACTGCCCGTTAGCGCACAGGACTTGTTGTTTAGGTCAAACTCAAAGTCAACCAAGTGGTTTGGCCTTCTTTTCCACTTTGGAGAAAAGTATTAGAGACTCTCCCCCGCTTACCCAGGCTGTGTCAGCAGGGCCTCGTTCAAACCCTACCCTCCACAGACAAGAGTTCGTGGACCCTTCCCCAGGTTACCCCGATCATGGTTGCCCACATCCTGGTCGGCCCTATAAAGCCCTCACCCATCACAGCAGAACCCTCTCCCGGCCCCTGCCTCCACCCCAAGAAAGGGGGGCGGTGGGATTACTGTAAATGCAATGAAGATAATCCTAGGCAAGGACCTTTTATCCAGGAAAAGTCTCCAGCTAGTTCTCATCACAAGCCCTGCACAATCTCCTCTTAATAACCGGCCTGCCAGAATGGAGCAAAGATTAAACCTGTGGAGGAATGTGATGCTTTGCGCCCGGACTTGGAGAGCTTCGAGCCAGAGGAAGGCGGGGCAGGTGGAGGGCGTGGACAGCAAGGAAGAAAAGAGGAGGGGACAGCAAGACAAAAGACGGCACACTGCAATCTTCCTGCCGAAAGCCTTTGTTTCACCGGTACGTTATTTGGGGCTCTAGACAAAGGCATAATAATGCACTTTATCTGTTCAGTGTATTATGTGTGTGTGTCATAAGTGTACATGCATATTACGGGCTATAAAATGTATATAATATGTGCCAGAAAGAGAGAGAGGGGAGAACGCACATGCCTCTGACTCAGTGAGAATTTGCTTTCTCTTAGGCAAGCTGGCCTGCTGGCACCGTCACTGCGACTGCTCAAGCCAAGTAGTGATTTTGAGACAAGGCCATTTCCTAAGGTAGAAATCATTTAAAAAAAAAAATTAACAATGACTCTGTGAATTCTTGCTTTCAAGAACCTGGACAAAGAACAAGCAATCAGACTTGCTCTTGACATCTAGTGTCAAGTTGATTGTCGGAAAGTGCAGTGGGGGAGGGAGAACTGGGGAGAGAAAATGGCCAGGAAGAATATTATTGCAGAGTCACATCTTGGCATGTTTACTTTCTGCTTGCAGACCTACTCGAGCAAAGCTGCTTATTTTCATGTGTTCTGAAACGTGTTCTTTATTCATGAAATATTCATGGAGAGGCTTCCTTAGTGGAATTAAAAAAAAAAAAAAGCTTTGGGTTAAACCAACCTGGGTCTAAATCTTGCCTCCCCCGCTTGGGAGCCATGTGATGGTGTTTGATGCTTGTTGACTGTTGGTCGACTTCATCTGTATAATAAAATGGAATAATGCAACCTACCTGGAACTTCTTTGAAGTGTGAAGGTCATTTATGTACCCAGTGCACTACCCATAGCTTTATCGCTTATCATTTACAAGTATGCACCTGGGGAGCACTTTTGCTCCAGCGTCAGAGATAGTCCTTCCTACCTACTGCCAAACAGATGGGAGGAGAGCCGTTGCCGAAGGAGACTGGCTCTCTCTGCCTGCCTTTGGGAGGCCATCCTAACACCCTCCAGGGTCCCTGAGAGAAAGACAGTTATAATCAATCAGGGTTCCACAGAGTATATATTATATCTTAGAAATACAATTCCCTTTAAGAAAAGGGAGGGGGTTGGCATTGAAATTAGTTAATTTATACTTCCCTCAAAAAACAGGGAGACACCTAGAAAGCATCTTCAGGGCCCATTGTTGCCTCTGGGTGAGCTCACTCTTTGTAGGACATAGTTTTAAAGCCCTTGGTTCATGTAGGACCAAGTCTGGGCTCTCTCTCTGACCTTCAGAGTCACTTCCCAGACATTGTAAGTTGGATCTCTATAGCCATTCACAAATCTCTGCATTCCCTCATTCACTCACTTAGCAACTGTTTTTTTTTTTTCCATTTAGGAATACTCCTGGGAGTTAGGATATGTGCAGAGAAGAAGGGAGAGGAGGCCACATCTGTCTGAAGACCACACCTTAGCACAAGAGTGGACAATTTTGACAAGTCTTAAAAAAATCATATCCTGCACATTCCTTGTTGCCTTCAGCTGTTTGGACATCCATGAAAATCATCAAAGACAGGAAGAAATGAAATGCACATTTTTATTAAGCAGCATCGGAGACACTCAGAGGATTAAAAAAGCAAAGGATAAAAACAAAGGAAACTTCCTGTTTAATACACGGTCATTGCCTTCGAGATATATTTATCTAGTTGAGAAAACTGGGCATGTGTACATGAAGAAATAATCACTTAATGTAACAATTTAAGAAAAGAAAAGCACTATTTCTTTTAGTTTTTCTGAGGGTTCAAAAAATTTTTTAAAAATGTCTTAACCAGCCTGTATTAATTTTCACATGTCTCAAACGGTATTTGCATTATTGTAAGAGTTAAAAGCATGGAATGGTTGTTCTAATCTGAAATGGGTAGGAACTTCTCCATAAAATAAAAAGGGCTTGAGTTGAGCCTTTTGAGATAATGTAATGATTTTCATGATTATTGATGAGATAAGTAAGCTTTAATCTTCAGCACATAGGTTATGCCAGGCACTGTGCTATGTGCTTAATTGCAACTGCCCTAGGTGATCCTTATATTAATAATCAAGGTGAATTTCTTTGTTACCCCATGCGACAGAGGGGAAAACTGAGGCTCAGAGACATTAAGTGAGTTCAAGGTCTTATAGCAAGTGAAGGATTTGAGCCTGGTTCTGTGCAACCCCAAGGTCAGTGCTCATTACTTGCTGTCAAATGTTCCTCAGACAAGGAAGATCTAGATGAGTAGGAGAAAATGACAGGAGGCCAGTATGCACCATAGCATGGTGACAAAAAACTAAATAAAAATAAAAATAAATCAATGGCTTGTGAGGAAAAACAAAGGTTTGGCCGTAGCAAGGATCACTGGTTGTTCCCAATAGCCTTTCTCACCTTCTTGCTTTATTAATAAGACCCTGAATCTTAGCCAGGCATGAATACGGCCCCTTATAGTAAAAACAAAAATAAAAACATTTCCCAGCCTCCTCTGGTCATGTGATGAAATATTGACCAATGAGATTTAAGTGGAAGCCATCTATACAACTTGCAGAGAATGTCTGTAAAGGGAAGAACTAACTGTGTCCTTTTTCACTCCTTCCTCCTTCTTTCTGGCTGAACTGTGGAGTTGATAGGTGGATCTGAAATGGCTAACCCCATATCATGGGTGACTTTGGGAATGGAGGTCACACAAAGTAGAGCAACAAGATAGAAAGAGCCTGGGTCTCTGGGGACGTGCTAAAGCAGAGCTGTCCTTCCAGCCTTGAGCTGCCTATACTTGGTCTTTAAAATGGGGAAGAAATAAGCTTCTGTGTAGTTTAAGTCACTGTTATTTTGGGTTATACTGCAACTGGCAATTGAGCTTAATCCTAATTAGAACATAGTCTAATTTGACTTGAGCCAAGCGCTGTACGTGATCAGTGGGAGAGCAGGCTGGAAAGAACTGGAGATCCCAGGGTACTTCTCAAGTTAAGGCATGTGTCCTTTTATTTTGGAGGCTTTCCGGGCAGACAAATAAGATAAAAGTGGCATTTCCAGAAGATGACTCTGTGTTGGGTAGAGTGTCCCAATCTGGAGAACTAAGGAAAGTGAAAGCGCTTGGGAAATCACACTCATTAGCCAGTTTGAGGCGTTGGTGGCCTCACAAAGTGTCCATGACTCAGGAAGTGAAGCTGTAGGATTTGGATTCTACACTGAAACTGAGGGTCCGAATACGGAGTAGACAAAGGTGGCTGAGGTTTCTCCTTGAAGGGCCATGGTACGTTGGCAAAAACAGAGAACTCAGAAAACGAAAGAAGGATCGCAGAGGAACATAGCCTTGTGTTTTAGACTTGTGGGCTTGGAGATCATGGCGAGATGGCTGGAGAGATGCAGTCAGGGTATCAAGCCTGTAGCTTGTTAGATGAAAAGTCTAAAACTACACGTTTAGACAATGGCAAGCACAAAGGCTAGAGCTGAAATTGTGACGTTAGGATACAGGAATCGGACCAAACTCAGAAGGATGAGGAGGGGAAAAGAGGCAGCAGAGAAGTAGGAGTGGTGAGTAAAGACGGGGGAGGAAGCAAATCCGTCTGACATATTGTCTTAGAGTCTAAGGAAAGGGCTTCCATCAACAGTGGAATGTTCCAGAAAAAAAGGGAGAGAAGACCAAATGAGAAAGGATCATTGAATTTGACAATCAAGAAGTAGGTTCTTGTTGACCTTTGAGTAACAGTGTCACTAGAGGGCCGAGAATAGAAGACTGGTTTTAGGGGATTAAAGAATGAATGTCTTAGAGGGGAAGTGAATTGAAAAAAGAAAAAAAGGACAGTGGTGTCAAAGTCTTTCTTGGGATAAAGAAGCCCTTTATGGATTAGTCAGAGATGATATAAACTGGGAGGAGCCACCCCTCTCAGCCGTGGTATCTTCATGCGTCAAAAGAAAGTATTCGTATCCACCATGAGAAATCGCGACAAAGATAAATTCATATGTGTGAAAAGACACAGCACAGAGCATGTCAGGGAGTTACACATCAAATGTCTACTTATTCCTCGTTGTCTTCAGATTGTTTCTTCCCTTTTATCTTGCAGTTTTAGACCGAATTGCCCCCCAAATGAATGTCCTGATGCTTGTGGAGATCGGATGAGACAGGGCTCATTGTAAAGCCATGCCCATCACTTAGAGAAACAGCCCAATTGCACCTGTGTCTTGGCTCCCACATGGTCTTGGATTTGACAGCAGCTTTTGGGGGGATGTGTCAGGGAGGACACCTCCTCAAAGGTGGTGAGTCAAACAGTTTTGACTGATTTACAGCGACCAAGCAGCATACAGTGGTTCTCTCATCTAATAAGAAAACCAGAAACAAAAGCCAGACCATGTACTAAGCCCAAACAAACTGTGCTTTGCTTAATTCTTCCTATAAAGTGGGTACAATAATCTTCTCCGTTTTGCACATAAGAAACCTGAGGCTCAGAAGAGTTTAACAAGTTGTCATTTGTTAGCTCACGTGAGGGGAATGGGAGGTGGGGTTGAGCTTAGTCTAGACCCAATGATTCTGCCCTCACTCTCTGTTCAGGTGTTTTGAGACCCAGAACTGGACCGGGCACACCCCTCTGCTTCCATGAGCACCTGCCCAGGAGGAGAGAAGGCTGAAGTCAGCCCTGACCCAGACCTGGGTGGGACATGCACAGGATGACAGTGATATTGGCATAGGTATGGTCAAGGGCAGCCAGAATGAAGAATGGGCCCCTTTCCAAACAGGGAGGGGAAAAGGGAAGTTGGTGGCCCGGGTCCCAGAGACAGAGCCGAGCCCTGTCATCCCGTTTATCCAGGGGCAGGTTTGGACCAGGTCCACGGGCCACAGCTTGAACCTCCAAACAGCCTGGCAAATCCTGACAAATTTTATGCCTTCCCCAAGGCCCCTTCAAGCCACCCAAAGCCACTACTTCGTGGAAAGGCAGAGACAGCTGTGGCCTTCACACACCCCAGTAATTGTGGGGGTGGCCAGCCCCCCAAGTGACTCCACCCAACTCAGACACCTTGGAACAGCTATTCCCCAAAGCACACCCGAGACTGTTACCTCTGTAAATGAAGTAAGCTAAAAGATGAAAGACCGAGGCGATCATTTTAGTCCGGCTTAGGCGTAATTACGCATTCATCAGTCAGAGCTTTAATTACCAGGAGATAAAGGTGCCATTAGCGTTTTGAGGAAAACTGGCTCCAGCAAAATGCATTTCTTTTGTCTCCCAGCCAGTGACAACTAACTGTTATGCTCGGAAGGGCTTAGCAGGGAGACTCCAGCCTAAACCATGAAAGGCCCTCAGCCATAAAAGGCAGTGCCACTGATTTAGGCACAGCAACCCGGGGAGATGGTGCATGGCTGGGAAGCTCAGGAGAGCTCCCAAGGCACAGGCTGGCTCACCTGAATGACGGACAATGGAGAAACGTCAAGGACGGAGACTTGGAAGTGTGGATGAAAGGGGAGGGGGAACTGTGGCACCTTGCTTCACCTGAAGCACCTTACTGCTCCCTGGCACGAAATGCAGACGCTCAGGCTCTGCCCAAGCACCACTGAATCAGAATCTGGGTTTTCACGTGACCCCCAGGTGGTTATACGCACTTTCGAGTGTGAGACACATTGCTTTAGGGGTCCTCCTACTCCCGGCGACATCCCTGCTGCCCGTTATTAAAAACAAGGACTAAGGATTTGGAAAACTGGAGGTAGAAATGTGTGTGCGAGTGTGAGAGAGTGTGTGTGTATCAGTGTGTGTGACTGTGAATGTGACTGTGAGTGTGTGCGAGTGCATGTGAGTTTGTGCGTGAGTGTGCAGGTGTGTGTGTGTGTGCGCGTGTGAGTGTATCAGTGTGTGTGTGACTGTGCGAGAGTGTGACTGTGAGTGTGTGAGTATGAGTGTGTGTGAGTGTGAGAGTGTGTGTGTGTGTGTGTGTGTGTGTGTGTGTGTGTGTGTGTATCTGTAGGGAGTATTGTTTTTCTTTTCTTTTTAACATCTGGCAGGAGAAATAGATTTTCCCTTCCCGTGTTGCTTTAAAAAGTAAACATCATTGAATGGGAAGCAAAGTGGGGGCGGAAGTGAAGACTATAAAACACACACAGTGTCAAATTGAAATGATTAATAAAGCTGAGAGGCAAAGCATCCCCCGGTGTGGTGCGAGATGCGACAGACAGGTCAGGGCAAACGCTGGCGAATCCATTTCAGTGCCTCTCTTGCCTAAGGGCTGGGACAGGCAGCAACAGAGAGAAAACCATTTCACAACGAGGAGAAGAGGAAACTGGCAAGAAAGAGACCTCAGGAAAGGGGGGACAGCAGGGTGAGTAGGAACCCTATGAGGAGAGGAGGAATTCCTTGGGTGGCGAGGGTGTAGGTGTGGTGGGATGTTAGGGTGTTATCTAGACCATACCCACAAGCTCAGATTAACAGACTGTAAATGCCAGGCATCCAAACCAGAGTTTTGAATAATGAGCCAAAGCTCTGAGGTGTGAGGACAGATTTGGCTTTTCATCCCCGTGCTGTCATTTATTAGAGATGGAAATCTGGAGGTAACTGTAAGTTTTCTTACTAAGCCTCGGCTTCCTCATCTGGAAAACAGGGATCATTCTATCAGCCTCACAGATGGTAAAGATTAAACGAGACAATGCCGGTTCAATCTTAGCACAATGCCGGGTACATAGCACACTCTCAAAAATGATAGCTATTATCACTTATTATTTTCCCAGCAAGTATTTGCAGCATTATGAACTTCTCCGCAAATTTTTCCTTTTGGCCCTGACCTTAATCTGTCTTCTGAGAGAGCGGTGGGACTATTCCAATGCTTTTATAAGCACTGTCTTCTGCTCTCTTCGGGCTCTCCAAGTTATGATCACTTATCCCACTCATTCGTTCTCTCAACAACACTGAGAGCTTACTGCACACCAGGCATATTCACCAACTAAAACTACACTCATTGGTATCAAGCATCAACGGGAAAGCGAGCAGAGTGACAACGCGCAAGGCCCGGCAGTGTCTTGCAGCCTTTCCATCACGTGCACCTATGTCTCCGTCGGCCCGGTCTGAACAAGTGCGGGACACAGTGCCAATCAACCCAGGCTCAGTCACTCAAGTGCCTTCTTAGTACTGTGATGCGGTCTGCCTCCTGGACCGACCATCTGCTATATACAAGGTCAGACAATTAAGTTCGCGAACTCGTTGCGATGATGTCGCTAACCTTATTTGATATCAGAGGGGTGATTCATTATGAATTTGTACCAACAGGACAAACAGCGAACCAAGTTTACTATTTGGAAGTGCTGAAAAGGCTGCGTGAAAAAGTTAGGTGACCTGAACTTTTTGCCAACAATTCATGGCTCTTGCATCACGACAATGCACCAGCTCACACGGCCCTGTCTGTGAGGGAGTTTTTAGCCAGTAAACAAATCATTGTATTGGAACACTCCTCCCTACTCACCTGATCTGGCCCCCAGTGACTTCTTTCTTTACCCGAAGATAAAGGAAATATTAAAAGGAAGACATTTGGATGACATTCAGGACACCAAGGGTAATACAACAATAGCTCTGATGGCCATTCCAGAAAAAGAGTTCCAAACTTGCTTTGAAGGGTGGACTAGGCACTGGCAACAGTGCACAGCTTCCCAAGGGGAGTACTTCAAAGGTGACTGTGTGATATTCAGCAATGAGGCATGGAGCACTTTGTCTAGGATGAGTTCACGAACTTAATTGTCAAACCTCATACACACTCATGTCTTTGGTGCTAAGGGCGTTGGAGTGGGGAAGGCAGGTGGAGCTGCCAATCCCCCTGTGAGGAGGCAGGGCTTGGTGGGGTAGCCCTCAAGAGCAATCAAGGCTCAGGGGCTGATGAGTTAGGGTGCCTTTGTCAAAGGCGGCCAGTACAACGGGGACCTTACAGAAGTGCTGAGGTGCAGTCATCAATCACGAGGCCCCGAGACCAGACAAACCTAGATTTACATCCCTAACCTACCTCTTAGTAGGCGCGACCCCGAGGCCTTAGTTGCCTAACCTCACTGAGCTTTAATTTCCTTGCCTGTAAAATGGGGAACATCTTCGTTACTTCTGTATGAGTCAGGGTTCTGGCAGGAACAGAGGCCCACTTGAATTGGACAATTTAAGGAGTAGTTACTAAAGGAGCTACCTATAAGGAAGTGGGCAGAGTGTAAGGGAAAAGCAAGGGCTAGTGCAGTGAGAGCCGTAGGGCTAGAAACAGCAAGGACCATCACCCAGAACCGAAAGGCAAGAGCTTGGAAGAGCGAAGTGCCTTCACAGCAGCTGTGAACCGGATGGAGGGATGCAGCCACACAAGGTGACCCTGTAAGCAAGGCTCGGCCCATGTGCCTCTCTTCCCCTCCTTGGCTGAACGCAACTGGAAGCCCAGGGGCAAGGCAGCCTATTGACGGGGTCCCTATAACTCAGCCTCTTGGGGCACAGAGCAGAGTAGAAAAGGATAGAGTAGATCTGAAGAGGCAACTCGGAAATAGCAGCACAATCTCAGAGGGTCGTCATGGGAATTAAACGAGCTCATACCGCTAAAGTGCGTGGTATATGGGAGCACGTCATAAATGTTCACTGTGACAACGACCCTTTTATTTTTACCAATGAGAAAAGTGACATTTAAGAAGTTTCCAAACTTTCCTTAAGTTACATAGAACTAAGAGCATTACTGGTTAGCAGTCCGAAACTCCCTGAAGGCCCCCTCTCAGGTATAGCTACGATGGCAGTGACAAGGGGACTTCTCAGCTGGTGGATGGAAAAAATCTCAAGCTATCAATAAAATTGGTCACATGCCCACGCTGTGTAGCCTCTCCTATTAGGTTCAGTGGAAAGAATGAAAAGGACACATCACCATCTGATATATTTATGTCATAAAGAGGGGATTTGGGATAGAGGGATACAAAAGCCAATATTTGCAAATTGCAGGTCTGTCTTGATATAATCTAAGCAGATGCAGAGCTAAGTATAGTCCATCAGAACCAACACCTGTGTATGCCCACGGGCCCCACACTGGCAGGCCTAGGTGGCATTATTAGGACTATCCTCAGAGCAGTAGACTGAACTTGACTAGTCAGGGACTGTTGGCATCATTGTGCTGCGTCTCCCCTGTGGTGCATTATTCTGAGTGTGGCCCTGGAGCCCTGCCTGCTCATGGAGACAGAGCTTGTTTGGTAGCCCACGAGAATCTCAGAGCATCTGGGCTCGGCCTGGCTTCAACTCCTAATTTCAATCTAACGACAATTGCATCTTGCACCGATGTGTTGTTTTGGACATGATCACCTAGAAATGACCTTCTGGGCACCCCAATTCCTGCCATACATTCGGTTATCTACTACCCCTTCTGAAAACAAAAATCACCCTTCTACCATCCACCTTGCTGCAAGGGATTTCTGAATTCCTTGGGTTCACAGACATGCCCACGGTGAACCCAAGGCCTAGCAATGTCTTTAATTAATCTCCTGTGATGATAAACCTCCTCTGGACATAGAGTGATTTACATGGAAACTTGTCTTTATACAGAGGGTGCCAAAAAGATGTAGACACATTTTAAGAAAGGAAAGCTGTATTAAAATTGTAATACTCAATATATACCAGTAACAAAAGATGAATACAAGTCACGTTTGACCTCTGCCATGACAAGAGGTGCTCAAAGTGCTTACCATCGGCATTCAGACACTTCTGATTATGGCGAACTACTGCTTGAGCAATGCTGACCAGAGTGTCCACTTCTGTACATTTTTTTGGCACCCCCGGTATATTTTACTTCGACCTTCTCAGGGACAGCCGGGAGCCATCCATGAAACACCCTAGAGAATACTACTTTTGCCATCTGCTCCCTCTGCTCTTGGCTTCCACTGCAACTGGCAGTCTATAAACTACTCTGCACCTGGCTGTAAACCGCAACCCGCTGTATCCCCAGAAGAAAAAACACGAACGTATTGCAAAAATCTTGGCCTCCTTTGCAAACCCCTATAGCACTTACTCATACCCAAATTGTTTCATCCAGAGCTCATCGAATGGGCAAACACAAGAGTCGGAACAATTCCTCATTAGGTCAACCTCAGAGAGCCCCAGAACCAGTCATCCCCAGGGAGGGGTGCCAGGGTGTGCTGCGTTTGGGCTCCGTGGGGGAGACTGCCCAACCTTCCCCCAGCCACCCGCTTGTTCCACACGTGGGCAAACAACTCTCCCCCTGGGTGCATCTAAGCTGAGTTTATCCCATGGCAACTTGGTTCTTTAACGCGCTGCTGCCAAGTGCCATTTGAAAACACGAGAGCTATAGTTTGGTCTCTGGAGCAAAGTCGAGCAGAAGCACGCATGCTAAAATGGTAGCCTCTGGCTTCAAAATGCCCCGTGTGTCAGACCTCTCATTACAAGCGTGTCTGCGAACCTGCGTTTCATAGTCAGTCCCCAATGCTCTGCCTAGAGGAACAATGGAGATGCCACTTGGTACTCCTCCACTGGCTTTTGACTATTTTTAGGACACGCAGCTCTGACCAGCGTCCAAAACCACGGGAGGCAGTAGGCAGAGCGGTTCGTCCCAGGACTTGGTGGGGAGACAAACATTAACCGCCAGGCCTTGAAATTGCCTGTGGCTTTCTCGGCCTCTGTTTCTACATTTGTAAAACTGGGCCAATAATGTGGCCTGTCTCGTCAGGAGGCTATGAAGACGGAGCAACGTAATTCATGAAACATTGAGTCTCGCAGACAGTAGCGCTCCGTAAATATTAACAACAGGGAAACAGCAGGGCCCCCGACCCCTTCTCTTCCTTCTATCCCTAAAGCTAGTTCAAGCACCACATTGAACACTAGAACGGTTTGTTTCCAGGTCATAGGAGGAAATTCTCAAGCCTAGAGGCGTGTTAAATGAACTCGACCATTTCACCTCATGGATAGAGATGCAGAAAGAGGTGGCGGGGGCATGAACAGGCCAGTCTGACCGAGAGGCTGGGATGAGGGGCGGGGGGAGAACCGTTTTAGTAGCTCGACGGTGATCAGATGAGTTTTGGTCCAACGTCTCTTAACTAGTGAGGTGCTGACTCAGTTGATGAAAACTGGAGAACGTTAATAGGAAAAAATGAGTCCCATTAGGCTGCCTCCCCTTGCTCGTTGGCTACAAGGCTACATGCATCACAGGCTTCCAATAAATAGGAAGTCATAATCAAATTTAAAAGTGAGGAAATTATTGTTCTCCCCAGCCTGGCTGCCTGCCCAGCTGCTGCTCAGAGGGCGATGAGCCGCTTTTTATCGGAGAAAGGATCTCCCCCCCGACCCCACCCCCACTCCCACCCCTGGCCGGGCGAAACTGTTGGGAACCCAGTCCAGCTGGAAGACATTTCTCAGCAGTGTTTGCTTGGAACATGTCCTTCCTTCTCCAGTACAATCCTCTCACCACACCCCAGGGAAACTCAGCCTTGGCTCTTTATTTTCTAATAAGCAACTTGATTGGTTCCAGTTTCCTTAAGGATCAAAGAATAAAAAGTCCACTCCTGGTTTCCAAACTGGCAGTGCCAAGAGCGGAGTTATATTAAAATCGATCAGAGCCCAGGAAAGCCCAGAGGAGAGAGAGATGCCACTAGTTCTTTAAACCAGGACAGTTCAGGGACTTCCATATTGGCTCAGACCCGGCGTTTGAAGGCACTCGACAGCCT
The DNA here is from genome assembly GCF_001890085.2 of Hipposideros armiger. Lineage (NCBI taxonomy): Eukaryota > Metazoa > Chordata > Mammalia > Chiroptera > Hipposideridae > Hipposideros > Hipposideros armiger. The sequence continues at coordinate 1,892,689 of NW_017731500.1, read as the reverse complement.
CAGATAATTTATTCCTTCTCTGTCCGGTGCCCTGCAGTCTTCTCCTGGTTAGCTTGTTACTTCTTCCTGTTGAAGTTGCTGACTAAGTACTGCTCTGAATATCAAAATGGGGTTTATTATCAGACATGGCAAAAAAAAAAAGTTAAGTTTTTCAAAGGAGTAGGGGTCAAAAACACGTTCAAGGTGGTGATAGAAACTCTTGGTTACTTGCGAGTTTCTGTGCCATAGAAGCTTCTAATACAAAAAAAGGAGAAGGATTTCTGTCAAGTGCATTTTATTTATACAGAAGAAATATGACCTAAGCTACTTTAAAGACCAAAAGGAAAGGTGTCCACACATCCCCAAAATGCTAAGTGGGTCTCCAACGGAGAGATACGAAGGTGCCAAAGACCTTTCTGCTTACTCCGAATTATATCCAGGCCAAACCCATTTTTTTTGTTTGTCCTAAGCTATGGGACACTCTATTCTAAGCCAACCTAAGGCAGAAAAATCTGGGTAACAAAAACCAGTTAAAAGAAACAATGTACTTTGCCAAAGAATCACCAAGGATTTCCTCTGATTATGTCCTCAAATATACCGGGCGTGCCAAAAAAAAAAATGTATACACATGACTTGTATTCATCGTTTGTTATTGGTATATATTATTACATTTTTAATACAGTTTTTGCTTTTCTTAAAATGTGTATATACTTTTTTTGGCACCCCCTGCATTTAAGATTTGCCCACTTCAAATTTTCCATGTACACATTGGATTTCTGGGTACTTGTCCATTGTAAATGGAAGGCACACATCTGTAGAAGTT
>NW_017731500.1:1883696-1890927 GCF_001890085.2 Hipposideros armiger | reverse complement strand
AAAAAAAAAAAAAGGAAAAAAGGAAGCTATCCCATAATATCCATCCTCAGCCCTCTGAGCCAGTTTACCTAAGCGTTGCCACGGCGATGTGTACATAAGTCGGTCTTCACCCTGAACCACAATCTCTGACTTGACAGAGAACACCCATTTAGGCTCCAAAGTCAGGTAATAGCCAGAGAACACAAGGGCACGTTTCTGTTAGGGTTGAAACCTGATAGCTCTCACTCGCTACAGGAAGTCATGAGGGGGTTTTTGCGTTTTTGTTTTTCTCTCTGTATCCCTCTTCCTCTTTTCATGTGTTCCCCACGTTTATAAGGAGAGGAGATAAGGAAGAGGAAGACTCTTGAGGAGAAGCCTGAAGGGAGAGTGGGAACTGGCCTCCTCAGGTTTGGGCCTCAGTCTTTGCCAGGAGCAGAAAGAAGACAGGGGCTTATCCAGGCACATGGGTCCAAGTCCCCCCCACCCCAGCTTCACAGAGCAGAAACACAGAGTGTCAGGGCTGCCTGGAACCCCAGGGGAGAAACACGAATCCCTGTGATAGGAAGTGACTTGCTCAAGGTCACCCAGCAGACAGACTAAGTCTCTTGACTTCCACCCAAGGCTTTTCTACAGAAAGGACCATCACCTTGCCCAGGGTTGTCTAAGAAACCAATATACTTCACACAGGAAGCATGGTGCCTGTCCCACACATAGATAGAACTGCAACAGATGTCTGAGGAATGACTGAATCAATGAGTGAATGAATGCCTACAGTGTCAGAGAATAAGCAACTCTTTGTTTTCAGGGCTTCTGGTTTGCAAAGTAAACTCATATCTGCAAAATCACCAATAGCAAAGACGGCATCTGTAGGTGCCCAGTTTCCAACCCAGAACCAGACCTCTCCCAGGGTCCCAGATGCAGCCACCTGTGTTGGGAGTAAGAACTACCTCAATGAGGTTCTCCTCAACGAGTTGCTCCCCTGCCCATCATGGGACTATCGAGTAATTGACAAACCAAACTGTAGGTCTTTGGGAGCAAGCAGGGTGGTGGTGAGGAGGGGAGCTGTTCGCGAATGCTGAGAGTAGATTGAGAATGTAATCCTTCCAGTTCCTTCCTCCTGTTCCCCTTTTGGACCCAAGTTATTCATTTATGAAAGCACCATCTCCGATCAGCAGCGTCTTCTGTGGCTCTAGAACAGAGCCAGGCTAATTAGAACTTAAAGGGGACTGAACCAACGGTGGTGCCCTTATCTCAAATGAAGCCAATTAAATTGGCCAGCCGCATGCCAATGGCACCCCCAGCAACACTGCTCATCTATAACTATCAAAGCGGTTGAAGAATTGTGTAGCTTCTGCCGAAAAGGGAGCTGCATGTAGAAACAAATACACAGTCACCTTCTCGGGATAAGCATGCTGTTTCTTGGGCTTCTGTAGCCAAGCCCTGTTGGCTGGCAGCTTGGTTTGTCTTCTTAGTGGGAACCATGATGCATTTGGCTGGCTCTTGGCTCCCGGTCCTATTTGTAATTTGAAGCTAGGGTAGATGGCTGGGGTCAGACAGCAAGGAGCCTGCAGGCTTAGAGGGGAGCCTCCTTGCTTGATGAGACGCCGCAGGACGCTGAGGTAGGAAGCCCTAAAACCCTGCAGTGCTCTGCATCCTAAACTGGATCCTTCAAAAAGTCTAGGAGAGGGCAGAATTCGACTCTGGCTTCAAGAGCTCCCTGGGGCTGAGTGCAGAACACACCTAAATATCCCCCACGGCGTGACATTCCCAGGGCACCAGGAGATGTCTTATTTTAGTACCAAGGATAAGACAGATGCTGCTGCCACATGTTGAGAACCCCGAGGGAAAAGCAAGTACAGTGCTTGGCACATAGTAAAAAACTCCATAAATATTCGCTGATTTAAACCCAGAGAAATCTGTTCCTGCCCTCTTTCTGGCTTATACTATCATCCTATCAAAGAGGAAATAAACATTACTAATGGTGAATTAAAAAACTAACTTTGGATTGGCTTTGAAATCTATAATATGGTGCTTTTTAAAGTTGCTTCAAGTGTTTTTTAAGTTGTTTCATCAGCTTTACCACATTAACTGTTTTAATCTGGTTGACAAAGGAAACCACCTGTGCACGAGGCCACGTGACGGATGGTGACAAGGGGTCCAGAAGGCAAGTGCATGAAGCAAACCATAGAAAGCAGGCTCATTCGTCTTCTACGGAGAGGACACGGTGCCAATCGGAAATGGATGAGCTGGGTGGAGCGATGTGTGTTCCAAGATGACTCAGTGAGGAGCAGAGCTCAGAGTGAGTTCCAAGTGTCCTGAGTTCCAAAGAGCCAGCCTTGAGGATGGCCACGCCCCAGCAAAGGTGAGCCCCGATTAGCTCTCACTTACCCTCAGAGCTGGACATCTCAGACCTGCCACTTCCCATCACCGGCTAGTTAGGGAAGACTTTAGGGTTGCCACCTCATCCTCACATCTGCCCGAAGGAAAATAGATAATCGAGTGTGATTTTACCGTCACAGTTTAGTACATATGTTTCCAAGCCGATAATTGACATTGTTTGTCTGGATTCTCTGCTGATTGATACGATCAGAGACAGTTCAATCTTCCAATATCGCCAAGGGTACTGGGCTGGGATTTAGGAGGCCTCGGCTCTGCACGTTGCCAGCTGTGTAACCTTAGATATGTCATGTCGCTTAACCTCAATTGGGACCCTCATGACCGAGGCATCCGTTACCTGTGATCCAGGAACTGTGCTAGGGGCTGGGGATACATAGATGAGCAGAGCAAAGACCCTGTCCTGGAAGAGCCTTTGAGGAAGAGGAGGCCTTCAGCCAAGAATGTCAAGACAGATGGTCAGTGCTGAGATGCACTAGACTGTGTGTGTGTGTGTGTGTGTATGTGTGTGTGTGTGTGTGTGTGTGTGTTGAACCTGGACAGTAAGATATTAAATTGCTCCATTACTGAAGGCATCCCACATGTTTTACACCCACAGCCTCAGAGGTGGCTAATATTGTCCCCATTTTACAGATGAGGACATTTTCCAGCTCAGAGAAGCAAAATAACACCCGAGCTCATAACCCCTGCACCATCGCCAACCTTGGGAACTTAGGGTCCAGTGAGGGAGAAAGGGCAAAACCATGTAAGAAAGAACGTACATCAGTGAGAAAAACACACCTGCATAGATCAATATTTTCTTTCTGGCCTTATTGTCCAAGTTCCAGATTCAACTCTCCACTGGCTGACTGAAAACTGTCCCATGGGAACATGGGAATCCTGTAGCCACCTCAAAACAAGCACGTCCAACATCATCATCCCTCCCACCTCCACCCTCCACCTCTGCACACACACCTGGTCTACCCTCCAACACGCCTTCCCTCAGCCAGTGTTGAAATTGTTCAAACAAGTATCGTCATGACCCTTCCTCTCGCCCTGCACACCCGAATTCTGCTGAGTCTGCCTGCCAACCTCTCGCAGCATTGCTTCCACCTCTCTCTTCCCACCGGCATTGCCGCAGTTGAGGTCTCCCTCTACGAAGCTCACCCTCGGGCTACAGCCCGTGTAACTCTCCAACAAGCCCACCTAGCCGTGTCACTCTCCTGAACTAAAATGCCTTGCTGATGTTCACCATGCCTCTAGCATACATGGAAACTCCTTTAGGTCAGTCCTTGAGCGCCTACAATCCCACTCTAATTTACTCTCTGTGCCATCTTCCACCCTCCACCCTGCTCACTATCGACTCTGAACTCTTGCCCACTCCCTAAACACATCAATTTTTTTTTTCAGTGCAACAAACATTACCAAGTACCCCCTTTATTTGATGTTGGGTGTAAGCATGCAGGGCAAAGTTCCTCCGTCATAGCACTATTCACATTTTGGGCAGATGATTCTTTGCTGTGGGGCCTGTCCTATGCATTATAGGACGTTTAGCAGTATCCCTGGCTTTATCCACTAGATGCCAATAGCACCTCCCCCACAAAGTGTGACAATTAAAACCGTTCCCAGACACTGACAGATGTCCCTCAGGGGGAAAAATCATTCCCAGTTAGGAACCTCTGCTCTGGAAGAAGATATGCACTCTGCCCTCCAGAAGCCCACGGTTCTTTAAAAGTGATGGGTACATGCGTTGTACAATGCAGCATGGAGGATGCTGGGAACGCCGGCTTTGCCACAGGCTCACTCTGAGTTAGCATCCTGGCTCTCCTTTCAGTGGGACTTGGGACAATTTCATGAGCCTCTCTGAGCCTTCAGTTACTCATGTGTGAAATATGGATTCCAATTGCAACTTCAAGTCCTACTGTGTGCATTACATAAGTGAACATGTGTAAATATTTGATATACTGAGACCCTTAAACGTCATATTTTTTTCCTACCTTCACCCTACCCCTTCCACAGCCCCAGGACGTAGCCCGAAAGCATCCTTTGTGCCTTTGGACATGAAGCTTCTCCCACTTAGAATCTTACCCCCTCCCTTTCCCACCTTTTGGCAAATCCTTTAAAACCCAACTCTAATGTCACCATCACAGAAACAGAACTAGGTTCTCTGTTCTTTGTGCTCCCACACACTTTGTTTACATCACGTTTTTGACTAGTTCTTCTTCTAAGTCAAAGGTCTGCAGACTTTCTCTTAAGGGCCAAAAGCAAATATTTTAGGTTTGGGGGGCCACATGGTCTCTGTTACAACTACTCAACTCAGCCACTGGAGTTGAAAGCAGCCATAAACAATAGTAAACAAATGGCTATGGCTATGCTCCAATAAAGTTTTATTTATAAAACAAGATAGCGGGCTGGATTTGGCCAGGCCTAGCACAGCTGCTCTGAGCAGGGAGCTCCCGGAGGTGAAAACTGGTGTCTTACTGAATTTTGTATCTCTAGCATCTCACACAGCATCTAGTATATTATTGGAGACACCATTTAAATGATTCATAAACCAATGGGTCCATACGGGTCATCACACCAGTATTAATGACATGTCACTGTAAAATTTTTTGAGATGGTGTGAAATAAGGGGCTGACCAAAACAATAAAAACAACCCCCAATGCTAATTCAGTAATTAAAGAACCTACACAGGGTGAAAAAAGAGTGGAAAACTTCTCTTCTCTGAAATTGTGAGCCAAGGTTTAGATGTAGGTGTAGGATTGCCAGAAAAGTACGGGACACTCGCCTAAGTTTGAAATTCAGAGAAATGACCAAAAAGTTTTTGGCATAAGTATGTCCCATGCAATGCTTGGGACATGCTTACACTAAAAAAAAAAAAAAAATTATTGCTTGTATCTCTGAAATTCCAATTTAACTGAGTGCCCTTTATTTTTACTTGTGAAATCTGGCCACCTTATTTAGGCATAGACTGTAGAAGATTCCTTCTGTTTCCTTCCCTCAACCTTCCAGCAGAAAATCTGAGAACCTGTCTGACCTGCTGAGCCACCTTCCCCCTCCCCAGGAAGAGGGCCCCCTGTAAACCTCATGGCAGCCCAGAAGTTCTGTTGGAACTGGCAATTTAATTAACAAAATGCTAACATGTAATTTTGAGGGGGGGTGGGGGAAGCGTTATCACAAAGTTAATAAGAGAACTATTTTAATTACGGTATTTAACAAGTTATGACCATGCCACTGTGTTCTCTGGGGAAGAATTCACATCGTTCAAGAATCTTGGAGCTGAGAAGGGATGTGATGGGGAGAGGAGATGGGAACACCATCATGCTATGCTTCTCTGATGTCCGTCTTGAGTCCCCTGGCTCTGGCTCTTAGGAGCCCCCAAGGAGCTACGTCCTTCCTCTCTCCCATGACCCAGAGAAGACAACGAGCTGCCCTCATTTTCCATGTCAAGCTCCAGCCAGACGAGATCTGCGGAGGCACCTAAATCCCAAACCTGATGTGCCAAGCTGCCAGTTGTCCCCACATGCATTGGGGGGTGACATGGCTGGATTTTCTTTGGCACCCTGCCTTATTCTCTCTGTGACGCATCTGCTTGTTCATCACTGCAGAGTGGTATCTTCTCTGTCCCCTTCCCCAAATGTACCAAACAGCAATAGAAGCAATGGGCCTTGAGACAGAGGAAATAAGATAGTGGCAGCATCTGAGAGGGGTAGGGAGGCTGATGTGGTGCCACAAGGCAGAAATGGCCATGGTGGCAGAGTCAGACGGGCGTTTGCTGTCCAAGACTAATTCCAAACCCTCCAGTGGGAGGATAGGACATGTCCTCAGGGCAGTGGGACCTACACTTTTGCCAAACCTCAGAAGGAAGGAATACAAGGGATGTGGCCCCATGGCATGAGACAAGCCAAGCTGGTAGGGACAGGAGTGGCCTTGGTTTTCCCCACCACTGAGCCTGAGCCACATGACTCCCGGCACTTCGTCCCAGGAGCACGAGGGGCCTCTGAGTGGAAAAGGGCTGGCAGAGAGTTCAGCTTGTGAAAGTGGCAGCTGAGGAGGGGAAGGTGCACGCAGACTGCCCAGGAGGAGGGGGCAGAAGATACTAGCCCCGGGGATCTGTCTGTCCCCTCCTATCACCAAAAGATGAGCCAGCCAAGTGTCAGGCCTTAAGGGTGGTGAGGGTGTCTACACATGGGGAGAAGACCAGCGAGGGTGCTAGGGCCCATACAGTATGGAGAGGCATCAGTGGCGGAAAGAATGGCGATGGGGATGAGATTTCTGTAACATACAAAGGGACTGATCAAATGAATGAACATACTAAGGATAATGGAAGCCAACTTTCTCACTACAGTAAGTCGCCAACTTACAAACATTCGAGTCATGAACTTTCACAGATACGAACGGACCTCGCATTATGAACATTCGTAGATGCGAACAAATCATGGAAGCCGCTCACGTGTCTGCTCTTGTCAGCTCACTCCACGCAATCCCCCATATGCCAGTTGTTGTACTGTACTGTTCCACCATTTTAAGGTAACTGTAAAAGTAAAAATAGTTTATTTACAGCATTTTTGTGTGTGTGTTTAGCTTTTTATGCTTTACATTGTGTATTTGTGTCAAAGGTGTATAAGACTCACTGTGTCGGACTTACGAACGAATCTGACTTAGGAACGTTCTCCCAGAATGGAACTCGTTTGTAAGTCGGGGACTTACTGTATTGGAAAAGGGAGTTCCGAATATAAAAGAGAGCAAGCTAGAAAAAACGCTGTGGTGCTGGACTGAAAATGGAGATGGTGTGAACTCATAGTTTTCAATAGCTATGGGTAGACACAGAAACACACATGGATGTAATATGAGTACGTGTGTGTGCATGTGTGTGTG
>NW_017731500.1:1872937-1883636 GCF_001890085.2 Hipposideros armiger | reverse complement strand
TGTGTGTGTGTGTGTGTGTGTGTGTGTGTGTGTTGTGTACACCCCATCCACTGAGAGGCCTGGGAGCAGCAAATCCCCCAGTAGTGATGAGCACACTTAATTCCCAGATCTGCTTTCTACACAATGTTCTCCACTCAAGGAAACCAGAGATCTTTGGAGAAACAGCCAAATTCGGGGCTGGGCAGAAAAAGGACAAGATGAGCCTCAACCATTATATTGTTCCATAAATCAAGGAAGTGCTCAGAAAAATGATGAAGACATGTCCAAAGGGCCAAGAGTCATCTTGAAAGAGCTCCCGCCTGCCAGATCTGGGGTCATGTGAGCAATAAAATTAATGAAGTAATGGCTTATGACTAATGAAAATAAGAATCCATGACTCCATACTGAAATAAATAAATAAAAAATTTTATGGGAAACAGAATATTTGCATAGTCTCAAAAAATACTTTCCCACTCTAGAAAAATACGAACTACACAGGAAAATTTGCTTGGTTATGGAGAAGTCTGGCAGACCCACCTTAGCCACGAGCTCGGAGCTGTGTATCACATGTCAGGATGTTATGAGGAGAACACAGTATCACCTCTGTGATATGCCTGCCATATACGCACCACCTCAAGCTAACCATTCAGAACCATCAGCCAAACTAAAACTGACAGATAGTCTAAGAATTGCTGGCCTATAGTCTTTAAAATTTCCAATGTCGTGAAAGTCAAGGAAAGACTTGACTTTGAGGAACTGTTCGGGTTCAAAGGAGCCTAAAGAGACATGACAACAGTGTGACAACTGGGTCCATTATTGGAAGCGTGACTAGGGCCCAGGGCTAAGTGGTGGTGACGGATCACTGTTAATGTCAGGAGTGATGGCTCTATTGTAGCTGGGTAGGAAGTGTGCTGTTTGAATTACATACCCGTGTTGTCACAGGGATGGGGTATCGTGTTGAAACCTTACTCTCAAGTGCTTTATAAGAAAAAAAGTTCTTTCTACTCTATTCGCCATTTTTTTTCTGTAAGCCTCAGGTTGTTTCAAAATGAAAACATACAAAATTAAAAAGTCCTGGTAATACCGATATCGAAATATCATCGTAGCCAAAGGGGAACTGGATTTGGGATTCTATTGCGACAAAGAGGTCAATTACAATTGATTACAGTGACAAGTTCCCAAACTTGAGTTTGAACTCCATTTGACAATACAACTTCATATCAATGAGGCAGAGAGGAGATGCGAAAGGTTCTGACGTGGGCGCCCAGCTCCCCCTCCCCAAAGCCTGTGTGGTGGTAACTGGTAATCAAGGAAGCTAAAGCAATCGTCTTGGTTCAAGGTGCATGTGCTTCTGCCCTGGGCACCCTGCCTGTGCCCTTGACTTTCTCAGCTGATGCCTGGAAGTCTTTGCTTCTTCGCCTACCCCAATGCGCTTCACCCAGGCCTGGCTGTGCCCACGACGCTCAACTCTCTGTGTCCCCCACCTGAACACCGCCTGTCCCTCTCCGGAGAGCCTAGGGACCCTCAGCCCACTGGGGCACTGACAAAGACTTAGCAGGAAGAGTTCCTTCCTTCCAAGAGAATGAGCTGAACATGTGGTCCCCGTTTGTCCAATATTAACAAACGTCCTAGCAGCCACTGCTCAGCTGCTTCTCGGGCTTTGTCTAATCTCTATCCTTGCTATTTAGGGTCACCACAGGGGAGATAATGGGGGGGACCCCGCAACCACTGGGATGGAATGGCTCTTCCCAGGAGGTCAGCCCTCTGTCAGCCTAACATGTTGGAAGAATAGAAGTTGGGCTGCTGCTTCTACATGAAATACAGACGTGCACACACCAAAGTCACAAACACTCCTTGAATATCTGACCTAAGTGCTTATTCCAATTACGCTCTTCTCTGATGAGCGGTTAATAAAGCCCCGGAACACACCAATGACCCTTCCTACCTCAATTGAGGTTGGAGAGAAGGCAGATCCAACAGAAAAAGGATGGGGGAAAATGCCTAGTAGACCAGTTCAGGTGTCTTTATAGAATTCTTCAGGAGCGAGAAGAATGTCAACTATGCTTTTCTTTCAAATGCTGGCCTGCCATGAGCCATGGCAGTAGGCGGGTCAGCGAGATGGCTCAGATCACATAACATGGCCCTGGCACCCGGCTCCACGTGGCACCCTGACAAACCAAACACGAAACTGCCAGGCTCAATCTCTGCCACCCGTGCTGCCGGGAATCCAACTCTCATGTGAAATGAGAGAATGTTTAAAATTGGGGAGATCAGCCCAACGGTCCCCGCAATTTTATAGGTTTGCTTTAAGAAACAGGTGCCTGCCACCATTCTTGTAAGGTGTTGCTCTATTAAAGAACATGATCGTGATCACCCAAATGACGTACAGAAACATTCGGTGACCAGCCCACGCTCATATTTAGAGACTGGGTCAGTCAGGATGTTTCTGGTCATGAGCAGGAAAAGAAAAAAGAAAAGAAAGCCAGAGAAGAATCACTTTTAAAAACAAGGACATTTAATTATGCCACAGAGTAAGAGGTATGAAGGTAAGTGGTTCCAGAGGGAGTTAATTTGACACCTCAAATGTGTCAGGGCTCTGAGCAGCTACCGTCCCTGAAATTTTCTTCACTTTTCCTCATGGACACAAAATGGCCACCGCAGCTCCAAATATCACATCCTGTATTGAGCCCCTATCATCTGTCACATACTAGCCAGGATGAAAATAGATAGGATCCCTGACTTCTTGCATCTTATAGTCTATTGTTAGTCCAGGGACTGTCCTGGGATGCGTCCGTCTGCAGTGATTCCAGTTCCTCTCAATTCTGTTTGCATAAAGCAGCTTTGAACAAATCAGTCTGTACTCATATATTTTAAAACTCCGAGGTAGTTTATAAAGCTAACATATCTTGAGTTCCTTTTCTCCAGGAGTGTGGTTAAATAATTTAAAAATATCACAAATAGAAAGCAACTAACACAGCACCTGGAACATGGTGCCTATGCAAAAGAAGGAAGCTCCCATGTTCTTTTCTTGTTACTCAAGGCTCCTAGCCACCACCACCATATCCCTCCCTTTCTAGAAAGAGGTTCTTTTTGTCATGTTCTTAACCAAACTGCTGCCTAGTGACAGGATGGACTACTTTATAGAGCGCCTTCTTCCCACAGCTTCTATTCCACGACAAGGGCATCTGAGCTAACGTGTTGGGAGAGCATGGCTTTCTACTAGGTCCTGGTCACGACATCAATTCCAGGTTAATTTTGTACAGAGGGAAAAGCTGTTCTGCAGCTTTGGGAACCACTTAATTAGTTTGACATCTCAGAGATACTTGCCCTGAGACAAAAAGATGGGTAGATGGATGTCTATATGAAAGGAAGTTAAGAAAAAAAATTTTTTTTCATTGATCAATTCCTATATTTCAGTTACCTGGCCACACGCAGTCAAATTTAATCTTCCTAATCATCGAACAAAGGAGGTATTATTTCTTTTGATTTTCACATGCAGAAACTTGGATTGAGAGAGATTCGGAGGTTTACTTGAAGCTACACAGCTAGTGGTAAAGCCAAGGTTAAACCCAGGTGTCTTGGGACTTGACCCTTTTTCTTTTTACCATCCGTGTAGCCATTATCACAGGGGGCAATGGGTGACCGTCAAGGGCTCAGTGTGATGAATTCCTGTCACAGTTATTCAAGCCTCAAAGTCCCTGCTTCGGAGCGGTGTGCCAAAAGAGTTTCGTCCATTCATTCAACAAACACACGTTATCCATTCAACAAACACACTTACCATGTGCTAAGGATGGGAAATGTTTAGAGAATCCTAAAATCAATAAAACACAGTAGAGTCCCAACCTTCAAGGACGTCACACCTAGGTAGGGGTCAGATTGGTGGGAGGTAAATGTACATACATAGATCATTAGTTTTTAAAAAGTGGAAGTGGAAAGAGAACCAAGCATGTCTGCTTTTGGAATGAAAACTATAGGGATATTTTTTAATTTTTTTTTTTTTACTTTTTTTTTTTTTTTTTTTTTTAGTGAGCAAAGGCCCTTTCCAAGCAAAAGGTATTGTTGTGGAACCATTGCATCTACATAAATAGCAACAGAGTTGGAAGGCAGAAAGAAGAAGTCATGATTTGATACCTCTTGTTGCTGTGCAGGAAAAACATTCCCTCCTGATTTTCATACCGCTCTGCCAAGTGGGAAAATTCCCCTCCGCATCCCTCTATCAAATCTAAATGCCAAATCTCCAGAGGGCGGGCATCGGAGGCCTGTGTTGACCCAGCTCTGCTGCAATAGGTTAGAGGCAAGAGGAGAAGCCAAGAGAGGAGGGAGAGGGAGATGAGGTGACAGGCTGAGGTCAGCACTTCGGTGGTGTCATTTTGGGCAAGTCCTTGACACTCTTGTCGGAGTTTCCACTTCTCTGTGTGCTGGAAATAACTAGCTTTGCCCCCTTCATGCTGAAAATAAGCAGAGGTCCACAGGCTCAGCGCCTGGCAGAACTAGGCAGTGAAACAGAATGGAATGGACCCTTCCCCCCATCCCACCCCTCATCTGTTTTGCTCCCAAGACCCTGTTTATCGAGAATTCTGCCATTAGAGTTGGGGAGGTCCCCGTCTTTCCAATGAGTCTCATCTCTTTGAGCTCTTTGGGTCCTTTGATCGCATGCTTGCTGCCCGACAGCCTCATCCCATGACAGCCCCGCGACTGCCCCAGAGGTGCTCAATGCCCAGCGGGCACTATAGCTCTCTGGTTCCTTGACCTCAATTTCAATGCTTCTCACGGTGTTTGCTCTTTGCCAGCGCACTCCCGTGGCCATATGGTGGACTTGCCATCGCTCATGGCATTTTAAAACCTGAGATCGCTGACACAGTGTCTCATCTTTCCAGCTCTTTCTCTCTGCCCATTCTCTCACCTCATCATAATCTCCAGACTCTGGACACCTCCCTTTTCTTCCAGCTTGTCACCTTCCTCCTAGTGTCATTTGCTTCCCAATTAGGTTCATTTGGTCATGGTCGCTCTCGTGTCAATTGCTAAAACAACGGTGCTTGTCTTTCTACTTCCAACCCCATTCGTGGGCCAGGCCAACCAAAGGTTTGCTTTGCCCCCTCGTCCCAATGGCTGTGTACTGCCAGAGGATTGCTCGCAGACCCACACACATACAGGACTACAAATTGCCAAGAGCCAGTCTTGGATAAATCCCTCAGTACTTAGCCATCCTATAATTTTCTAATCAACTCCATCTCCCCATTTCCTCAGCAACAAAGCCAAAATTTAAGCCCCTTCTGCCATCTTTCCTAATAGAGATGGCCTTGCTTCTCATTTCACTGGGGAAAAAAAAAAAGAGGCAATCAGATGTCAACTTCCTCACTCAATGCCCAACCCTATCTGCATTCTTAACTCCTCCCGATATCTCTAATGCAAAGTGTCCCTTCCCTCCCATCCAAGATGAATCCACGTACTGGGCCCATTTTGTCTATAACTTCCCTCAAACAATTGGCCCCAATATTTCCTGCATTTCTTTATTTCTCTCTCCATCTACGTTTTCCTCTCGGTCTAGTAACATACTCTGTCTTAAGAGTCTATGAACCTTTCATGCCCTCTAAATACTATTGTACCTATCCATCATCCATCTATCTATCTATCTATCTATCTATCTATCTATCTATCTATCTATCATCTGTCCATTTATCGATCATCTCTCTCTCTCTTCATTATCATTACCAAGTTTCTCTTAAGTGTAGCCCACATTTAGGGTATTTGCTTTCCAACTTCTCAATGCCCCTCAGCTCACTGAATTTGTTTCCCTTCTTCTCTGTACTAAAACAGCTCTCTCCAAGACCACACATGACACAAGAGTGTTTTCCAGGGGTCTCCTTTGCCTTTTCTGCTGTCGTTACCGTATCATCCACAGCATCCTTCTTTAAATGTCCTCCCATTTCCGTTTCTGACACTCTCCACTGTCTCCTGATCCTCTCCCTTTTTCTCTTCTTGCTCCTTAGCCCTGACATAAACCTATCTTTCTCTACTCATTTCTGGAATATTGGTATTTCCCAAGACTCAGCTCTTATCATTCTTTCCCATGAGTGACTTAACCATGCCAAGACGGCAACCACCACCCACATGCTAATGACTTCTAAATGACAGTCCCCATCCAGACTCCTCTCCTGGGTTCCATGCTCACAGAGCCAGCTGCCTGCCGGACATCCTCTATACCTCGACCTCCCACAAGCATCTCAGAACCTCCTCTCACCATCCAACCCCTCCCACGTGCTGCCTTTCCTCATCTGCTTATCTTGGAGAATAGAGCCACCAACCACAGTTGGCCCAAGCGAGAAAACCAAAAGCCATGCTGAACGCTCCCTTTCTCTCTCACTCACGTGTAACTAAACATAAAGTCTAGTTGATCTCACTCTCCCCCCGCCCCACACCCCGAGTTCTCTCAAGTCAGCTTTCCATCGCCGTTTGCATATCACTGGTCTCAGCCTTCCTTGCCTGGAATTTTGAAAATGCACTTATCTGGTCTTCCTGCCTCCAGCCTAACTCCTCTACAATATATCTCTTGTATGATACCAGAGTCATCCTTCTAACAATAAAAAAAAAATGATCATTTCGTCCTCATGTGCTTCAAGTTCTTCATTGGCTCCTTACTGATGATACAGTAAAATGGTCGCTTCTTTTCATGGCATGTAAGGCTTTTTGTGATCCTGGCGCTTTCATTCCTGTCCAGCCTCATCTCTCATCATGGCTCCCCGTGCACGTGATACCTCAGGCATCTGTAATTACTCACCATCCCAGAATAGCCTGTGCCCTGACTACCTCAGTGCCTCAGCACTTGACTTTTCATCTGTCTGAACACGCTTATCTCCAATAGCTGCCTCCCCTGCCCCTTGTCTGTCTCAGGAGTCCCAGTGGAGGCATCTCATCTCCTGAGAAGTCTCCCCAAAACCACACTGGGATATTCCGGGGCTCCCTCACATTGTACCGGGGTCGTTTATCTGCCCGTTTCTTCTCTCCAAGGGAGGAAGCACTTTCTTTCACCTTCCCAAGAGCTTAGGCTCAGGTACAGTGAGCTCATCAAACTGTGTTGAGTGAATACATGAACAAATAAAATAAAAGAAGTAACACCACTCCCAGTCTTTAATCTTATATATACACAACATAACCCAAATGTGCCAGTAGAAGAAAAGGGGGTGACATCAGTAAATGCAGCCAGGTCCAAATATTAAGATTTTAGCTAGACAAAATGAAAAAATGATTTTGCAAATTGGATCATATAACGAATATAGGATGTCTGCAAGGAGAAGACTCTTTGCTATGCATGCGTTCATACTATTTGAAGTACGGGACAGCCAGTAACAACTCATCCGCCAAATCCATGGTGCGTTCACTGTGTGCTAAGCCCCCTTGAGCCTCCAACCCCATTTTCCCAGCACCCCAGGAATGAAGGCCATGCCTTTGAGCATCTGGCCATTGAGCCGTGGCTCCTGGAGCAGGTAGGTCTGCACCCCAGAGAGCAGGTGAGCCCCCTGTGCCTTGTGCTGTTGCTTTTGTAGACCCTTTCCACTATGACTTTGAATTTCCTGAAACTGATTCTTCCTGTTGGTCTTGGCACGAATCAGCAGCTGCTCAGTCCGGTGGAGATGGGAGGCGGGGCCGGGGTGGCCAGTTCAGCCCCTCCTGCCCACAGCTTCTTGGGTGTATGACTGAGTAACAAACCAAGCCTGGGCTGGGAGAATAGGAGTGCACAGAGGAAGCCAGCCAGGAAGGGGTGCTCTCTGATTCTAGTCTGGTTTTCCAGCTTCTAGGTTAGTGTGCTTTCTTCAGGCCTCCAGACAAACAAGGTTACTGGGAACAAAGCCAGGGTGAAGAGGGAAGTAAGAGAGAAATGGCTTCAAGAAAAGAAAAAGAATTTTATCATGTCCCCACTTATACAGCAAGGAATCCTGCAATGTTTTACATCATTGCGTAGAATTTGAGGCGGGCTTGCACTCAAGGAACATTGTATTGGGTGACTTCATAGGATAGGAACTTCCCACTATCTACCTCCCAACTCTTCACTCCCCTTCTCTTCCCACTCCACTCCCCACCCCCACACACATCAAACAATCCTAGAGTTCAAAAGTATACAAGTCAGACTTCCTCCACTCCCTTCCCAAGTCATTGTCAAACCATTGTTTGAGACCAACCAAAGCAAGTGCCACCTTCTTGGTGAATTCTCTTTCAAATGACCAAAACTGAAACTAGATGTTTCATGGTTCCCCAAACTCAGTAGTACATGTTTATGTGCCATGCAAACTAGCACAGACCCACTGATCCAGGACTCCAAAACTATCAGTTCGGGACTAAGAAAATACATCTATTTCCTGCTGTCTCAAGCAAATATCACCATGTGTTGCTGGTACATAGGCCAAACAGTAGTGAATTTTATTATGACCGCTGAAGACGTTGTTTAACAAAGTATAAGCCTAAAAGGTAGTTTATTGAATACTTATGCTGTATCAAGCACTATAGTAGGCATTTACATGAATTGTGTCAATCAACAGAGCCTCCCCTTTACAAGGAAACTAAGGGAAAAAAGAAAAACGGCCCACCTTGCCTCTGACCCTCCCAACCATCCCACACATGTAACAAAGCAGTAGGGCATGGACCCCCTCTAGCTTTTCCCCAAGCTGCCTTGGGTATCCCTCGCCTCATCCTACACTGGGCATCCTACATCCTCACCAGGGTCTGAACTCTTCCAAAGCCTCTTACCTCTGGCTCTCTGACTTCACCTCCCAGAATCTGACCTCCAACTCTTCTTAACAGGCATCAGATCGGCTTTCTCCTTAAGCTCTCTCCACCTGCCCCTTCAAACCAGCCCTCCATTCAGGCAGAAGGACTTATTTGGCCATTACAACAAAGGGCTCCTGGGAAGAATTTCAACACATCAAGAATGTCACTATTACCTCCCTGCCATCAACATCACAAACACACGAATGGCGCCAAGTGTGGAAGGAAAGGCTGACAAGAAACGTCCAGGTGAACAGAGACACATCACAGCGCTCAAGCAAAGCCACTGGGAGACCAGTTTACGTCAGTTGCAGCAATCCTGAGTTTGGTCCTTCTTCGAAACCAATCCTTCAAAGAGTGGGATAATGCCCTGGCGAGGACGATGACCCGTCCTGTGGCGCTTCTGGGAGTGTGAGCTCATCAGGACCTTCTTGCTCACTGCCATGAGATGAACTTGTACAGAAAGAGCTACGGGGGTGGAGAACCTCACGGCCATCTCACAGGTTTGAACAGATCTCTTTCCTGCTGTTTAGACGGTACATCTCAGGAAAACTGGTCTCGGCTGATTTGGCTGCAGCTTCCCGCTGAGCTTGCTTTCAGATTCTGTTTCTTTCCCCATCATCCCCATCCCCTCTCCTCCCCATTCTCCAGGCTGTCCTTCCTCTCCCTTTCTCATTCACTAGCTCTTGTCCTGCCAAGCAGACAATGGGTTAAACACTCCCAGGACTGGAGAGGCCAGGTCACAGGGCTACAGGTACAAACAAGGAGAGTGTGGGCTGGAATCTAGAATGATCTGTGGCCATTCCAAGAGCGTCTTTGGGTGAGGAGTGATCACAGGCTTCCCTAAAAGTCTTCTGGTGAAAATTCCGTAAGCCTAGAAACTGTGAAACTTCATGGGTATTTCATTAAATGAGCTAATCTATGTAGAGTGCTTGGGACAATGTCTGCCACACACTGAGCTACATAAACACTGTGACATGAGTAAGAGTTTGGGGAAACACGCATTTCGACATCACAGTAGTCTAATACATTACAGAATCCTTGCAAAGGGTTATCCGACCTTGCATCTGTGCATCCTGAGTCACTGCTCTCTCTGCCACCAGTCCTAATTTTTTCTGTCTCCTTCATTTCGTTTCTTTCTTTCTCCTCTCTCTCCGTAAGAACCTGTGAGTTTGCCTACATAGCTAAGGAGCCCTGTGTTTTTTGTTCTTGCCATCATTTTGCTTTCTTCTCAAATCCAGCAAAAACCCTTGATTTCCCTAAATCTTGTGTTGGTGTGGCTAATATGGTGTCTTTCTTATCACCTTGGTCGTGGGCACATTGGCTTCGTAATAATCACCCCTTACTGTTTTAGAATGAAACTGTAATTATTATAGGAATGCACTGAAAAGCCATGTAAAGTAAGCTTTCCTCTCCCAGGCTCACTGGCAAAGGTTGTGGTTGGCTTTTCGGCCAAGATCCTCTCTGGACATCTCATGGAAAAGGGTCAGAGTCCTGGAGGAAGGCAAGATCTCAGTGGCCTAAACTTCAACACTGGCCCTGAGTGTGCCCACAGCTGCTATATGTTGCCAGAGAAAAAAGCAGAATTTTCACTCGAAAGCAAATAATCTTTCATGTCCCTCAGAATGACAACTCAAAGAGGATAGAGGGGAAAGAACCAAGAAAGCTTTCTGCTTTTTAACGCTTCAGGGGGAAGGGAGGGACGTGGCTAAGAAAGCAGGAAGCTTCCTTCACCCAAACACGCACAGGACCCCCGCTGGAAGCAGGCCTCCCAGCTTTGCTAATTGCTCAAGGATTCTGCCTGGTCCTGGCTGTGCTGGGTTACAGATTAGATCCTGCCCAAGGCCCTCCTGTTCGTCAAGAGAAGGGAGTGACAGACGCCGCTCTCCTGAGACGTGATGAAAGATATGAGTCAGAAGAAGTGGGAGGGAAATTGGCTCTAGGTTCGGGGGCCCAGTGT
>NW_017731500.1:1867702-1869897 GCF_001890085.2 Hipposideros armiger | reverse complement strand
CTCTTCTTCCCACACATGACCCTCAGGTTATGTGGGCACGCTGGTCCTCTGCCGAAAGGGACCAGGCAGAATTCAGGGGTCTGTTCACTAACTCCATTTCTCAAAGTCCTCAGTCCCCCTAATAACCTGCCGCCATACTGAAACCCCTCCGAAGCCTCCCACTCAGTACTGCTTTTGCTCTTGTGTGACCTTGAAAATACGTTCTAGTTGTGACGAGGGGAGGTATCCTGTCACCTTCATACATTTTTAAGTGCTTTCGGCATCGGGCCAACCTGGGATCTAATACTGGTTGCGTCACTTACCACCTGTATGGCCCTGAGCAAATTACTTCACGTCTGTGTGCCTCAGTTTCCTCATCTTGCGGTGGAGATAATGGTAAGTCTCGGTGTTATTGTAGTGATTAAACAGGACAGCATATGTAAAGCATGTACTTGCTTAATAAATGCTGGGCACTGTCTACTGCAGTACATATGCACGAGGTCTACTGCTTTCTGCGTGCACAACAGATAGCAAATGCTTTCTAGCCCCTGTTGTGCAATGCATGTGGAGATACTAAGCATTGCGTGGTAGCAGACCTAGCATCAGCCCCCATACTGCTCACCCCTCTCCAGGGAAGCCAGGCTCCATCCCCCATTTCTGCACCCCATACACTTCTACTCAACCCCAAACATCCTATTCTGGACATACCAGCTCCTTGGGTCACTTTAAGGGAAAAATCCTCTAATAAATGTTGTGGGGAAACAGTTGGCAGGGACATCATGCCTCAGAACAGAGTCCTGGGGGGGTGGTCCTGATTCTGACTCCCCCAGATAATACCTAGCTCCATGCGTTCAGCAAGCAAAGCCAGGCTCTCTGCCCCCGTCTGTGGTTGCTTCTGAAACCAGCACCCAAGCTGAAGAGTTAATGGAACCTCAGTGCAGAGTGATTTCTCCATAATCTGTACATATGTCCCAGGGATAGGGCTGTGGGAGGTGGTGCTATTCCATGGCAGTGGCTCAGGCCCTTGGCCCACAGCCCACCGAGCTCCCAAAGCCTTCTAGTTCAAGTCAATTNCCAGGGAAAACATAGCACTGTCTCCAGCTGTCTTCTTTCTAAGCCACTCAGATATTTCAGAAATAGGCCAGATACGGAGTGGTCAAGTCCGGGAACCAAAGAGCCATCGCTAGATGTGTAGTCAGGGCTGACTCTGCATCTCATGCTGCTCTGGATGCTGGGCTGACATATGGGCCAGGACAGGTAGGATGGGGATGATGGCGCAGGGGTGATAGATAACCTGGTCTTGATGTGGCCAAGCCACGTAATGTCCAAGTGAGAGGAGGAGCGCTTAGGAACCACCGGGTTGCAGATAAGCTAAGCAAGACACAGGGAAGACAAGGGTTTGTCTAAGACACACAGCTCCCTGATTGGCTGACAAGACTTTGCTTTGTTTGGACCCCAGGACAATGTGTGAGAACAGGGCAGAAGAGCCACTGCATGAACTCTACAGAGACCAGCTCCAGAGTGACAACACTGACCTTACTGTGGGTCTCCACCGCTTTGTCACCTGTGGGCCACGTGACGGACACACAGGCGACCACTGTGACCGTACCATCTATCTACCTTGTTGACTTGTTCCAAGTTAGAATCCAGGATCTGTGATTAACAAGCCCCCCATTCCTAAGAACATCAAAGGATTCCAAGTGACCGTTCATACGCATATCTGTGATGGAAAGTTTTTCAGTCAATACCATGAGGCTTGTGAATCTTTGGGCTGTTCTTTGTTGAAAGAGCAAGGGATCCACAGCTGATGTGAACACTGCACCATCTACCTCAGTGCCTTTCTAAAACAAACCACAGGGTAAAACAGTCTATGGTCCATCCCGACAATGGAATATTATTCAGCCCTAAAGAGAAATGAGCTATCAAACCATGCAAAGACCTGGAGGAGCTTAAATGCATATTAGTAAGTGAAAGAAGCCCATCTGAAAAGAATACCTGTGGTATGATTTCAACTATACGACTTTCTGGAAAAGGCAAAACTATGGAGACAGTCAAGAGTTCAGCAGTAGCTAGGGGTTAAGGATAAATAGATGGAACACAAAAGATTTTTAGGGCCGTGAAACACCTGTGTGTGACACTGTAATGGTGAACGCATGTCATTACACATTTGTCCAGACCCACACAATATACAACCCTGAGCGTGAACCCTAATGTAC
>NW_017731500.1:1857216-1863199 GCF_001890085.2 Hipposideros armiger | reverse complement strand
GCGAATCACCTGAAAATTTATACTCACTTGAAAATTTACTGGCGTGGGCCCACCCCAAATCTAGTAAGTCAGAATGGAGATAGAAGTAGGCTTAGGCATGGATAGAGTTTTTTTTTTTCTTTTAAGCTCCTAAGGTCTAGGCAAAGTTTGGAGAAACCCTGTGCAGTTATAAAGCTGGCAATGGTTCAGAGTTGTCTGCTGTCCCTTTCTCTGATGGTAAACAACTTCCACAAATATTTACAGAGGACCTTTTAGTGTGAATGAGACACTCACGCTACAAGGTGATTCAGCCATACCTATCATGACAGCCATGCCTATCACGGGTGCACGGTCAGCTATGTCATCAGTGAAACTCAGCGTGCTGTTTTCCCGCTTCGATGCCAAGGTCCTGCTCCCTCCTTGGGGACACTTGCTGCTGTGGTTTCCCAGCACTGGCTGGCCCCCCACACTGGTTGCATCAGAACCAGCTGGGGGAACCTACTAGAAATCGGGTCTCCAGGTCCCATCCCAGAACCACGAACCCAACTCTCCTGTGCTGGGGCCAGGGAGCTTGTTTTGTTACTGAGCTCCCCGGGGGTCCTTAAGGCATCCAGGCTTGGGACCCCCTGGGATGCAGCTCTCCGAGGCTTAGCTGGAGAAAACTGTGTTTTTAGCAGGTTGAAGGTTTTCTCCTTCCTAAAACCAGCCAGGCTCCAAGGAGTCATGTCTCCTGCTTGTGATATGAATTTGGAAAGTAGCTGATCTGAGTTCATGTCTTGGCTTCCAAGGAAGGAGAAATCAGACCAGGATGCCATGAGCGCTGCTGAAGTTGGGGTGCCTGTGCGTATGTGGGTGAATGTATGTACATGTGTTATGTGAGTGTGAGTGTGTGTTTGTGGGTCAGTGACCGTGGGTGTATGCAAGTGTGTGAACGTTAGTGTGCATATGTGTGCATATATGTGAGCATGTTTGTGTGAACGCATGCAACTGTGTGTGTGTGTGTGTGTGTGTGTGAGTGTGTGAGTGTGTGTGAGTGTGTGTGTGTGTGTGTGTGTGTTTGCATCATCACTCTAGGAGACACCCTGCTGTTCCCCGGGGAAGAGCTCAGATCCCGCAGATGGTCAGCCAGGCAGGGCTGGGCCAGGGTGAGGCGAGTGAGACGCCCAAGGTGCTTGTTTGTAGGCTCATGTCCTCAGCCAGTCCTGGCCCTTCTGCCAGCCTTCGAATCCCCTCCACTACTCACTGCCCTGGGACCTCAGGCAGGTGCTGCCACTTTTCTGAGCCTCGGTTTCCTCACCTAAAAACTTGGGACATTAACCATGCCTATGTGACAGAGTGTGGAGAGGAAAACAAAAACACAAAAGAGAACACCTTTCAATGCACAGTTCAGTGCGTTGCTCATTTGTTTGCCCTCTCATGAAATATTTAGCGAGAACTTACTCTGGACAGGAAATAAAACATTGAACAAAATTTAAAAACCTCCCGGTCTCATGAAATGTACATCCTAATGGGGATGGGGAGAGGAACAAAAATAAACAACAATGCAGACATATAATACTTTCAGATGGCAATAAGAGCTATAAAGAGCAGTGAGCGGGGCCAGACGTCACGCTAACACGGGACATGAATATTGGTCATAATTTAAAAAAGGATGCAGTCGACGGAATGCCTCCCCATGTGGATGGGTTAGCTACTTCACTCCAAGATTCCATATCTTCCCAGGACTCAAATAGAGGGGTTAAAAATCGAGCATTCTATCAAGGAAGTTATACAAAGCAAAACCATATATATATATATATATATATGTAAATAAAACAAGCAAACAAACAAACCAACCCCACACTTTTGCCAGAGGTTTGCTTTTCCTGGCTTCTCTGCTAAGAGAGAATATTTATCCACACGCACACGAGAAGGTGGGGCCTGGGGCGCACAGCCGAAGCAAAGCCCCTTCCCCGAGGCTGCCAGCTGTCAGCTATTGGGATGGCAGGGCCCCGGAGCCTGCCCCCTGCAGAACCCTAACCCTCATTTTAGGATGAAATTCTAGATGCATAAAAGACAGGGAAGGCAAGTTTGTGGCAGCTTTGGCCCACCACACTCCCAGGGGGAGTTTTGTAATGGAGGAAGGTTTTGAAATAACTCTTTCTTCCAGCCAGGGAGAAATAAATCTCAGTTTCTGGTCAGAGGCTGAGACTAACTGGCTCTTGGAGTCACTCAGGAGAGACCTGCACCATCTCTCCCTTGCCATGTCCCATCGCCACCCTGTGCCATCAGGGAAATGATCGTCTCTGTGCTCCATCCATCTGGCTTGCAAAGGGCCTTCAAGGAATCGAGAAGCAGAATGCTTTATGCTGGCTGTGATTTCTCANCAAGCTAATTAGGCAGGGAAAGAGTTTCTTGGCAAAGGGGGCTGAGTGCTAGGTCAGTACCTTGAACAACCCAGAAGAAAAACAAAACAGCATTAAAACAAAAAAAAGAAAGAGAAGGAAAAAAAAAAAAACCCTGCTAATCCCATGCGCATTTCCGCCAAATATTCTCCTTTTCAAGTGTTTTCTTCCTGGTAAACAAAGTTCTGTCGCTGGCTCTGGAGATTTTAGGACACGGTTGCTTAGTAATATTGGGGAAAACACGAAGTCCCCACCTCAGCCCCATTTTGTTTCTCTTCTCTCTTGCACCCTTCACTGAGTGACCCCGACGCATTCCCACAACACCAGGGACTGCCTGTTTGTAAAGAAGATCTGGGTTTCTTTTCTTTTTCTTTCTTTCTTTTTTGTCTAACTGCTTCCCAAAGCCAAGCTACGTACAAACAGTGATTTCATGTCCCCCGTCCAGTAGAGTCTTATGCAGCTATAGGAGTGTTCTAACCTGCACTGTCCAATCTGGTAGCTGCAATCTAGTAGCCACATGTGGCTGTTGGGCCCTCAAAATGTGACTTGTGTGACTAAGTAACTGAAAGTTAAATGTCATTACATTTGAATGAATTGACACTGAAATAGCCATGCAGGGCTTATGGCTTGCAGTGCAGGGGCTGAGCTGGCAGAACCACTGAAGGGACAGCCATAGAGTCTGGGTGGCTCTGTGACATTAGTGAGGGACAGAGGATGATTTAGTGCAGGGAACACACAAGTCTCCATTTGAATGCAACCCCATCTTCTCTCTGTGTGGCCTTGGGCATCACCTAACTCTTCTGTAATGTCCCAAACAATCAGATGGGCCTACCTCAGGGTCATGGGGATGCCAAGTCCCTGGCACACAGGTGAGTGCCTTAGTGACCCCAACCACCAGGAATAATGAGTGCAGCTGGCATGGCCCACTCTGCATCTTTGCTACCAGAATGCCATTGGGTCCTCCCTTCATGCCTTTGAGCATGCTTTTCCCTCAGCCTAGAACATCCTGCCCTTCCTGCTCCTTGGCCTGGGCCTCAAAGATTCCTGTTCAAAGAAAAAGTCCGAAAGACTCAGCTTGGGAATCCCCTGAACNTGGGACTCAAACCCGGGGTTGTCTGACCCTCAAGAACCGAGAGAGTCTACCTACCTTTTCCTCATCTACGCAATGGCCCTAATGTTCCTGCTGTGTGCACCTCACGGGGCTACTTTGAGGGACACGTGCTACGTGAAAGCGCCTCACCAATCGTAAAGCATGTTCCAGTCGTCCCTTTACTCAAACCCACACGGCGGGTTGGTACCAAGAATGATGAGGAAAAGCAGAACAGGGTAAGACAAGTGGTGGTAAGCTGGTGAGATGCCATCCTGGGCAGAGTTGACTGGGACGACCTCTCTAGAGAGAGAGCCTTCGAATAGACCCCTAAATGGAGACAGGAGCCGGGCCCGGGGCTTTCTGGGGGAGAGCATTTCTCACAGTGGGAACAGCACATGCAAGTGGCAGGCAGAGACACAGGCGGCGAAGAGCAAGGAGACTGGATCCCCGTGGGTGAGGAGGAGGGTGGGAATGCGGCCGGAGGGCAGTGAGGGACAAGACCCCACCAATGGCGGAAAGACTTGGAAGTAGCAGGGTAACGGCATCTGCTGAGTGACACCAGAAAGAACTCACTCAGGCTGATCATGAAAGGGGTATCATTGCTCTGGGACTGGAATCCCTCCTGGCAGCTCCCAAGTTCCATGTATTGAGCAGAAACAATTCAGATAACCACACTGCGGCTCTCCCCTGGCCTTCAACTTCTCTATTTATTGGTTTGGGTTTTTTGGGGTTTTTTTTTTCTTTCTAATCTGCAGACTAACTGCTGAGCACAGAGGCCAGGGAACAGGGAAGTTTGCTGAGGTGCCACCACCTCCCACCTGCTGCTCCCCCTTCTTCCCTGCTTATTTGCATGAGATAACAGCAGTGAGCTGCGCATTGCAATCGAAAAGCAGAAGCCACGAGATGGAGTCCCAGTCAAGATGGCAGGATAGGGCAGCGCTGTGCTTACCTTCTCTCACAACCGCATCAAAATTACGACCAAATGGCAAAACAACCACCTACAAAACAACTACAAAACTACAAAACAACCATTGAGAATCACCTGAAATCTTTTTGAACCCAAGCTCTACAACAAAGGGCATACAGAAGAAGCCACCTACCTCAAGGCTGGTAGGAAGGGCAGAGACGCAGAACCAGCTGATCCCACACCCATGCGTGACCACTAAAAATAAGAAGGGATATTTGGCTGTGGCGATCCCCCGTGAGGAAGCAGGGGTCTCAGTGCCACACCAGGCTCCCCAGCCCAAGGTACCAGTTCCAGGGACAGAAGTCCCCATACTTTCTGGTTGTGAAAACAAGCAGAGATTGTGGCTCAGTGAGATGGAGGCAGCTGGAAACCCAGGTGCTCCTCTTAAAAGGACCGCGCAAAGACTTACTTTCTGACGGACTCACTCGCTCTGAGCTCCAGCGCTGGGGCAGCGGCTCAAAAGGCGAAAAGCACATACGGGGAGGAACTGAGTGTCCAGCTGCAGGGCTAAGGCTGGAGGGGCAGCTTTCTCCAGGGCAGAGGAGCTGGCGGAAGCGAAAACGTTTTGGCTGAGCCCGCCCCCTCCCTGCGTGCACACGCACACAGACTGACGCACAGACGCACACGTATCTGACTCTCCATCAAGCTAGTTAATGCGGTTCATCTGCTACACCTTTGTGATTCTGAGACCCCACCCCAACCAACTTTGCAGCATATCCAAGCCACTCCCAATGGCTTTTTCATACAAACCACCTGCCTCAGCTCATGCGGCAGACTTTCCTAGGGTCTCTCAAAGGTTCACAAAACCCAGACAAGCATCATCTGGCTTGAGCGTATCCTGTACCTCTGGCTGAGCAGCCCTAAGCCTGGCACTAGCAACAGTTGACCTTGGTTCGTGACTTGGCCTCTCGAGGCACTTCCAAGTATGGCACAGGTGGCAGCCATCTGCGGATTGCTTTGTGGCTCCAGCTGGGTGGCCCCAGGTGGGGCACGGGCTGTGGCTGAACTTGACCTGCAGGAGGTCCCCTCCCAGGTGGCCCCGGGGGGTGCCAGCCTCCAGCTTCCAAACAAGCTGGAGGATCACCCTGCTGTTTCCAAGGATAACACACCCAAGGGGCAGATTGGGCACCCACCAGAGCCCTTCTGAGGCAGATCCTGCTCTGTAGGGTCAGCGCCTGCACCACAGCTCCTCCACTGTGGTCAAGGCCGTGGTCAAGGCCAGTCAAAGCAAAGCTCTCATTTAGAATCGAAGGACAGATAAAGAGATTCCCAGACAAGAAAATGCTAAAGGGGTTCATCACCACCAAACCAGTATTACAAGGAATTTTAGAGGGACTTCTTTAAGACTAAATAAATAAATATTTAAGACTAAATAAATATTTAATAAATATTGCCATAAAATGGCAATAACTACATACCTATCAACAATTACTTTCAATGTAAATGGATTAAATGCCCCATTCAAAAGATGGGTGACTGATACTGCCTAAAGCAATATATAGATTCAATGCAATTCCTATCAAACTACCTAGGGCATTTTTCACAGAAATAGAAAATATAATC
>NW_017731500.1:1850571-1851836 GCF_001890085.2 Hipposideros armiger | reverse complement strand
TTCACCTATGAAGGACCTTATAATTGCTTCCAGTGTGGGTGATCATGAATAAAGCTGCTAGAAACATTTGTGTGCAGGACATAAGTTTTCAAATCAGTTAGGTAAATATCCAGGAGCACAATTGCTGGATTGTATGGTAAGACTATGTTTATCTTTGTAAGACTCTGTCGTTGCTGTTTTTGGTTTGGTTTTGTTTTTAGCGGTACAGAGACATATGCAGGCAAACATTTGGTAAAGTTTTTGATGTATTAAGGATCGAACATTCAGTGCCTTGTAGGGCTCAGTTCCTGCGAGAGGGTCCTTTAATTGTGTATAAAGGAAGGGAAGTCCCTGGCACATCTCCCTTCATTGCCAGAAAGAACAATCAGGATGCCTCAACATTGAACTTGAATACGGGGTTACAATCCATGCCTTCTTCTGCACCTACATTCCTTTCAACTCAGCCATGCCTTGTGGTTTCTGAGATAATACATGTTAGAGGAATAATAATCTCTATTAACTGCTAGGTCATCACTTAGTGTTTAATTGTGTGGCCCAACTGAAAACCACATTTTCTTTGTGTGATTATTTACTTGCATTTTCATTCTCAGGCAGCCACTTTGACAAATCCAAACAGTCTTGCTACCACACCCAGAAGGAAGAGAAGCCCATTTTTCCAGGAAAAAAAAAATACCATTAAAGAATCTGAGCTCTTTCAGAAGGTATCAGACCTTTCTAGCAGGACCTGACTCCCTGCCCCATCCATAGGAGGACAAAAGATCCTGTCCTTCTATTCCAGCGTGTGATGAAACCAAAGGGGACTTAGGGTGTGTCTATATTCTCCTGCTGACCTCTGCAGATTATGCACACATGAGGATCACCTAGAGGGCTTGGTAAAACTCAGACTGCTAGGACCCATCGCATAGTGTTTTCTTCAGTCTAGAATCTGCATTTCTAATGAGTTCCCAGGTGAGTCAATGCCGTTGGTCCTGGGCCACTCTTGGAGAGCCAACTTCCTAGCCTAGAGGACTATGTTTCATGCACCCAAACCCAGTGCCATCTTTAGGACTTGCCTTCCCTGCACAGATGGGAGACAAAGCTGAATGGAGAGCTTGGGACAGTGGAGCTGAGGGTTGGGGAAGGCAAGGAGTCTCAACACTTTGACACTAGTCACACGTGTCACCGGACATTCCTGAAAATGGCTCACTACTATGGAAATAAAGGCTTTCGGAGATAAAATGGACTGTCATGGCCCAAACCCCTTCTTTGGACCCAGTAGATGGAAC
>NW_017731500.1:1844221-1847048 GCF_001890085.2 Hipposideros armiger | reverse complement strand
TGAGGTATGTTGAATTAATGGCACAAGCAGGATGCTCTTGTACAGAAGAACAGCAGGGAGCTGGAAATGATCTGGAACATAGAAGAGGTCAGAGCTGGAGATGTGGATTTGGCAGACTCTTGGGTAAAATCGCGGCTAAAGAGGGAGTGTGTGAGCCCACCCAGGGAGAGGGCAGGCAAGATGACACTTGGGGCACGCTGACAGATGATCATGAGTCATGTGCAAAAGAAATGCAGGCCCAGGGAGCAGCAACAGAATCACAGGCGCCGGGGGAGAAGCGAGTTGGAGGATGACTGTTTGGATCAACAGAGCTGGGCGCTCCTGAAGGACTTAGTAGGATGCAAGAGGGCAATTAGCAAGACCTTTGAAAGTCCCACTGCACCAAAGCAGTGGGGGCAGACGGCAAATTGCAGTGGGCTGAGGAGTGAGTGGGAGGTCAGGAAGCGGTGTCAACGAGCCTAGATGATTCTTTGGATAGCTCTGTTAGTGAAAGGAAGGAAAGAGATGAGACTGTGGTTTGAGGGAATAATCAAGAGAAGGGAGGCATTCGAGGGCGTTCAGTGGAAGCTGAGCATGTTTGAACACCAAGAGGAAGATGTTGGCAAAGAGAGGGAGATCAAAGATGCCAGAGATAATCATTTGGAGTAAGATAGGAGCAGATGGTTTCTGCGTCAGTGGAGAGGCCAGCCATAGGCAAGAGGCAGGACTCTAGCTTCTCTGAGAAGGCTTGATGGAACCGAGGACGTACCACAAGAAAATTCTGATGTGGGTGGATGATAGGATGAGGGAGTGAATGGTGGTGATGGTGGTAGTGGTATTATTCCAGACAATTCATAGTTACTATTACTTTTTGTTTACATGCATTGTTTAGGTTACTCCTCACAGCAGGCCCATTTTACATGTCAGGAAACTGAATGTGAGAGAGGCTAAGTAAACTGCCCACAAGCAACTATAAATGCAGCAGAGCACTGGTTGAAACTCAGGTCTTCCCTGCAGCACAGCCAGACTCGTAGGCCACTTGGAATCAGTATAGACCAGTGGCGGGGTCCTCTCAGCAGAGCCGGGGGTGAAGTCATCTGCTGTGAATGAAATGACGGGGGTGGAATGTTAAGGCCTGAGGAGGGAGGAGAAGAGTTGAAACAGCTGCTGTGAAGAATGCAATATGGTTGGGCCTGGAAAGAGAGAGGGCACGGANCTGGAGTAGCAATACTTAAACCAGACAAAATATAGACTTTAAAACAAAGGCTATAACAAGAGACAAAGAAGGACCTAGTAATCCCACTTCTGGGCATTTATCTGAACAAACCCAAAATGCTGCTTCAAGGGGACATTCTAATCCATATGTTCATTTCAGCATTACTTTTAATAGCCAAGATATAAAGGCAACCTGGGTGTCCCCGAATGGATGAATGGCTAAAGAAGAGATGGTACATACCAGGGGTGCCAAAAAAATGTATACAAGTGAACACTTTGGTCAACATTGCTCAAGCAGTAGTTCGCTGCAATCAGAAGTGTCTGGACGCTGATGGTAACCACTCTGAGCACCTCTTGTCATTGCAGACATCAAATGTGACTTGTATTCATCTTTTGTTATTGGTATATATTGAGTATTACAATTTTAATAGTTTTCCTTTCTTAAGATGTGTATACATTTTTTGGCACCCTCTGTATATACAGTGGAATATTACTCAGCTGTAAAAAAGAATGCAATCTTGCCATCTGCAACAACGTGGAGGGACCTAGAGAGTATTGTGTTGAGTGTAGTAAGTCAGACAGAGAAAGACAAATGTCATATGATTTCACTTACAAGTGGATTCTAAAATACAAAAGAAACAAACAAACAAAACAAACAAATTCATAGATACAGAGAGCATTTTGATGGTTACCAGGTGGGAGGGAGGTTGGGGTGGGGGAAAAGGGGGAAGGGATTAAGAAGTACGAATTGGTAGTTATAAAATAGTCATGGGGATGTAAAGTAGAGCATAGGGAATATAATCAATAATATGGTAATAACTATGTACAGTGCCCGGTGGGCGTTCCAAAGCAGGAAATGATAAGGGTTAGAGGTAAGATACTACAGCAGAAAGGGAGCTGGGACTGATCAGAGCACTTAACCAAATATGATTTCCCACATGCCTGCCCAGGAACACCCAATGCAAAACCATTTGCACGCTGCCACTGCCGAGGGCATCCGCTTGCGCGGCAAAGGGCACACGATTCAAGGGCCCTCCCATTGGCTGGATCAGCCTCTTGCCACAACCGAGAGCTCCCTGGTGTGAGGTTCAAGGGTGGCTGGCAGTCCATGGGTCTGCACAGCTGTGGCTTCTCTACCCGAGGTTAATCTACAGGAAGGCCTCTCCCTTCCAGGATAACAGCCAGCATCGTTGCTTTTCAGGGCCTTGTGCTTGGCCGCGGAGGCGCCGGATTCGAGGCTCTGAAGTGCTCTGCTCATCACCGGACCTTCAGAGTGCATCTCAGAATGGGAGAAACAGGAGCTGGGGTGGGCAAGGAAGGGCAGCGAAGTCTGACAGAAGGTTCCCATTCATCCTCAGAAGCAACCAAGCCTGCTGACACCTCGATTTCGGATTTCCAGCCTCCAGGGCTGTGAGGACGCGTTTCTGTTGATTCAGCGCCCCCTAGCTTGTGGTTTGTTATGGCAGCTAGGTCTCATTGCATTCTCATCACGTTCTCATGCACCCGCACTACCCTCCCAGTTTCCCTGTAACCGGGCAAGCTCAGCACCCCCCAAGCCTTGTTTAACTTCTCCAACCCCCGTAACCTTTTCCTTCTACGGCAGTTAAGATAATTTCCATTCAGCAGGACTCTT
>NW_017731500.1:1834295-1835601 GCF_001890085.2 Hipposideros armiger | reverse complement strand
ACTCAACTTTGCTGTTGTATGGCAAAAGCAGCCATAGATAACATGATCAAGTGGGCAAGGCTGTGTTCTAATAAAGTTTTATTGATAAAATCAGGCAGTGAGTCTTTTAGCCCATGGCCTGACTTTGCTGACTCCTGGCCTGGGTGACCTGAATTACAGTTGAAGAGACTTCTAGAAGGGTAGGATGAAGTAAAGTTCTCCCCCATTCTCCTAATAAGTCAGTTGGTCTGAAACTTTTATACAGAAGCAGTCAGCAAGGGGCATTCTTCATGGGCCTTGTTTATTCACCTCTGCACAGATGTCCTTTCTTCCTGACCATGGGGCACCCCTTCCGACTGGTGGTTCTACACCACTCACTGTAGTCCTTCATGACAATGATGGCGAGAGGTGGTAAGAAAGCCAGAAATCCTCGCGATGGCAGGAACAGAGCTGCAGACTTGGAACAGTCGACTACCAGTTTGAGATTTCCACTCTCTACCATCCATGTGGCTGCAGACGGTTCCAGATTCCTAGGCCTGTTGTTCTGTTTTTCCTTCTGGCCGCTGTGTTCTAGAAGGAGGGAAGGAGAGAGACGGAAGATTGAATATATGTTCACTGCATCCCAGGCAATGTTCAACAAGGGGGCAGGAGATGTTTTGCATTTTTTTTTGTGGGGGAGGTCTCAGTTTTATACAAAGACAAACTGAACCCTCAGCAAGGGCACTTATGCACGTAAACATTTAATTATATGCATGCACTTATGTTTGATATGAAGCTTTGAAATTACCCTGCTTGGGATTGACTCTTTCACACTCACCTTGGTATATTCACAGGCCATCACCAGGGACAGGTGGTCTTTCTTGCCACCCCCACCTCCCTCTCCCTGCCCTAACTCCTGTTGTGTTTCCAAACCATTTCCGACATTGGACACTTGTCCAGGAAGCAGGAATGGCATCTCACTGTGTATCACACCTAGTGATGTGACAAGAGGTTATAAGATGAACATGACATTCTGGGGGCCTTTACTTCCTTGTCATTGTTCCCTATAACCAAATCAAGTGAAAAGTTTAGAATCACCAAGTGAAAATGGCCCAAGTGGGAAGAAAAGCCAGTCATTCAGGGGTTATCCCAAGATCCTCTTCTGGCTCTTGGGTTTGATTGCTTTGATGAGTGTGATCCCTCAAATGTATTTTCTCTTGACTCTAAGTCCAAGTACTGAGTCCAGGAGATAGGCTCCGGCGTAGGCCAACTTTCCATTAAGACTCCACCATGCTGCCACTTAAATAGTACTGAGGGAAGAGAGGAGAGCAAGATTTTTGCATGTAAA
>NW_017731500.1:1789894-1828447 GCF_001890085.2 Hipposideros armiger | reverse complement strand
TGACTGAGGAACTGAGTCTTTAATTTTATTTAACTATAACGTATTTAAATTAAAATAGCCATATGTGGCTAGCTGCTACCATGCTGGACTCCCACATGTAGAAAGTCTGGCTTCAGAATCCACACTCTTAAACATTAGACTATCCTGCCTTTCAGATCAATGAAGAGAATTTGGAACTCTTCATTTGAAGGATGATTAAAATCTAGAGGTAGAGTTTAATCAATATCTTCAAGAACAGGAACATAGGAGAAATTAGACTAAATGGAAATGCAAGAGAGAAACGTTTGCTTAACGTAGGCCTTGAGGTCAGGGGTTTGGAAAAATATCTATAAAAGGAAGAGGGTGAAACACTAGCATGGTTTGCCAAGACAGGAAGTGGTTTCCCCTTGTTTAATCAATAAATTGTATTGAGCTCTATGATGTGACCTTATTAAGTCCCTGTTCTCTAGAGCCATGTGGCCTAGGTGGGAAAGCAAGTCTAATTCTTCAAACAAGTCAAGGCTACGTGACCCTGCGTGGAAGGTGGCACTAAAGTCTGTTCCTCCTGTTGGAATTCACGTTAGATGTTTCTCAGTAAAGACAAGAGCGAGCAAGAAGATCTTGATGGCGGAGGTGGCTTTTTCGCTGGAGCTTGGAGGGAATGGCTGGAATGAGGACAGTGGGAAGCTGGGAAGGATGAATACGATGACAGACTTGGAAGGGAAAATGAACTGTTCTCAACGATTCTCCTGAAGACTGACACTTAGGGATGAATAAAAAATGACTCCAACATTTCTAACTTGGATAAAAATAGTGATTCTGGGGGCAGACGCAGGAACCTGACGGGGTGGTAGGAGACGGTTTTGGGAAATTGTGATTTTGGTTTTGGGCATGTGGATTCTTAGGTGACCGCTTGTGTAAATCTTGGATTAATATTCACTTTTCAAGAGCCATTCTATGTCCCATGTAGGTGGGAGAGGGGAGATCAGATGGCTGATGAAGACACTTCCATCCTCGGTACTTGGAGATTTTACTTTCCCTCTAAGGCTGAAAATGAGGCCATGGCAGAATGGAAGAGAAACCGCAGGACTCCAAAGATGTTCATGTCACCACCTCACAGAGGACAAACTCATACCTTGTTTTCTCTGCTACTGAGTTGACAGACATCTGGTTACTTCATCTTGGACGTTATATTCATCTGTCCTTTGGAACGTCCTGCCCAATGACTGATTTTTTTTTTAATTGCTTCCCCCCACCCCTGGTTATATTTGTAATACCTACTCACTGCAAAACATGTGGAAACTTCAAAAACAGAAATAAGGAAATGCAATCACTCACACACACACACACACACACACACACACACACACACACACCCTCATATGTATGTCGACGTGTGTGTGTGTGTGTGTGTCATTTTCACCTATTTCTGGCTGGTATTTTGAAATACATTTTTAGCTGAAAAAATCTGTAGGAATAAATAAGACGATAATAATAGCCAACATTTTTTGCATTGTTAGTATGTTCTAGGCTTACAGGAAAAAAAAACAACAAACATTTATCAATCTTTGCACACAAGTACATCTGGAAGAATCAGTTCCTAAAAAGACTCTACTATAGGTTTTTCCCTGATTGCCCAGTAGGTATATTTTAAAGGCCTCTTTTCATCATTTGCTTATTTTCCTTTTAGCTAAACAGCTGTAGATTTTGGAATTACCTGTGTTAGTCTGAGAGGCAGCTTGTGAGGGGCCAAGGAGAGCCAGTGGTTGGGGCTCACGAGGGAAAAGTAGGGTGCAAAAGAAGCCGGTGCCCTACCAACATTCCAAACCTCAAATCTGGAATTCCTGACTCTAAAGAATGCCCCAGAGAAGAAAACAAAGATTGAACAAACATAGGGGAATACCACAAATAGACACACATTAACAGCACATGGAGAGAGTGAGGTACCCCCTGGGGAGAAAAGAGTGGAAAAGGCACAAGATGAGACAGGGCAGGACCAAGGGGAATTGGTAGGTGGGTTTTCAACTAGGGGAATCAGAAGTTGAGATATTCCCTTGTGAACATCATGGATGTAGACAGGAAATCAACGGATAAGGGAAAGGCACGCACAGCACACGGCCTCAACGGGTCATCTTTGCTCCTATCTTGGTTTCCTTGGGAGTCAAACGAAGGGATTGGTACTCCATTCTGGGATCCACCCCCAAACCCCAAGGGCATGGGTGGATCCTTATCTGGTTCATTTTTTTTCAAGAAACTTCTTGCTCTCTGAGCAGAGCTCATGGGAGGAGAGATTTGTCTCAGTGCATATACCTCGGGAGGGGAGACGGAGGGGGATGGCCTTTCCCCCAAAGATAACACAACAGCCCCAGACCGCCTGTGCTTCTCTATCCAAAATCTTCCTAATGAGCTAGCTGTCTGGGGGAGGGGGTGGTTGTTTCCAACCATATTTTGGCCACTGCTTGCTTTTTAGAATTCTGTCTCCATTTTTCGATTTCATAAACACTGTTTGCAATGACCTTTCCCTCTGACGATCTTTGACAGTTTCTCATGCGTGAAACATATTTTTATTCATTATTTTGTTGTCCACAACCTCCCCCTCACAACCGTCCGGCCTGGGTCTCCCTCCCTGCACCCTTCACCCCCATGTCAGACATATAAAGAATTACCATTCCTTCAGAAACGAGGTTGAAAACTTCTGGTCTCCAAGGCAACGGGGTGTCCTGGGGTGGGGTGCTGGGGAGGGGGGCTTGCCAGGCCAGGAAGGGACTGGAAGTAAAGGGGGTTGGGGAGGCAGAAGCAGAGATGATATCATTCCTGAAGCCTGAAAGCAGCCAATCGGCTTGTGAGAATATGATGTCATCTCCCCCACCCCCACCCCTTTTAGCCTAGGTAGCCCCGCTGAGAATTGTAGACAAGTATTGAACTGAAGTTGTATTGCTGGGAGAGAAAGGGATGGGGGTGGCCATGGGGAGAGAGAGGGATCTATCCGTCCCTCTGGATGGCCCTCGCAGACACTACAGCTTTCACTAGAGGCAGCCCCATAAAGATGTCATCAGCTTGGGCTCTTCCTGCCTTGCAACACAATGGTTTCTTTGGGGAGAAGAAAAAACCCTAAGATTTATTTTGCAGCCACACCCCCGCCTCCCTTGGAAGAAAAAAACCAACCAACAACAAGTTGTGAATGAAGTGTCTGCAGAGCAGCCCCCACCAGCCCAGCCTGGGAACTTTCTGAACGGAAAGGGGCACAGGCTCGCACAGAAATCAGCTGAGTTGCTCCACTCCACTGTCTGTAGCCACAGGGATGGAGGAAAGGACCAAGGTGCTCCAGGGTGAGAGCCTGGTTTGGGGCAAAGCTGCCCAACCTGGCAGTGCCAGGCACTTCGGGCGCTTGGGGGAGGGGTGTTTGTCCCCAAGACAATGACAGCATCTAGGGCTCAGTGCCAGGCTCCTAGGAGAAGCAAACAAGCCATGGCTTGAGGGAGGGGTGCAGGCTCATTAGAGCGCCTACTGAAGTGTTACTACCACACAGAGGGGAGGGGGAGTGTGCACGGCTTCCTCTGCCAGCTTCTCCCCTTGGGACTGGGAAGAAGTGCTGTTTTGAAAAAATTTTCCCAAGAGTCCCGGCCATAGGACCGTGTGTCCAAGGGTTCGCACCAGGCCAGGGCTGCTCTCTCCTTGCCCTTGAACGATACAAAAGGTACAGGTTCCCACCCCCCCCAACCCCCTGGCCGCAATGGCCTTTCTGGAGTTGTCCCACATGGACCCACCTATGATGTTGCCTTTCAGGAAACAGAGAAGCAAAGATCCCATGTCCACTCCCCATTTTGCAGACGTGGACATCAAGTCCCAGAAAAGGGCAGGGACCAGTCCAAAGACCAACACAGTCACCATTAGATCTGGGGCTACTGTTGCTAACCCACTGTTCATTCGTAGTGTCAAGCCCATGACACAGTAGTAGCACTTGAAGATGATAAGCCTTCAATTTCAACATCACCTGTTTACCATTTTTTGCATAAGGAATTCCATGATTGGAATGAGTTCACGATGACCTCCATACACATTCGTATGAGCTGAGAACAAAAATCACTCTCCACAGACATCCATCCACTGTGTAGCCAGTGTGATTCCAGCCCTCCCTTCACCAGCAGCCCTGACACACACAAAACCATAAGGCATAGCCACACTCCCAAGGGGCCCACATCCAGGAGGGAGAGAAAATGGACGTCATGAAGATATGTGCAAATTGTACACATGAGCGTTATGAACCAGGGCTGGAGACACTCGGGGAAGAATATTTCACAAATACTTACTGCCATCCTACTATGTGACATGTATTGAAAATAGAAATATGGCTAAGTCAGGGTTCTACCCTCATGGCATTTACGTAAAAGAGAGAGAGAGGCTGAGGCTATAAACATACAGCATCCCCCTATGAAAACTCCAAGAAGGCAGGGACTTATATGGATGGTGTATAACCCCAGCACCCAATATCATGCCTGGTAAGTAGTAGATACTCAATAAATTCTCATCAAGTGACCAAAGAGAAGAAGTGCCTAGAAGGATGTTTCTAACTTTGGGGGACATTAGCAAGGATGGGCTACCTGAACAGGGCTTTGGAAGATGAATAACAATTTGCCAGGTGGAAGGAAGGGGAATATTCTAAGTAGAGGGAACAACATTTGTAAAGACATAGTGTATACAATTAGGAGAGGATAGGTTATGCTGAGATAACAAACCCCCACCGTCTCTATGGCTAAAAATAACAAAGATGTATTTCACGTTTGCTACGTCTATTACACGTCAGCTAGTGGCTCTGCTCCATGCCATGACGCATCCTCTGACCAGGCTGATGGAGTAGCCACTACTAGAATACAGCATGAAAGATGAAAAAGAGAGCTCAGTTCTGCAGAAGCATGTCCCTTCTGATCACAACTCATTGGCTAGAACTGGTCACATGACCCCACCCAAACCCATGGTTGCACACTTTAAGATGATGCAAATACCCTGCTCATCGTCAAAGTTTCTTCCCAGGTACGGCAGAGCAGGTAAATGCTGTGCTCACCTCCTCTCAAGACCACATCAATTACAACTAAACTACAGAACAACCATCAATGAGAATCACCTGAAGTCTAGATGAACCGCAGCCCTACAACTGTAGACATACAGAAGAAGCCACCTCGAGGCTAGTAGGAGGGGCAGAGGCACAGAATGGGCTGCTCCCACAGCTGCATGTGACCATTAAAAATCACGAGGGTTATCTTGGCTGCAGAGGAACCCCCATAGGAGCGAGGGTCAGTTCCATGGCAGGTTCCCCAACCAGGTTTCCAGTGCCAGGGAGAAAAGTCCCCATAATTTCTGGTTGTGAAAACCAGTGAAGATTGTGGCGGAGTGAGACAGAGGGTGGTTGGAGTCCCAGGCACTTGTCTTAAAGGGACGATGATACACGGACTTACACACTGACGGACTCACTTACTCTGAGCTCCAGTGCTGGGCAGTGGCTTGAAAGGCACCAGAAACATATGGGGAAGAACTGAATTATCTGACTTCAGGGCCAAAGACAGAGGAGCTGGTGGAAGCCATTTTTTGTTGTTGTTGAGCCCTCCCCCTCCCTGCGTGCATGCGCACACAGATGCCATCAAACCGAGGATCACCTTTCATCTGCCCCGCCCTAGTAACGCCCTGAGACCGCGCCCCACCTAACTTTCAGGCACACTCAAGCCGTTTCCAGTGGCTTTTCTGTACAAACCTCCTGCCTTAGTTCATGTTGCGGACTTTCATAAAATTTCTCAAAGGTTCACAAAAACCAAACAAGCAGCATCTGGCTTTGGCATGTCCCATACCTCTTGCAGAGCAGACCCAATCTCAGCACTAGTGGCAGCCAGCTTCAGTTCATGGCTTGGCCTCTCAAGGTACCTCAAGACCAGTGCAAGTGGTGGCCATCTTTGCATTGCTTTGTGGCTCACGCTGGGTGGCCCCAGGCAGGGCACAGGCTGCAGCTTAACTTGGCCTTCTGTGGGGTCCCTCCTACGAGGCCCCAGGGCTGGCAGGCCCAGTGGCCAGCTTCAGACAGAACTGACACATCACCTGGCCACCTCCAAGGATAGCACACCCAAAGGGTAGGCACCCTGCTAAAGTGAACCCTACTCGGTAGGATCAGCCCTGCACCACAGCTCCTTCACTGTAGTCATGGCCACTCCTCACAGCCAATCAGCCTACGGGTCAATCCCTCCTATTGATTTGCAAACAGCAACCAAGTCTCAACTACAACAGGAGGGCACACACAAGCCATACAAGATTGAAAGACACACACAGACTTAAAGTAAAGGGATGAGAAAAAGATATTGCCTGAAAATGGAAACAAGAACAACAAAAAAAACCTGGGGTAGCAATACTTATACCGACAAAATAGGCTTCAAGACAAAGGCTATAATATAACAAGAGACAAAGAAGGACCCAGTAATCCCACTACTGGGTATTTATCCAAGGAAACTCAAAACTGCTTCAAGGGAACGTATGCATCCATATGTTCATTGCAGCATTGTTTACAGTGGCCAAGATGTGGAGGCAGCCTGGGAGTCTGTCAATGGATGAATGGATAAAGAGGAGGTGGTACATATATACAGTGGAATATCGCTCAGCCAGGGAAGGGAATGGGTTCTTGCCATCTGTGGCAGCATGGATGGACCTGGAGGGTGTTGTCCTGGGTGGAGTGTCAGACCGAGAAAGACAGATGCAATGTGATTTCGCTTATATGTGGAATCTAAGGAACATAATAAACAAATAAAACAGAAACAAACACGCAGACACGGAGAACATTTTGATGGTTGCCAGATGGGAAGGGTGATGGAGGCGTGAAAGGGGGAAGGGATTAAGAAGCACAAATTGGTTATTACAAAGTAATCATGGGGATGTAGGGTAGAGCATAAGGAATATAGTCAATAATGTAATAACTACGTATAGTGCCAGGTGGGTACTAGTCAGGGGGATCATTTCTTAGATTATATAAATGTCTAACCACTATGCTGTATACCTGAAATTAATATAAAATAATATTGAATGTCAAAATAAATAAATAAAGTGAAATAAATAAATAAATAGATAGATAGATAGATAAATGGGAAAAAATTTCTTCCCAGGTTTACCACCCACTGTTGATTCTTACCTGATCCAAGACATTCACCATGATGGTTTCAAACAGTGGTTTGCCTACTCTAGTGCTTCCATCACATTAACCAGCTGGCCCTCAGAATTTGATCAGCAAGACCTCTCACTTCTCTCCCTTTATATTATCTGTCCACCTATCTATCTTTCTTCATCTATCTATCAATCGATTATTATTAGCATCGACTCGTCAATTCCCATTTTTAGTGGTTTACAATTTTTGTGGACTGAATGTTTGTGTTCCCCCAAAATTCACATGTTGAAATCCTCATCCCCCACTGTGGCCATATCAGGAGGTGGAGCCTTTGGAAAGCGATAAGATCATGAGGGTAGAGCTCCAATGATGGGATGACGGTCCTTATCAAAGGGACCCCCAGAGCACTCCCTCACTCCCCCCCCCCGTGAGAACACAGTGATGAGATGGCTGCGTACGAGTGTGAACCAGGAAGCGTGCCCTCAGCAGACAGCGAATCTGTTGGTGCCTTGATCTTGGACTTTCAGCTTCCAGAACTGTGAGAGATCAGTGTTCATTGTGTAGTCTGGTAATTTTGTTATAGCATCCTAGACAGTTTAAGATGACAATTTATTCCTGTACTAAGTTGCTCTGGTGTTCAAATGATGCCTGACTTGGCCAAGGGGAGCTCCTTCAAGCTGATTTCTGTGTCCTTGGGACAAGCCCCATCCTTTGGAAAATTCAGATCATTTTTGTACAAAAATGACCTTATCCACCTGGGTGCTCCAATGATAAAGACTCTTGAAAGGCAGGAGAGTTTCAAGGAAGGAGGAGGAAGCTCCCACTAGCCCTTCCAAAGTTCTGGGGGAACGAATCTGCTTTGTCAAGGAACCGATGAGCCCCTCTTAATACAAACCATCACAAGAACATAAGCAACTCAAAGAAATGACTCTATGTAAAATGCTAATTTGCTTTTCCCTTTCAGAGCCCATTTCTTGGAGCTGAGAGGAAAGGATTTAGCGGCATGGGGCACAGACAGGGAGTGCTATTTCTTTGCACCACTGTAACCCTAAATGCCACATTCTTATAATTTTTGTGGCTTTCCATAGTTTTTAGCAGCCTGGATACAAGAGTCCCTATTACCAATTCTCATTTTGGCACCAGAGCTGTCTAATGTTTTGTAGCATCACTATATCCCCCCAACACCGATCTCCTAGTAAAGAATATTTGGGTGAGGTTTGCCTACTCCCACTTTACAGAGGATGACACTGAGGTTCCAAAAAGTCAGGAGACTTGACTAAGTTCAACACAGCCACATACTGGAACCCTGGCTGCTCTGTACAAGCAAGTACTTCTGGCTCTTTCTCTCCCCGGCTTACCTTACCTGCCCAGCAGTGTACCCTGCTGAGGGCCTCACACCGAAACAGGTCCCCTGAGACTGCTCTGCCTGTGCACACAGCCTGAGGCAAGGGGCCTCAGATGCATCCAAAAGCAAATAGTGGACATGCCCCAGGGCTCTGGCAAAGCAACTTTAAGATGTTGAAATGTCCACGGCAGCTGTCCAGGAACCACGCCCAAAGCAGGGTATTGGAAGGCTCCCGATGTCCCAGGTAAGGAGACCCAATCAGGTGAGACAGACACAAGGTGTATTCCCTCTCTGCAGGGTCAGAACAAGGACAGGGCCTACAGGTTAGGATATTATCAGCTTCTGCAGCATGGGTCAGCCGGTGCTGGCTAGAGGGCAGCCCAGAGAGCAGACCAGGGTCCTCCACCCTTCACCACTTGACAGCAGGGAGTGGTGACTAATCCAGAGTTTCAGATGCCCCCTAAGTAAAACAGGGAGGCCATGGCCCCACACCTCTACAGGTGTCTGGCTGCGAGCCCCACACACCCTTATGCTTTTATTCTTTCTTTCCAGTATCCTTTTATGTTTCTGTTGCTTAAATAGATGAGACTTTGGAACCATTTCCTTCAACCTGAAGTTCCATGAAGCTGTTTCCTCTGTGAAAGAGGGTAAGGATAGGGCCGGCCGAGTGGCTCAGTTGGTTGAGAGCTCGCCCAAGAGTGTGAGCTCCGAGCAACAGCGGTTCGATTCCCGGCCCGAGCTGAGCTGCTGCTAAGCTGCCAACAGGTGGCAGGATGGCTCAGCTAAAAAAAAAAAAAAAGAGAGAATAAGGATACCTACAGTTCAGGGCTGTGTTGGGTTAAATTAGACAATGTTATTTCCTGTTGGGGCCCAGTGCCCAGCTCAGAGAAAGCCCCAGGTACATGGAAACCGAGCTATATTTGGGGAGGGGGCCTTTAAAAAGGTAATTAAGGTAAACTGAGGTCATACGAGTGGGCCCAAATCCAATATGACCACCGTCCTTCTCAGGAGAGGAGATTAGGACGTGTGTGCACACAGTGGACACAGAAGATGGCCATCTGCAAGCCAAGGAGAGAGGCCTCAGAAGACACCAACCCTGCCAACCCCTTGACCTTAGACTTCTGGCCTCCAGAACTGTGAAAAAATAAATTTCTGTTGTTCAAGCCGCTCCATCTGTGGTGCTTTGTTTTGGCCATGCAAGCTAAGGCAAGACACTGGGCCTATCTTTGCCTTCCTCTCTCCTGCCCTTTCTTTCTCTTCTTTCTTTCTCTGCGCTACTCCTGCCATGCTCACGGCTCCCACGGGACTCTTGGTGGAGATTCCTGTGGCTACAGTGTTGCTGGGACTGCTTCCGAAGGGACAAGCTTTGGAGGGCTTCTCTGGTCCACACCTCCAAAATTTCTGAGCCTTTGGTTCAAAAGAGGATAAAGAAAACCATACAAGATACGACTTTGCATTTTGCTGAGACCTATTTTACACTTAACCTAGAGCTACTATCCTTGTCACACTATACATCCACCGCTAAGACCCATGTCATGCCACCTGACACTCAGAGCTGGGGGGTTCAGAGCAGCACTGACATAAAATCATTATGCACTGGCCGCTAACTCCTGACAGAACTGGTTCTCTGTTGCCCACCCACCCACCTGGACCACCGTCAAGGAGGCCAGACGTGGAGAAGTCACTGGCATAATGGCTCACCCGTCAGCTCAACTGAGGATGCTGGCTTCTCAGGGAGGGCAAGGCCTGAACGTGGCTCCCACTGGGCTGCCGGCCACAGTTGGGTGAGGCTCCACAGAACCCTCTGGCGTGACCTTTCAGGCAGGGCCAGGAAGAATCACCTTCTTTGGGCATTCTTACAAGGCCACCGTCATGTCCTCGTGTCACAGGGGCCAGTCACAGCCTACCTACCAGTCAGAAAGTTCTAGAGTCCCAGCGGTTCTCAACCTTCCTAATGCCACGACCGCTTAATACAGTTCCTCATGTTGCGGTGACCCCCCAACCATAAAATTATTTTCGTTGCTACTCTATAACTGTAATTTTGCTACTGTTACGAATCGCAATGTAAGTATCTTTTTGTTTTCCGATGGTCTTAGGCGACCCCTGTGAAAGGGTCGTTCGACCCCCAAAGGGGTCACGACCCACAGGTTGAGAACCGCTGCTCTAGACGATAGAAGAGTGTCTGGGAGGAGATGTGGGGGGTGGAGAGAAAGGCAGGAGGGGCAGCCGGACCAGGAGGGACCCTTACTAACAGTTCAACTAGGCCCAGTTCCACAGCGCAGGCAGCCTGCTCTGGAGCTGCATTTGTGGCCCGTTCTCATGCTGCCTCGGCCTTCTCTCCACGGGCAAATCAGGGTATTTCCAGAAATGATTACGATCAGCCACACTACCCTGAGAGCAGCCCCAGGGCCCGATCAGGGCAAAAAACACAGTGTTCTTCCATTTTATGAATGAGCAAACCTGTATGCTTTCTATAAATGTCTGTGTAAATCACCGGTGGGTATTCCCACCTTGGCACCAGGAAAAGACATTCCAGGCTGTGAAGGCAGCTTCTCCCCCGGGGAGGGAGGCCCAGGGGCCACTCCCTCTATTCCTCCTGGGCCCCAGGGAGATGCCTCCTGAGCTGTTCTCTGGCTCCGGAGAGAAAGCTCTGGCTCAGACAATGACTCAGCCCCACAGGGGTGGCACCTCAGCTTTCCAGGGGCCTCCCGGGCTGAGCTCCAGGTGAGGCCTGGCCAGACCTGCTGAGGTTCAGGGATCCTTCATTAACTGTCCTCCCAGGATCTTAGCTCTCCCAGACCACAGCCGCCTACCCTACCAGCACAGCTTGCATCGGGGAGCAAAGGCCCGAGACAGCCCCTGGAAAGGGTCTACGCCGCTGGCATTGGATGTAACAGCTCCATGTCTACTTAACTAACAAGTAATCATTAATATTACCCCTGGCCCATGTATCCAACTGTTAAACTGACACTAATGAAACGAGAGGCGGGTACCATGACCAATATTAAAACCACGTCTGAACTGTTAACTTAAATGACCCAGGCTGATTTATACATCGTGCTTTGCATTTAACCAGAACGGAGGGTATTTTATATCAAAATGCACAGACAGTTCTCCCACCTGGGTTTTTCCTTTCTTACTACTTCCCAGCCCCGACTGGATCAGACCAGACCACACCAGGAGGGTCCCAGCCTTAATTATTGGGACCCTGGTGTTGCTTTCTTGGTGGAAAGGGATTCC
This sequence comes from Hipposideros armiger, assembly GCF_001890085.2. Lineage (NCBI taxonomy): Eukaryota > Metazoa > Chordata > Mammalia > Chiroptera > Hipposideridae > Hipposideros > Hipposideros armiger. The sequence continues at coordinate 1,816,748 of NW_017731500.1, read as the reverse complement.
TTACAAAGGGGAAAATGTGTAGAGACTCTGGTGTGGAAAACAATGTATTAATTCGTACATGCGACTTTGGAATCAGCTGTGATGAGTATACCATGGAATTGGCTGATTCAACCGGTTTGCGTCTTCAGTACGGTTAAAAGGGTCGGGGGGAACCCGGTGTGGGGTTGGGGGGCTCCTGTGGTGAGGATCCAGTCAGCAGGTGTCGCTCACGGGTCTCACCTCCTTGAGGCAGGAGAAAGGCAGAAACCAGGAGAACGGAGTTGGGGAGGCCCTGCCAAGGGTGGCCACCCAGTTCTGCCTTTCTCTCTCCCCAAGCAGGGCGGGGTTGGAGGGCTCCCTTAATTTAGAGGTAAGCGACACATTCATCCCACACGACACTCCGCTCCTGCCAGCCAGCCTGGCTTCCTCAAGGTTCCCCTCACGGCCTCGGGGACACGGCCCATTTCATACACTCCGTCCAGCCGCTCGGCTTCCATCATTTACTCATGAGTCACACTCAGCGAGCGCAGCGTCTAGGAGAGACAGAGCTACAGGGAGCCCTCCGTGGGACACATGTAGGCCAGGTCAACAGACCAAGTGGCCGCGGAGCCCCGAGCATCCTCCATGATGGGAGGGCATGCGTGTTTGAGGTTATGCAGCCTTGGGGTGCATTTCACTCCAAGATCTTCAAAGCTGGTGTCTTCACAGCCAGCACTGAGAGTTTTGGGGGTGTTTGCAGTCAGCAGACGGCATCAACTCGGGGTAACCACTGGAAGAAGGCGAAAGGGGCCATGGGGAAGGACAGGTGAGGCGTCACCAGCCACGGTTTTGGTCTAGGCAGTCTGGGATAAAAGATGGGGCTCACCCTCCAGTGCTGGCAGACACACCTGCTCCCACCCCACCACATAGCACAGTGGACTGCCTGGGAACACGCTAATTTAGAACAAAGGCTCCATAGTCCCACAGCTTGGGGTTTAAAAAAAAATTTTTTTTTTTTAATTCACGATTTGGTTTTGATTCCTATATCCAGCTGTGTGGCCTTGGGCAAGTTACTTGCCCTCTCTGAGCTTCCATTTCTCTGAGCTTCACCTAAGTATAACAGGCATGATAACTACCATATTACTCATATCAAACGATTAAGTGAGAGACTGCATGTATACTGGGGGGGCCCAAAAATGTACACACACGACTTGTAGTCACCGTTTGTCATCGGTATATATTGAGTATTACAATTTTAATACAGTGTTTTTTTTTTCCTTTTTTAAAATGTGCATACATTTTTTTTGGCCCGCTCTGTATATAGCCCTCTGCACCGTGCCCGGCACATGGTAACTGCTCCACAGCAATGCCTATTTTCATCTTCACGATTCTTCCCATCCAGCGGGCTAACCTCTTCACCTCTGGAAGGGCGGCGCTCTTTTCTAGCCTCCCACCCTTTTCTTACTCATCAGCCTCACGTCCTCCTGTTTGTCCCGCTCCCACTGGCTCTCCCTGGGAACACAGGACATGGTGGCAGGTCTGGGTGACATGGGGCAATCTCCCTGCAGAACCAGCGTTTGGCAAGCCCATTTCCACCGGAGTTGCCAAAGTGTGCAGTCCCTAGGGAGGTGACATTCAGCAGGCAGCTCTCCCCCTTCCTCTCCGCCTTGCTGACCCCTTCCAAAACTCAGACACCCCTGCCGCCTCGTCAGGCCTTAACTCGTCAGGCCGGCTTGCCTTGGTACCCCGGCTTATCCAAACATCTTCATCGCTTTTCATAAATTCAATCCCTCCTTATCAGCTGCACCATCAGGAAGAAGGGCAGGAGGGGCTTGTGACTGAAGTGTGGGGAAGAGAAGCTTTAATTAGCCTCCTTGCTCCACGGGGTCACCCACAGTTCAGTCACCCTGCCTTCACTTGTTCCCAATCACGGAGTGGGAGCGCCCGCGTCCCACACATCCCTCGCGTCTGTCCTCTGCTCCCCGCGTCCAGGGCTGGAGGCCTGCAGGCTGTAAACGGGAGTCAGCTGGCGTGTGGCCCCCTGAGAACGTCAGCTCTGCCACCGTCTCCCAAATCCTAGGAGCTTTCTGATCCGGCTGGTCCCTGTGTAAACTGCAAACTCAGACCCCAGCCCTGGTCCTGTGAACAAGCTCACCCTGCAGAGAGTGTCAAAACACGCAGCAGAACGCAAAGTGCTTCTGCCAGCCCGCCATGATGGGCGGTGAAAAGAGCATCGGGCTGGAGGAGGAAAGCTCAAGACGCTGCCCTCTGCCATCTTGGGAAACTTGCCTTGTCTAAAAAAATCAGTCGGGGCTGACCACGCCTGCCCTCCCTACCTCTCTGCTATGAGCCCTGAGCAAGAACATATGCAAATAAGCTCCCTTACATGCCAAATTCTAAACAAATGACACACATTCCTAGCTATCTGGCCCCTGGATGTGTGGTAGCATATTGCCTGCACAAAGAGGCTCAGAGATGCTCCTTTTCGCACTTGTATTTTTACTCAACTCTGCCATTTCCCCAAAGCCCAGTTTCTTCCGAGAAGACCTTGATTGGCACCAAGCACCTCGCTGATAGGGTTTAAAAGCCAGGGCTAATTTTTCATGGTGTAAGGAAATTGCACAAACCAACCCCCTCCTCACCGCCCCCCCCACTCCCCCACGCACCTCTGTTCCCCCGCTCCCTCAGCTCACTCCATGACTCAAGGGCAGCACGGGAAACCTAACACAATCGTTCCCAGATCCCTGCCTAGCACTTTTCACAAACCCCCAAGATAATCCAACAGCTACATTGGTCTGATAATCAGCATTTCTGAGGATCTTTCTCGGTGCCAAGTCCTGTGTCAGCTCCTAGAAAAGGTCCTTGGCTTTTTTTTTTTTTTTTTGCAGCTGCCCAGAAGAGTTACAGAGGGTGAGACCACAGAACTTATCATCTAAACTGGGACGCTCTTGAGAATGGAAACGCGCCATCAGTAATGATGCTGGGAAAACCAGTGGAAACTGGGACAGTCTCGGGCAAGTGGGGAGGTACGGTTATGCATTTTCTAGGTCTTGTGGGGGAGGGGAGAGAAGGCAGGAGCAGCTTTTGGAACAGGACAGAAAAGCAGATGCACAAAAGGGCTGAACGAATGGATTCTTCCGTCGGCGTGCTCTTGGGGAGAAATGGAAGCTCTCATTCTCTAACGTGGTTTCTTGAGGGTCCCACTAGGGAGTGAGACCCCAGCGTTCAGCTTAGTGCCTGGCACATTAATTAACATATTAGCTGGCCCGGGCTGTAGGGGGGACACAGGTCTCAGGGAAAAGACACAAGCCTAGATTCTCCAAGAGGTCCCAGCCCAAGCACTTCTGATTATGATTGTAACTGGCATGTGTGCCGTAACCAGGTCTTCGGAGCACATTCTCATGCATTTTCTCTTTTGATCTGAAGCAGATAACGCAGATGGGAGCATGCGTCGGAAAGGCCACCCTGTGGCACACAGCACACTGGCTGAGCAAGAACAAAGACCATAAAGGCAGAAGGATGTTTGCACTTTGCTTCCCGCCTGCCTGAAAACAGGAAGCTTTGGAGGCCTGCTCTGGCGAGGTCGCCACCTCTTCCTTACCCTAAAGCTACATGGCCCAGGAGACTTTTCTTTTTATCACTTATGTCTTGAACGGGGCAAATCTCTTCCAAGACACTATTTGTTTCTCCCCATCTCGTTGTGCTGCAATGAGAGGGAGCTACATGTCTGTTCTGATGGGTCAGGGGGGAGGTGAGGTTGGTGAGCGACTGCCTCTTTTTCTCTTACCTGGCAAGCCACCTCTGCAGACCTCACCTTTCACAAGCACCTGAAGGGGGAAGTGTCACCAGTGGGGAATGCCAGCCAGCCGTTGAGCCAATTGAGGCAGCGGGGCAGAGTCCTGGGGCTAATGACTTGGAAGAAGTCAGAGGTGACAGGCTGTTGAGGTATGCTTCCCTGCAGATGACAAGGATTGCAAAATGATGAAACTGACTAGTCATGGGGGTGGTATTCACTGACACCAAAAAGGGTTAGAGAAAAATCTCTCTTGCCCACAGAGGAGGACCAGGGACCTGCCAACTGGAAAGCCTGGGGGCTGACTATGGCGGAGCGTAGGAACGGGAAGGGGGAGGTGCCTCTGGAGGCAGCAGGCAGGACGTGTGGCCAGGAGTGGCCACATCAGTTTCCATTCTGCAGCCTCACGAGCCACTGGGTCTTTTCTAGTCTCCTTTTCTTACATTTAAATATGAGCAAAAGAGTAAATCTCAGTAACAGCCAGGGTTCTCCAGAGAAATAGAACCAAAAGGATAGATGTATGCATATATGTATAGATGTATGAGTTTGTTTTAAGGAATTGGCTTATGCAATTGTAGGGGGGCTGGCAAATCTAAAATCCATAGGGCAGGTAACGAGACTGGAAACTCAGACAGGAGTTGATCTGTCAGTCTTGAGGCAGACTTCCTTTCTCTAAGAAACCTCCCGTTTTTGCACTGAAGGTCTTCAACTGATTGGATTAGGCCCACCCACACGGAGTGTGACCTCCTTCCCTGAAGGTGAGTTAATGGCTGTCGTCAGCCACATCTGCAAAATACCATCATGGCAGCATCTAGGTTACTGTTTGATGAAGTACAAATTTGGGTACTAGAGCCTGACCAAGCTGACACAGAAACCTATCCATCATTGTCTCACTGATGGAGAGAATCCAAAGCCATCCTCCCATACAGAAGCACGAATTTCTCTAAGCCACCACCCCGCTCGTGAGCTGTCAGTGTGAGTAGGTGCCCAGTAGTGCCTCTTGAGTTGGCCTGAATTAAACTGAGAACATTAACTCTGCGTCCTGGAAAGAACTTGGGTCTGAGAGTCAGAAGACTTGGGTTCAGGTCCTAACTCCTCCATGAGTTGCTGGTGGCCCTTCAGGCAGGTCATTTTTTCCTCTCTGTGCCTCAGGAGGATATATAGAAGTTAAAGAAAATGCTCTCTGACCCTCGCCAATGATTGTCATCCCACAGGTCCCTGAGGACACATGCCTCAATGCCATTAGGGGAAGTTGTACCCCTGCAAAATGGTGGAGAACATCAGAGCAAATTGAAAAAGTATATTGATAGATAGATGATAAAATACAGATAGATAGATAGATAGATAGAATCTATAATTAAATATATCAAATCAAATGTGCAATTATATAAGTATATATTAGGGGAAAATACGGTCCACGTGTCTCAAGGTTTGGATTTTCCTCTCTCATTGCTTAACGTTGGTTCTTTTCGGAAACCTGTTGAAAATCTCTGGCAAAATCACATGCTTTGAGCTTCTATAGACCCACAAAGAGCAGCCCAAGGACTTTATATCTGAAGATGATAGGTTCAGAGGCAGCCGTCCTGCAGAAACGGTAATTGCAAAAAAGGGAACAGAACATTTGCAGAAGATATTCAAGGGGCGCAAAGCCACAAAAGATGCTCAGTCTCATAGTCATCCCAAAAACATTTTACACAATACTTCTTTATTTTTCCATCAGACTGGCAAAATTTAAGCAGGTTGATACTACACAGAGTTGGGGAGAGGGTGAGGGAAAGGTACTCTCACCAACTGTTGACTCTTGCCCATATTTAAATTTTAAATATTGGGCAGACTTACCAAGTTTAAATTCTATTCCTTAACCTACTTCTATGTTTAGGTGTCTATCCCAAGGAAACACCCACTTTGGTGTGCATGTGTGTCGTGTGTGGGAGTATGTATTAGAATACTGATGATACTCTTTTGTGTAAGTGATAAACTACACACACACACACACACACACACAAAAACCCCAGCTATACACCCAAAAAGTGATTAAATAACTTAGAATATACCCAGGTTGTGGAATATCGTGCAGCAGTTAAAAAAGAGTGAGGTAGTCATAGGGAGAATGGCAGGACAATGCAAATACTACGCGCCAAACTTATGTTTCATAAGCTCTATATTTGTGCGTGTATGTGTGTGTGTGTGTGTGAGTGTGTGCGTGTGTGCATGTGTGCGTGCGTGTGTGTGTGCGTGCGTGTGTGTGTGTGTGTGTGTATGTGTGTGTATGCATACGTATGCATACAAGGCCAGAAAAAAGTGCACTTGGCTGAAGGAAGAGGAGTGAGGTTCGTGGGGGCACACGGACAGGCTAAACTGTTCAACATCTATACAGAGGGAGCCAAAAAAATGTATACACATTTTGAGAAAGGGAAAACTGTATTAAGATTGTAATAATACTCAATATATACCAATAACAAAAGATGCACACAAGTCACGTGTGACTACTGCAGTGACAAGAGGTGCTCAGAGTGGTTCCCATCAGCGTTCAGACACTTCTGATGACGGCGAACTACTGCTTGAGCCACGTTGACCCAAGTGGCCACTTGTATACATTTTTTTGGCACCCTGGTACACTTGTATTGTTCTGTTTTCAACCAAAATGTTATCACATGACACCTGTATAATGTTAGTTAATAACAATAACGACAACAGTAATAATAAAAGGAAAAACAAAAGAACGTGGGTAGCCTTTGGCTAGGTCCTGTGATTATCTCAGGGTCGCCCGTCCTCTCTGCTCCCCAAGCCCTCCTGGGTGAGGTCCCCCAAGGCTTAGCTTCCGCTTAAGGAACGTGGAAAGCAAGAGGATTCGGTAAATGCCACTGCAAGTTTTAAATTCTTCCATTTCATGTTCCGTTATCGTGTCAGTTAGGGCCCTGGCAGGCAATGGATGACACAGTCAAATGAGGTAATTTGAGGCGAGTGAGTTAAAGGGGTTGTTTTACAAGGTGTGGCCAGGTGTAGGGAATGAAAGAGAGAGAGAGAGAGAGAGAGAGAGAGAGAGAGAGAGAGAGAGAGAGAGAGAGAGCGAGCCATCCAGAGGGCTCAATGACTGTCCTAGAAATGACAGTTGCTAGTGAACCCACAGGAAGTGGGCAGGGGCAGTGAATATCCCAGCTTCACTGTCCTCCCCCCCACCCCCCCACCTTCCACCAAAACTCGCTATTGTCCACAGCCACCCGGAAGCCAGAGAAGGAGGGAATCTTTTGACACAGTTAACATGCAAGTTAGTCTCCGGGGTCACAGAGCGAGGGGAACAGGGTGAAGAGGGGCACACAGGGGCAATGCACGCACACAGTGGTCCATTCTAGTGAGGGAAGATTTGCGCGATCACAATTAGATTTTCAGCCCAAGCATCACCCATCCGTGTGGCAGGAGGGAAACAGCCAACCTGAAAGGGCGGTGGCAGGTTGTGAGTCTGCGGGGATCTCTGTGCCGCTGCTACCTGTTCCCTTTGGCCAAAGAAGGTAAAAGAGCTTTGCAAAAATGGGCCACTCCTTAGCACTTCCTCTGCCTGTGTGCCCCGGGGGAATGGCCTCAGGACAGTACCTGAAATCCACACCATCAAAGCCACGGGCATTTTTATTGTGCCACAATCCCAGAACAAGGGGCAGGTAATTGGGAAAGGGAAAACGAAGGGGTAGAGATTCTTCTCCTAGTCCAGTGCCCTTTCCCCTCTATGCCCTGCTCAGCCCCAACCCTCTGAGTCAGAATAAAGATAGTTCAATTCCCAAGGGGTGTTGCCAAACGCCTTCATTCCTCAATCAGAGACTCACATCTGACGAACGTAATGTGCAATCCACATTTTATCGGGGTGCCCTTGGGCCCTCAACAGGAGGATGGTCTTGTATACAAGGAACCCCATTGTGGTTTAGCCCTGCCTCTCCAAGCTCTTAGGCTTTGAGCTCTCCTCTCTCACAAAGCCAGCCATTCCTTTGAAATCCCAGCACTGATTTGTCTCCAGAGCACAAGGGCTCTTGGCAGTGACCTGGAACCAAGAGTGCACAAAAGCTGAGAAATCATATGACTTCAGAAGGATGCAGAGCCCAGCTTCTGGCCTAGAAGCAGCAGCTATCGTTGTGATCACACATGCTTCCTCCATGGGGTAAAAAAAAAAAATCAAGCCTCCACCATCTTTCCTGCAGACTTTTGGTTTCAATAGATGGTGAGCTCCCCCAAAGGCAAGAATTTTCCTATGTGTTTCCTTCTAAAGTACGAGAGCTGCGTTTCTAGTAGGTGGACATCCACAAGAATGAGACATGGAAGGGAGCCGATCAGCTGAAGAAATTGATACTGAATAAGGAAACATGTCTTACCAGCAAGAGACCAGTCAGCTATGAAATAAGTCACCTAGCATTGCAAGAGACTGAGTCACACCACGTTAGGGTCTGTGCCAAGATGAGCTACTCTGTTATCAATCTTCCTAGGTAGCAGGGCTAAGAAAGAAAAAGGGTAGAACAATCTGGGTAATTCTTCCTCTGCATTTGCTTGACTTCGGCTTTCAGGGGCTGAGCGCCTTGTGAATTCTCTGCAGTCAATACTCAGAACCACAGGAGGAGAGAGCTGCTCTCTCCTCTGTGGACTTTCTCGGAGAAAGAGAAGGCAATCATCAGTCATGAAGCGATAAGCCAAATACTATTCTGAGAGCTTTAGAAACATGGTCATCTTTTATCTTCACAAGTAGGATGCCAACTTAAAGATGTGGAAACTGAGACAAAGGGAAATAAAACCTGTTTCCCAGGGTCACCGCTAAACTCACCTGCGGGGCTGATATTTAAACCAGGTCACTCTCACCTTGGAGCCCTTACCCCGTCCACACAGCACCCTGCCTAGATGTGGATTCAGAAAAACTGACTTGCATCTGGGTTTTCAAGGCTTTTGAGATCCCCAAACGGCGGTCACTTGTTGTGTTTCTGTTCCCGTGGGTCTGACTGCTCTTCCCAGCCCCGGGTCTGTTTCCTGGCCCCCTGATTTCACGACAGGGGGTCTGGCCATTGCGAAAGAAGGACTCGCTAATGGGAAGAAATGGGGAGTCTCGCTCCCCGCCCCCCCATCACTGCCTGAGTGCGTTTTTGCCACCACTGAGGATGGGAGATGGCACAAACTGCTTAGTTCTCCAAGATGGGCTGGCCCCACCGGTGTGCAAATGGGAGAAAGGCTTTAGGTGAGGAGGAGAGGACCCAGGCTCTGAGCAGGACAAGCTCCCCAAAGCACATGTGACGGTAATGTTTCTGAAGTTATGACCTGACACTCACACTCCTGCCTCCACCACAGTATTTCCTTGTACTCCTGGGCCTTTCCTCTTCTATGTAGGGAGGTCCTACTGAATCTACTGCCTTCGGGACTCGCCAACACAGCAGAAGTCAAAGAAATAATAAATTCTGGTTTGTGAGTTTCAAAGAAGGCTTTGGAAATGCATAGCAAATATGACAACTTGGGGAGAACATAGGGGGAGGAACAGCAAAGCAGCTCTCAGACAACGACTAAGAGAGAGTCCCTGTGTTGGGGGAGCAAAGGCGGCCAGCCCCCAGGGGGTGAGTAGACATTCTGGGAACCCGGTAAGGGTGCCCCCAAGGTGGCCTGAAGCAGTGGCTGGGGGCCTGTGGCCCTGGAGGGTCTCTAACTAGGAACAAAAGATAACTCAGCAGTGACCAGTACGGGCTAATGGCCAAGAACCTCTTGATAGGCCACCGGGGGTCTCCGAGGAGTCCAGTGTGACAAACGATGCAGACAGAGCACACTGCCCGGCCCCCTAATGCCACGGCATCCTGCTAGCCTTCCTCAGCCCCTGAAATGTGAAGCAACTCCAATGGAAGGGGGAAGCGAGTGATGAAATGCCCCAATAGAATGGAGTTATAAGACAATCAAGTTCTGCTTCTTGCATTTCTGAGTTTATAAACAAAGTTTCGCACCTGCTCTCTGAGCCAGGCACCTCTCCAGGACAGACGCCCCCTCTGTTCCTCTCCTTACAGTGCGGAGTTTGCACCCTCCACTCCCTTAGCCTAAGGCCCCTGGGCACCTGCCACCCAGGAAGGCTCCTGTGCATCACTCTGTGTTGCACAGTGGGGCCATTCTCTTGGAATCTTGGGCTTCAGGGTGACCCATAAAAGGACAGCAGCTCAGGGGACAAGCCCATCCTAGTCTGATCCTCTAGCAGAGGATCGTGCTGGGGCAGGAGAAAGGCTAAACCAGGGGAGCACAGTCTCCCCTACCCCCAGGCTCTGGGAACATCGCATCTGAGGTTCGCTTGGCCACCCAAGGTGCTGGGCTCTGCCGGGCCAGGTAAGCATTCTGGTCTGACGGGCACCCACGGCCCCCTGGTATGCATGTGCCTCTGGCCCATGTGATAGCTGTGTTTTCCTTTTCCTCTGGGATCCCCTGGGCTTCTGTTCCTCCCTCCCCCACCCTACGTCACCCTTGACTTCTACAGCAGCCTCAAGAGATGACACCCAGCCAACATCTTCCAACTCTACAAGAGGCAAGCGACAGGATGCCCCCACTCTCATGAGTTTTATGCAGTTTTGAAAACCTTAGAAGCATGGCAAGGTGAAAAATAATTTGAGTTACCTTGGTGCAGTAGTTCTCTGCCTCCCCTTCCTGCAACATGGCGTTTGTCTTTCCACAGTGTTGTCTGAGCATCTACAATGTGCCGAGATCTGTTTTAGGTGATGGCATCAGCCACAAGACAAAGCTACAAGACCTCTGCTCTCGTGGAAGGTCCATGCTAGTCAGGTAGAACAGGCATGGACATGTACCACCCCGATCCCCCTTCAAGGAGGGACTCACTGCCGGGCTGAGAGGAGCATGGCTGACTGACAGCCTCAGCCACTAGCATCTCCAAGGCTCTTTTCAGCTCTCAGGCTGAGGTCATGCTGTTCCTGGGGCAGCCTCTGGCCAATGGCTGAGCAAGGTGGTGGGCCAAGGGCCAAGCCATTTCCACCCACCGAGGACTTCTCCGGGGCCCAATCTCGGCTCCTTATGGGCACAGAGGCTTTTCAGGTCTTCATGTTCTTATCACCTCCTCCTGCCCGAACCTGCTTCCTCCCCTTTTCTTTCATAGGTGTTTCTCTCCCAATAAACCCCCAGTCCCACCTGAGCATCTGCTCCCTGGGGAACCCCTCCAGGTACACGGAGGTGGGGTTACCCAAACCAGAGCCACTGCAGTCAGTGACATGTGCTAGGGAGAGAGAACGGGGCAATATGACAGAGGCTGACTCGGCAGCAGGGGACAATGTTAGCTAGAAGTCAAGTTGTACCCGCCTCCTCTGAGAAGGTGACAATGGAGCTGAGACGTGAAGGAGGTGGAAAAGGAGTCAGCCATGCTCAGAGCATCAAGGAAAGGGTTCCAGGCAGAGTAGAGAGGCAGGAGCATGTTAGAGGTAGAGAAAGGTCGGCTGTGACTGGAGCACAATAGTGAGTGACAGGAAGTTTCCAGGAGAAGAGCCAATGGGGCTGACAGTGGCTGGTGCCCCACACCCGGTGCCCCAGGTTCTCTCCTCAGTGGAGTGGGAGGATGGCAGGCCAATGCAGCACCATCTCACGGACCAACCCAAATGTGATGAAACCATGAGCCAAAGCAACAATTTGTCATTGCCACTCTACTCAGGGCATATTAGCAGAACTTGCCTACCCAATCCGGGCTGTGACCTAAACGAGACAGGCCGGGGGTGATGGCCAGCTCTGGCCACTCGGAGAAGCATAACGGGATGCCAGAGAGTGCAAGTGACTTTGCGACGTTACTGCCTACTCTATTTCATCTTAAAAAGTGAATCACTCGCCAACCTCAGGATGTTATTCATAGCAAGTCACTTGCTCCCCTCCTCATGTGTGACGGTGACACACTCACATGTCACTCCTCCCTGGATTAGAGCTGATTGCCTGGAGCTGGGGTGGGAGCCGGGGGCAGGGTTTGCCCCCTCTGCCCACCTGGACACCTGGCTCTTAGTAGGAATTCCAGAGAGCCTTTCCTGAAATCAGAGGTTCACAACTGGAGGCAATTTTGTGCCTCAGGGGACGTCTGTCAATGTCTGGACACGTTTTTTGGTTGTCACATAAGTTGGGGGTGCTACTAGCAGCTAGTGGGTAGAGGCCAGGGGTGCTGCTAAACATCCTGTAATGCACAGGACACCCCAGCACAAAGGATGCTTCCAGACAGGTGCCTTCTGATGAGAACTTGCAGCAAAAAGTTTGATAAACAGGGCCAATGGGGACTCCCCCACTGAAAGTCTAAAACTGCAAGCGTGACGTCTGAGTGTGCACTGTCCGCCTTATTGTAGTTAAAATACCAAAAAAGATTTCCTTAAAAGTCAGAATTTTAACTTTTAACACAGCTCCCCCTTCATTGGCAGTCTTCTAAGGCTGGCTGGTGGAGAAAACAGGGGTCCAGACCCAGCCAGAGAGGGGGGGGGGATGGGCACGATGACCCCCCCCAAGGGGGGGTCCTTTCTGGGCAAGCATTCCCGTGATCATAATGTAAAATGTGGCGGAGTGCTGCATTTTAATTAATTTTAGTCCCTTTCAAGACCATAGTTATTATTATAAAAACACCGATAATACCAAACACATGTTGTAGGTACACAGCCAGCTGCAGCCCTGGAGACCTGGGGACGTGTTAAGTCATATGTCATCTGGGGTGGTGAGAAATCAGCAGGTCCCCTCCCCTGTGCCCTGTGAGACCCCAACACCCTTCTCAGTAGGCCTGCGCTCTCTCCGTCACCAGCCAAGCCCCTTCCCAGCTTGGCTTTTCTCCTCTCCCCGAAGCTCAATGTTCTCCTCTCTCTCTCAGCAGAGACTGTGAGGGGGGTGAGGTGTCAGACCTGCAGAAACCCCGGTTTAATTATTTTATTGTGAAAAGAAAAAAAAAAGGCAAAAAAAGGCGCATTCTCTCATTTGGGAAGAATGTTTCGTTATCTGCCTTTGCAGAAACACCTCACTGGGCTGTAGGCAGTCCTGAGTTATTACGTGAGATGTTCAGGCGCCTGTGCCTTCCCCTCCTCCACTCGCCTCACCCCGTCTCCCCTACCTGCCGTCCCCCCATCCCCCTCCCCGCCCACCCACCCTGCTCTGGTTCAGGGGTGCATGAGGCACAACCCCACTTTCAGGTGACAGCAGGGAAAGGCCAAGAGCAATAATGCAGCCTGGTGTTGTCGAAACAGAACCAGGACCTGTCCCCGTGCCCACAGCCCCTTCGAGGGCTCCTGCCCTGAAAATACTCCCCAAGAGGACCTTGGAGTGTCTGTCCTGGTTCCATCTCCACTCGTGCAAGAACCGTGTCTCCTGCATCCTTGGCCTCTTGTCCATCACTCCTGGGCCCCAGGTGCCCCTTGCCTCACCAAAGAGCTCCGCCCACTTAAGTTGTGAGGAAGTTCCTTCTTAGCTAAAACACCTAGAGGCGCCTGCGTCAGGCAGCACTGTATGGCTGGCGAGTGAGCCTACCTAAGTCTTTCATCGCCACAGTCTTACTTAACATCATCTCTCTTGGACACGACAGAGCAGGTCTTGTCATCAACACTTTACAGATGAGAAACGGGAAGCCTAGGAAGGTTCCTGGCTTTTCTTTTCCAAGGACACACAGCAATTATGAGACCGGGTCACCAGGTGGGGATGGGGAGACGACACAACGCTGTTGCCCTCAGCAACACACCATCTCCCAATATCTGCACACGGATCTGTCCCAGGACAGGCTAATCCCTACCCTCCGCCAATGGCGCCCTTCACAGATCTTCTCTCCAAACCCCGGGGCTCATGTGGCCCCTGGATCACAGGGGAGACGCTGGTTCTTGTGTCCCAGAGGACAGCCTCCATCACCACAAGGCGTCCATCTTCAGGGTCCTAACACTCAGGTTCAGGGTCGGCCCTTTCCTAGCTGTCAGATGCTGCTTTTCCTACTGGGTCCTCCTCAGGGGACAGGGGCTCCACCACTGCCCTTGAACATCTAGCCCCTCCCTCCTCACCACCGTCCTCCCCTGCAGTCACCACCCTCCCCCATCCAGGTCACTGAAGGGCAGGCCAGGATTTGACTCCATCATCTACAGAAAAAACAACAACATTGTTTCTTCCCCATTTGTGGAGAACTTGACCGGACTAATGTCCAACGACCTGAATGGAGAATGTCTTGAGGGTAGCCCTTTCAAACAAAAACAAAACAAAGCAAACACCTAACTTACATTGGCACTATCGTGTGTTGCTACGATTAACTCATTTTACCCCCCCCCTCCAACAACTCCATGCAGTCGGTACTATTTTGGGTGCCCATTTGATGGATGAAGAAACCGAGGCACAGAGTAGTCAAGTAACTTGCTTGAAATCACATAACTAGCAAGTGGAGGACATATGGTTCGACCATTAAAAAAACAAAACAAAACAAAACTGGAGAGGGCATTCAGGCAAAGGGAGAGTTACAATTGCTCATACAGGAGCCATTTCCCCCGGGAACATTTCCAGGAGGATAAAGTCACCTTTTCATTCTCTTAAGTGTCCTGTAGCGAGAACAAAGCAGTATGTCAATGGATTAATCTGCCACATGTATCATTAGACTATAACCGTCATTAGTACATAACCATCACCATGACAATCGCATCTTGATCTTCTCTTCCACAGCTGTATTAGAGTAATCAGGGTAATTAATGCTAGCTGCTGTAACAAAACACTCCCCAAATCTCAGCGGTTTAACACGAGAAAGGTTTATTTTTTCATCCCTGTCACAGTCCAGGTGGATGTTCGATAGGGAGCCTTCCAAGCGGACTTCCAAATGATTCGGGGTGCCTACCTCCTTTGATCTTGCTGTTCTGCCACACGCTGAGGATCCGCGAAGGAAAAGGGCAAGCACATAGCCTCCCGAGGCCATTTGACAGGGCCCTGGATGGAAAGAGCATCAGCTCTACCCATATTCCATCATCCAGAAGCCAGCCAGCTGCTCACTCCAGGGCAGGCTGGGGAGTGTTGACTCCCGGTGTGTTTAGGAAGAGAAAATATCATAGGAGGGTGAGCATCTAGCGAGCGGGTCTCTGCCGTCCCAGTTAACCTACGGCAATACGTTCCACTGTACCTCCATTGTATGACCCCAGTGGTCACCCTTTTTCTCTTCAAATACGATGCTCGGGATTAAACACCCTCCTCTAGACATGGCCTGCTCAGGCCAGAAGACCCTGTACATCACCTCCCTGGATCTGGTCACCATATGTCTATTAAGGCAGCCTACAAGGATTTTAACATTTTTAGCAACAGTCACACTGTTGGATCAAATTAGGCTTGTGGTCAACTCAAACCCCCAGATCTCTTTCATGTGAACTGCTGCCAACGGAGGGCTCTCTAATCTAGTTCTTGTGCTTCTGAATTTGAAACCACATGAAATTGAACAGCCATCGTTGAAAGTCTTCCATCTTGTTGGGTTTGGCTGAGCTTTGGGGTCTATGGGGATTATCAGGGATCCTAACGCTTGCATCCATCACATCGGCATTGCTCCTAGCCCAGTGTCATCTTAGGCTTTCTTGATCTTTAGTCAGGTCACTGATAAAAATTTACAGGAGGATGGAGGCCTGTAGCACAACAGAGATTTGAAAGGAGACTTTGATGGATGCTTTGGGTGGGTTGCTTCACCATCTGGGAATCTGCCGAACAAGACTGTTACCCAGCTCACATTCACTCTTTTAACCAGACAACAAAGTCAAACGAAACCTCATTCATTTAGAGCTTGCTCTTTGAAAGTATCTAATTTCTCCCAATATATCATCCTTACTAAATTCAATACGCTATAAACCCTAACTAATCCATGGCCATAGTGACTTATCTGAAGCTTATTATTAGCAGAATCCAAGCTGGAATTATAGGTGTCCTCAATCCCAGTACTCCCCACACCCTCCAGAATATCATGTGCAAACAGCAAACCAAGAGGCAACCAAGGCACACGGTCTTGAGGCAGAAGCCACTTGCCCAAAGTGGCACCACATGGCTGTTAGTCCCTCCTCTGAAATGCCCACATATTTTCCAGCTTACCACTTCCCATCCATCCATCTACCACTTTGCCCTTCCAATGAGAAAAACAGGAACTACGGCTGCCAAATATTGTGTTCAGTAAAGTACCTGGAGTCACTCAGGCATGACTTGTCACGGGTCTGTTCATCATGTGCTTAGGGAAGGCCTCCTGGGGGACGCCCATGACACCACCCATCAAGGTCCACTTCCATACAGCTCTCAAGGTCAAACTCAGCAAGGAAGGCCTGTCTGAGTTAGAGAAAACTCTCAGTTACAAAAAGCTGCCAAAGAAGGGATGCTGGCATGGTTTATAACTGCAGAAGAGTGCCTCTTCTAAGAGGACAGAGCCAAGACCAGGCTCTGCGGGATCTGATAAGAATCCTCCCTAATTAACAGACTAATTGTTTCCAAGTAGGTGTTTCTAAGGGCCTGAAAAGTTTGTTCCCTCAAAAATATTATATATATATATTTATACACACACATATGTATATATATATATATTTATATATGGGGAGAGAGAGAGAGAGGGGGGGCTTTCAGGATTCTTACTAGAGAACAGGTGAAAATCATTCAAGCTAATTTTTTTCAAACTCTAAAATCATGTGTCTTTTGTTTATATAGTTTTTCACGCTAGCATGTTTAACCAGAGAGCTTTCTATGTAGGAGTCAGGCACTAAGCTATGTGCTCTCATTCATTACCTCAGCTAATTGTCACAATAAGAAACAGTGAAAGCAAATTAGCCCCATTGACAGATGGAGATAGTGAGGCTTAGAGAGGTCACACAGGGAGCGACACGTAGCGTTTTTACAAAGCTAAGAATCAAACTCAGACCTCTGACCCCAGCAACCCCTTTCTTTTTTAAGGCTACATAGTTATGAAAGCATTTGAACCCTTAAAGGAAATAAAAAGAAAGAAAAGAAAGAGAGAAAAGATTGGCTCCAGAAGATAAAGAACTACAAACCCTATTTTTGCCAAATGTTCATGTCAATATCTACAAACTAACATTGTTAAGTGGAGGGTGGTCATTTAAGTCAATTCTCAAACAGTTATTGATGACTATAATAAAGTTGAAATCACAAGAACAGATCTTTTTCCTTAAGTCACCAAGTTATAAAACATTATAAAGGTCTCCCCATTCTCTTCTCCCCCTATAAAATTATATTTAAGGTGGGGTGTGGGTGCATTATAACACTTTTGATAAGATGAAGGGTGGGGCCTCCAAAAATAAGAAGGCTGAGGGGCTGCTACAAGCTGAAAAGCCCGTGGGGTTGAGAGTCTCGCCTTAGAATTCCTCTGCTACACCACATTTTGTGTCCAAGTCCATCTTCCTTGGTTCCCTGAGATGAAACGTAAGCCTATTATTCTTCGTAATTTTATGTTAATTTACTCATCAACTTTTTCTATATCTTGGCTTTATAGGGAACACTCGAGTTGAATGTATAAAACTATATTTCTTTATACATAGCTGACAGTACTTTAAAATGAAGGGTTTGGGCTAAGTCAGAGGGTCGTGGGGTGGGGGGATAGTGCTGTTGGCCCATGTGGTGTTTCACGATGACTTGGGGCGGGGGCAGAACCACCGAGGGCATGGACTCTGCCACGCCTTGGCCAGGTCAAAGGGACCATTTTGCCCCCAGAGAAAGGGACCGGGCTTTCTCCAAGAGCAGCTGATGAGTGCATGGCACAGCAAGTTTGCCAAACTCCAAGTCCACCCACTTTCTGCAGAGAAAGCACAGGTGGTGTGACCGGTTGCTTTCCTGGAGGTGGTGTCCAGGCCAAGCGTCCTGGGTATTGACATGGCTGCCAGGAGGTTCTCCACCTCTCATGAGGTTTTTATCTCCGTCAGAAGCCAAAACAAACAGGCAACACCAACGTCTTGATTTCAAGAACGTTCCAGAGGACCTAGCTAAAGGTGGTGATGGCGGGAGGGAGGCGGGTGGGGGTCAGGGCCGAGCTCACCTGAGCCCCGCTAACCACCGCTTCAAACAAATACCAACAGCACCTGACATTTTTAGAGCCTGTTTTGGAAGATACTTTTGAACATGTATCATCTGACAACTGCCACGCCCACTCTGGAAGCGACACAAGGCAGAATACTGTAATTGCAATAAACTGGGGCGGCGCAAAGGAGTCAGGGGCCTTCACCCAAGTCACCCACTGATGCGAGGGCAAAGCCCCAGGCCTCTTCACCCAAGGAGAGTCCTCTTTTGACTGCTGCCGATGGCTGTCCCACACCATAGTCTGAGCCTCCCAAGAGAGTCACCAGCTCAAATCCTCCACTTCAGAATACAAAAAAAAAATAAAAATAAAAAAATAAAAAAACCCGAGACCCAGGCCTGTTGGCAGAAGGCCTCAAATTACCCAGGCTCTCCACTCCAAAACAGGGTTTGTGCATCCAAGGCCTGGTAACTTGAACTCTGCTTCTCAGTTTTGCCCTTTAGAGGCAATCAGGAGCCTGAGTCACGGCTAGCTGTGCTGGAAGGTGTGGCCGGCCACGCCACAGCGCCCACCCGCGCCTCGCACCCACGGCGGTGCTGCTCTCCTGAGCTGCCAGGCAGGGCGGCTCTCTGGCCAGACCAAGCCCCGTGCCCTCCACGCTTGAGAAACACGGCTTCTGACCCTACGTCAGCTCCTCACGTGGGGGCGGCCAGCGGCATCTCTTGCTGCAAGACTGCTACGTACTCTGCCCACCTCACGTTTCCCAACACAGGTAAGTCCCCCGGGGACCTGACACCCACAGACACAGGACTCTGCCTACTAGGAGGTGAGGTTCTTGAGGACACTCATAGTAAGGGAAAACCGTAAACCCAGGAAATCATGGTTTGCACACATATAACTCTGGAGGGCTCCCTGGAGGAGTGATGTGGGAGTAGAATCGTAAAACATGATCAGAGTCTGTTTCCAACCAGGGCTCTGCTGGGACCATTGGGGCCAGCCCAACCAGACAGAAACCCTTATCCAAGTTTCTGCCAGCAGGTACCGTCTCCTGGGAACAGCACAATGGTCTCCAGGGACCCCGCTGCACAGTCGGTAGCTGGACTGTCCTTTCTCCTGGGCTGGTGTCAGCGTTTCTCCAGACCCAGGAAGCTGAGGCAGCCCGGAACATTCTGACAAGAGCCTTCCATGAAGGCAGGGTGGTGGCCAGAGGGTGAAACCCAGAAGTGGGCTACTCAAGGCCTTCGGGGGCGTGGAGGTATGGGGACCAACAGATAAGCCCCCAAAGGGCAGCTCTCCAGGCCCCCCAAGAGCGAGATGCTGATTTGGCCTGGCTCCCTTCCCAGATGATGAGACATGACACAAACCTCAAGACCAGTGCTGTTATTTCAGACGCTGGGCTCCTCTCCACAATCTAGTTAAAGCCCAGAGACTGTGTCTGCACACCAGGAAGAGGGCCACCTCCCAGCCGGCCGCCAGGAGCCTGAAACCAGCAGCTCTGAGTTTGATTTCAACTCTTTGTCCTGTGACTGACTGGGGGAGTGTGTGGGCCCAGCCCGGCTCCTGAGGGAGGGGCAGACACAGCCTGGGGTCCCCTGGAATAGGGCCTGACAGCCTGACAGAGGAGGGACTGCGAGAACCTCATTGGGGGTAGGTGCAAAGCATAGAATTACTTGGGAGCAGGCAGGACATAGAACAACTTACTCCTCACTTCTGACTTGTACCAGGCGCTGTACTAGGGGCTTTACGTACATTATTTCAGGTATCCTGAACCACGCTGACGAAGGAGGATGTGTCCTCAGTTGACGGAGGAAGAAACTGAGGTTCAGAGAGGCCAAGTGAGCTGCCTAAGGTCACCCAGCGCAAGTGAGAGTGCTGAGGTCAGAATCTGACTCATCTGGCTCCAGTGTCCCTGCTCTCTGGCGTGATGTTCCCTGAATAATAGCACCCTTCCACCCTACCCCCCTCTTGGATAGAAAAGCTTTTCAAATTGTCCTAAGGGCAGAGGAGTGGGGAAGGACAGACAGGAGGAGGCCAAGAGCCGGGTCACGGTTCAACAATGCAGTCGTTTCGGCTCAGGGTGGGGGGGGCCCATGGTGGGCCCACGACCGGAAGGAAAACGTGCCTGCAAAGTGGGCTCCCCAAGTCATCTGTCCTGTGCTCATTGGGCACTCTTCCCCACTGTCAGCTCACGCCCTCTTTCCTGTGACCCAGAGAGGACCTCCCAGGGTACCGGGCACCTTTGTGCACCCAACTGAAGCCTCTAGTCCCTGGTTCCCTTTCCCACATCCTGCCAGCTCTGCGGAGCCAGGCAGCAACCTCTCCACCACGCTCGGAGGTGGCTGGGAACACCGGTGCCTGGCTCCGGGAGGCTCCTGGAAGCCCTAGTCACGGATCACTGCACTCAGCCGTTGGATTAAAGGGGCTCAGAGTGAGGAGAGCCTGCATGGCTGGCTGGGCCTGCCGGGTTGCTCTGGGGCAAAGCCAGGCGGCCCTTCCCTTTTCTGCCCGACCAGGGGGGGCACCAGGCAGCCTGAAGAAGCTGTGGACAGAGAACAGGAGTGGAGTTGGCCTCAATCTCTCCTTCCAGCTGCCACAAAGGGCAGGGCCCCTTGGGGTCTGGAGGTGGCCTTTCTTGGGGAGAGGATGGCTCAGTGTGGTGGAGTCCCTGGACGGGCACCCTGGCCCAGCCTGTAGGGGTGTCGGCCTGCTCTGCGGATGGTATCCCACCCTGGTCTTGCTGAGAGTGAATCACTTGGAAAGCGACGTGTAATGGTATCTGCAGGCACTCACAGGCCAGGAGCCGGAGAGAAACCAGGTCGTGCTTCATGGAAGTAGGCCACCAGGAAGCAAGGCAAAGGGCCCAGCGTTTATGGATGTCTTCTCCAGGCTGGGCACCTCAGCACATGAGAAATGTCACACTCCCAGGGAAGTCGGGCTTCACCCTGTTTCAAAGACGGACCAAGACAATACGTGATTTTTGTGGTGGTTACAGAGGCAGCAGGTGGCACAGCTAGGACGCAAATCTGGGCATTCCATCCATCATACCCAAGGCCATCAATACAGGATGTGACGGTGGCCTCCAGTCACCAACACCCTCCTCTGCACCCCCACCCGGGAGCACAGCAGCAAACAGCGTGAGAACTCTCAGAGGCCACCTCACTCTAAGCGGCAGTATGCAGTGCAGGTGGACACCATGCTGCCTGAGTTCAAATCCTGGCTCTTGCACTTATGAGCTGTGTGACTTTCAGCAAATGTCTCAACTTCTCTGTGGCTTAGTTCCCTCACATGCAAAATCAAGCTGTGGATGGTCCACCCTCAGAGCTCCACTATGAGGATGAAAGGAGGGATTCTGTGTTAAGATGTTTGGGCCAGTGCTCCAACGTTCTAAGTGTTGGATACATTTTAGCTATTATTATTATGGTTAATATCAATATCAACCGGAGTCTCCAAGACCTACTAGCTCCTGTCACCAGACCTTCCTGCACCAAGTCCCCTCCTCTAAACCCCAACCACGGAGCAGGTTTTCAGGCAGGTTGCCTTCTGCCCTGAGCAGTCCTGCAGAGGGAGCTGAGGCAGGCAGGATAGGAGGGCTGGGTGATTGAAAATAAACACTCATCAGCAGACCACACACGCCACCTCTCCCCCTCCCGCTGCACAGGGGGCAGGAGGACAGAATGCAAACTCCTCGATCTAGTTACGGCAAACTTGTTTTTCTTCTTCGAGGGGCAGGAGGCCACATGAAATCAAACACAAGCGCCCTAAACTACCACCCTGAACGTCAGCTCATCTCAGGTGCAGCCCCAACCTGATGAACCCAGGGAGGAGCCAGGAGCTAGGAAGTGTGGGGCTCACCAGAGGCTGGGAAGGCCGCGGTGGGCACATGAGCACAACGAGGGGTCCCACGTGCAAAGAAAGACACACCAATGCTCCCAGCCAGATCCAGCCACCCCTCAGCTCAAGGGCCCTGGCCTCTGGGGGAGCCACAACTCAACTTGGCCTTCCCCCAGGACACAGAGCCCACATGGCCTGGGGTACCCTAAAAGGGATTTAGAGCCGGACACAGTTACCCCCATAAGGTCCCTGGAGACAGGACCCTGCTTTCACCCCCATCCTGGACCATACCCAGATCATCTCAGGGTGCCAAAAGCCCGTTTTATTTTGCAAGACAATACTAGCATCTTCCCTTCCCTACCGCCTCACTGGCCTCTGCCAGAGTGTGTTTCTGCAGTCCAGCATTTAACACACTGTCCCTCCAAAAAAGCCTCCGTCTGTACCCGAAGGGCCTCCTGTTGCAGCCGCCTTTCCCGCACTATCTTAGATGCCCTGAACACAGGGGTCTTGGCATCCCCCACCCCACGCCCTCCAGGCAGAACCCCGCACCCTCCAGGCAGAACGCTCAGCTCCAGTCGGCTTTGCCCTCGAGCTGGGGCTCCCAAGAATTTACTCCCAATTCCCATGACTTACCTCCTCAACTTTGTTTCCACCCTTCACTGCTCCCCACAGCACAGCAAATAATGCCCCATTTTATATGGAAAACACTAAAATAGGATCACACCTTTTAAAAGATATTTCCACCTCGCAGCCTGAAATCAGACTTCACCTTTCTCCCGCCCCCCACAACCACCCCATTGGCCCCCTCCCCATACACACACACACACACACACACACACACACACCCCTTTTGCTACCAGACTTCCCTAAGCCAGTTTAATTGAAAAGGCATGATTTAGGCTAATTGACAGCAGATGGGTCCGGCTGCAAATGCAAAGAAGCATTTGTTAAACATGATTTACAGCAACGAGGCAAAACTTTCTCCTTTTTATATCTTTCTTCGAGCTCCACAGCCAAAACAACTCAGCAGAAATGAGAGGAGAAAAAAAAGTAATTAGTGTTTAATTTTTTAACAATTTTTAACTCCCTTTTTAATTGCTTTACATAAACCTGTCCTAGAATTTTACAGCCTTCAAATCTCTGTCTAAGTCTGGTCCTTGTTTCTGGTTTTAATTACAGGGAGGCTTGTCTGGCACATTAAATTAGAAGAAAAACACACACACAATTTCAGAAATATTTTGCTGTTGGACTCCCAACTGAAGATCTAATATTTCAGCGTGCGAATGGGACGACACGGCCCAGGAGGGCTCGGGTGGAAGCAAGCATGCTTCGACAGCATCATTGCATCACCTGAAAACTGTCTCTTAATGCGCGTCAGAAGGAAGAGTAGCTATAAGACAGCCTGTTGATTGCCCATCATGGCCCCAGCACCTCAGCGCTGCTCTGACTGGAAATGGCTTCCCAGAAAAGCTGGGTGTGTGCAGACCTTCCAGGCTCGGGTCAGACCTCAGGTTCTTATTTCTAAGTCAGGCCATCCGGTCTGGTGCCCGCTTCTCGGCAGCCCATTTTAAGCAGGACAGAAACCAGGGAGAAGCACTGTGTCTGTGAGACAGAGAAGGCGGGTCTCTGCAGTGCAGGGTTAATGAGAGGAAAGGGTCTGGGAAGCAGATTCAAGCTGCACGGTGACCAGGGGGCTGTGTCCAAGTGGCTCCCCTCGGCAGGCAGAGTTTAAGCCAAGTCTGGACCTGCACTGACCCAGGGAGCTTCCTGTGCTCTCCAATATGGTGGCCACCAGCCTACGTGTGGCTCAACGTAAATGAATGAACATTAAATAAAGTATAAAATTCCCTTCCTCGGCTGTACGTGTCAACTGCTCAATAACCTCACGTGGGTAGGAGCTAGTTAATGCTGTGAAAATAGGGGACATTTCCATCTCCGCAGACGGTTCTGTTGGACAAGGATGCTCTAGACCCTTCCTACGGAAGGTATGGTCTGTGGCGAGGCAGCATGCGTGTCCCCCAGGAGCTGGCTAGGAATGGAGGAGGTGGGGGCCTTACTAAGACTTGGAACCTGAATCATAACAAGACCCCAGGCAATTTGAGCACACGTTCAGGGTCACATCCCCGAAGCAGCAGGGCTGGCTGGGGTCTGGAGCAGAGTAATGGCCCATGGGTTCCCTTCAAGGTGTGCACAGAGATGGGGGGGGAGCGTGCAGGTGGGGGTAAGGGGTGGTGTGCCATAAACGTGCTCAGGACACAAACTCCGCAGGCCGAGGCTCCCCTGGCTGTGTTCATTAGCGCTGAGGCCGCAGACCCCCTTGGCAGACCCTGCCCAGGCCTGCCCTGGGCTCCTCCAGGACCCCTGCTGGGAGGCAGAGGGCTGCCTGGCGCCGCTGGGCGGGCAACTCTAGGGATGGAGCCAGGCCAACACTGGCTCCCCACACACGGTCATTACCGCCCCCAAACCCAGGAGTTATTACAATTAAAACACATTGCAGGGGGGGAGTGGGGGCTGGGGAGGTCCCTTTAGGAAGGAACACTGGGATTAAAAGAAAGTGGAGCGGCTGCCATGGCAACCCAGCCAGGCTGGGCCTACCCTGTGATTATTTCAATGGGAATGGGATGGGGGCAGATGGGGCTGGGACAGGGGGTGCTGGGAAACCATACCCAGCAGCACTGGGCGTCTATGCTTTTCTCCTCAGACTGGGACACAGCCGCCCAGGAAATTCTCCCCAGGCTGATGACTCCTGCTGGCGTTCCTGTTCTCTGTAATTCTCTCTTAGCCTGTGGACCACTGTCTTCCAGGAAGTCCAGGCCACGGCCATCCCTTTCTTTTTAAACTAGGAAACTCCCAAGAGGACCCCTGCTCTCCGGACCTCATGAGCGGAATGGCCTGGCTTGGTTTCTCATCAGCTCAACGCTGGTGATTAGGACATCCCGTAGGAAACCCAACCATCCTTCTGTCTAGGTGGCATCGAAGCAGCCTGAACAGGAGGCCCAGGTGTGTGTGGAGGGAGGGGTCGGGGAGGCCAGGAGTGGAAATGTGTTGGAAGTGGGCCCATGAAAATGAGTAGGATGGAAATCTGTGCCTGGGACACCTCCAGGTACCAGCAGGGGATTAGGGTCCCTAGAGAGTGGGAATCCCAGTTTGGCAGAGCACTAGGACCCGAAGGAGAAAACAATAATTATCTCCCCACCTCTCTGCTTGTCTCTTCCTCAGGAGGCCCACCAGCCCCCAGCTTGGGTGGAAACCTCTGGGGGGCGGGGTCAGAAGGGGATGGGCTGGGATGGGGTTGGGCGGGAAGAGGGAGAGGAATCAGGCTGCTTGTTTGAGGGGAATTCTCAGCGAATTCTCACTTCCCCAGTCCCACGTCCTCCATGTCAGCGTTTGTGGGCTCACAGGTGGCAGGGAGAGGGTTAAATGCACTAGGCCAGATGGAGGACTCCCATTTGGAGGAGCTGCCCAGCCCTAGGCAAGTCCCTGATCCTCAGAACCCAGCGCTGGAGATCTCTGAGCCGCAGGAGCCACCAGCCAGGAGACGCCATCTCAGCACCTTCTCCTCCTCCAGGCCTCCCCCTCCCTTTTGAATGCTGGTTCCTTCCAAACCCAGGTAACCACTGCCAATCATTGTGGATTTTCAGCAGAGCTTTCCCTCTTTGTAGCTGCAAGATCTGAGATGTCCCTATAGTAAAACAAACAAACAAACAAACAAACAAACAAACAAACCGCATGGTCTTGGGGGTAATCCTAAATGCAAGGCTTGCTCAGCCACTGACTTTGTGGGTGACCTTGGGCAACTCGCTCAGCACCTCCATCTCAGTTCCCTTCCCCGTAAAAACACCATCTGATTGACAGTGATGTGTGAGGACTTGAGATAACGGACCTCAAATGCCTGGCTCTGTAGTCACCAGCCTTCCCACCTCACTCAAGCCTGAGGGGGTTCAAAGGATGCAGGACTTTCAGCTTTAAAATCGGGACCATCCCCAGCAAACTGGGACAAATTGGTCACCTTTGTAGGCACAGAGTGCACGCCTTGGGAGACCAGCTATTATCATATGGAGGGGGCTTCGCTCCTTTGTGTAGTAATCCTTTATACACAGGTATGTGTACACAAAGAGTGCGCACACACACACACACACACACACACACACACACATATACGTATATGTATATGAATTTCCCAAAGAAACAAATTGGGAGCTGTTCGCATTTCAAAAAGAATCTCCACCTGGCAAAATGACTAGATAGCATTCCCTCCTGCAAGCATGTGGCAGGGAGTGGGGGTTCTGGGTAGAAAATTCAGAGAAACTAAGCTAACGGGTCAGTTCAGCAGTGAGACACCCATGGACTTCTGAGATCCTTTCATTTCTGGGGGGGGAACCCCCAGCCCTTCTAGAAGGTACTTTTGCACCAGCTCTGCTGCACTTTGCCTCCTGAGAAGTGCAGCACACCTGTCTCAGGTCTCTGCTGTGCGTTCCCAGGAGCCACCGCCAGCCGTTTGTCAGGAGTGGGGTTTTCAAAAGGCTCCAGGGGACACTCCAGCCGGATGGGAGCTCTGAGTTGGCGTTTGCTTTTCATCACCGGAGCACTCTGTTTATTTTTCTGCCCTCCCCTCCGTTCAGAGAGTTCATAGACTGCCCAGGTTTTTACCAACTCTGAAAAAATTCAGGTGGAGAGTTCACACACAGATCGAACACACCAACATGTCATTTTGCCCAAACTTTTTTTTTTTTTTTACCACTTAGCTCTTGGAACAATGGATGAAGAGGGGGCCGGAGGAGGCGGCTCCCCACCCCTGGTTAGAAAACCCAGAGGCCTGGCTGCATCACGCAGGCAGCTTGGCCTTGTAAGGGCTTTTCCTGCAGGACAGACCCAGTTGCCATCCTGGGTCCTGGGCTCCCGCACGACCAACCCCCAGCCGGGAACTCGATCAGCAAAGCAAGGTGGCAAAGAGGGTGGCAACGAGCAACCAGTGCCTCTGCCCCCTTTGCTCCCTTCCCGTCCACCTGATGCCTTCAGGTGCAACCTGAGCCGTGGGGCTACAGCCTCAGTCAGTGTAAAGAGCCTCGCTCACTCCCAGTCTGAATCGGGAAGAGAAAGGGCCCAGCTGCAAACACATCCTGTCTCCTTCAAGGTGAGGTGACAGTGGGGCCAGGCGCAGCCAGGGGGGAGGATATTGGAAGGTGTTGAAAAGGGAGGTTCTCCCTGTGGGAGGGATCAAAGTCCTGATTTAATGAAAAGGAGGCAGATCACCTCCTTCTCCCCAAAGAAGGGCAGGCTCTTCCTCCCTGGAGCCCCAGGCTTCCTGAGGCTAAAGT
>NW_017731500.1:1778709-1789469 GCF_001890085.2 Hipposideros armiger | reverse complement strand
ATAAATGTCCGTCTAGCTAAACAGATCCTTTACAGCTTTACCAGCGGGGACAGAATCTACATGGCTCCCAGGTCCAAGCCACAGGTTCCAGGCAGGATGGTGTCCCAGCCCTTCCATACCTCTCTCCTCTCCTTTTCCATACATTTTCCCCAAGGAGGCTGGGAGCTTGCCCCATTGCTCTGCCTCACACTACTGAACAACAACAAAAAAATGCAAACACGCCCTGGAAGAGGAAAAGTAGCAAAAAGGGGAAAAAAAACCCCCCAACAACTGGGAGAACAGGAGGACTGTAATGTGTACACATATCATACGAGTTAGCATATCCCAAAGCCCCCTGGACAGAAACCAAACAGGAAATCTAGAATCATTACCAAATGCACTTCCCCTGCTTGCCCTGCCCTAGGCCTCTGGGGGTGGGTCAAGGATGTTCAGACCCAGCTCACCGGCTGGAAACCGCAGGAGGGTGGGACTTTGAAGGATTGATTGGCATTTCCTCCCCCTCTCTTCCCTTCTGACCTCTTGATAGGGTTTCTCCCTGGATGGCTGATGGGATGAGATGGAAGGCTCTTGCTGCTGACACCCCCCAGGAGCAGCTTTTCCGTGGAGGCCTCCCACGGTGTTGGAGCCGGAAGGTGGCCGGCAGCTGGCCACCCTCACCCCACTCCACTGAGAGCTATGTGATGGCCCTGGCTTTGGGATCAAGACCTCCTGCTCTTAAGAAAACAGATCCGAAATCTTGGCCTCAAAATAAAATATGTTCAGAGGAAGCAAGTAATCCTCAGAGTGAAACACAGGCCACAGGATAGAGGAAAAAGGTCTCAGCAGAAAGCTGAGCTCCGGTGACCATGAGTTCAAGTTCACCCTCCACGGGCTAGTCCTTTTGCTCTGAACACAGCCAAGGATAGTGCCCTGGCTCTGTGCTGGCTGCGTCCCCAGTCCATCAAAGGTCAGCCAACTTTTTCCGTAAAGGGCCAGATAGTAAGTATTTCCAGCTTTGCAGGCCACAGGGTCCCTGTTGCAATTACAATAATACCCTGGTTTGCGAGCATAATTCGCTCCGGAAACAAACTACTCGTATTGCAAGACATCGCTCGTTGACCACGTTAAAAGGTATTAGAAATGTTTGCTCATCTTGCAGAACACTCTCAAACCAAGTTACTCGCAATCCGAGGTTTTACTGTACTTATAACTGTACTCCTACAGCATGACAGCAGACACAGATACCACATAACTGAATGGGCATGGCTGTGGCCCAGGGTGTCTTTATTTATAAAAGCAGGCAGCTGGCCAGATTTGGCCCACGGGCTACAGTTTGCCAACGTCTTGACATAGATCGTGAAGACAGCAGAATGATGGGATGGTTGGAGACTCTGGGCTTTGAAGTCTGGCCAGACCTCGTTCAAATTTCTGTCCAAGCTCTGTCACCTTGGACCTGTCACTTAACTCTATCCAGTTCAATTTCCCCATCTTTAAAATCGGAGGAGAGCACCTGCCTCACTGGGCTACCGTGATAAGATGAACGAAAAGCGCCTGACACGCAATGATCACTGGCTGTTTAGCATTCTCTTTATGAGGGGCAGTATGCGGAATCAAGGGGCGTGGCTTTGAGCCTTTCATCGTTGTTGGAAAAGCCCCGGTACACCTGACTGATGAGGGTCCACAGTGTCTGTGCAAAAACTCACTTCCTAAAACTAATGCGCCATCGGTTCACTTCATGACATTCAATCGGTGGTTGCACGTTAGAATCATCTGAGTTTTTATTTTTTTGCGGGGTTTTAAAATCTCATCGCGCGTACTGTACCTCAGACCAATTACAGCAGACCCTCCCCTCCCCAGGCATCAGTTTATTTTAAAGCTGCCGGGTGATTCCAGTGTGAAGTCCAAGTAGAGACCCACTGGGCTACACACCGATGGGAACAGCAAGGAAGGGTCCTCTCATTCCTTTCTGCTCAAGGCGTGGCCCAGGCACCAGCAGCAGCAGCAGCACCACCTGGGAGCTTGGGAGAAAGGCAGACTCCCAGGCCCCGCTCCCAAGCCTGCTGGATCAGACCCTGCATTCTGACAGAATCTCCAGGGGATTCCTGGGTACATCCAAGGTTGAGGGATACCAGTCTGTTCCACAGATGCCTAACCAAACTTGGCTCATTGAAGATTTCCAGAATCGTCCGGAAAGCTTAAAAAATTCCGAGACCTCATCACCAAACTCACGGGCTCAAAATCACCATGGGTGGCCCAAGGATGGGCCCTTTGTGCCTGTATTTCATTTGAAAAATTTCAAACATATAGAAATGTGGTACCCACATACCTGCCACCTAGAATCTCTGATTGTTAAGATTTCCCTACGTTTGCTTTGGCACATATCTATACATTTATCTACGCATCCACCCACCTCATGTGTGAAACGCAAAGTAAAATGCAGACATCGGTATCCTTCATCCCTAAACATTAAAGTATGTGTGCACACCATTAATTTTTAACAAGATCTCCAATTGATTTCTGTGCTGTGAACCCAGAATCCTACCTGTCGCATTTAGGAGCTACCCATCTAGTGTCAGTCTCTTTGTCTGTCCAGAGGGAACAGTTCTTAGGACTTCTGGCAAAAAATGTCCTCCCATTTTTTACAAAAGTGATGCTATGGCCTCTCAGTGCTGTGACTTTCGGTTTTAGGAGGTGATTTCTGGTGTTTGACCTAATTCCACAAGATTCCAGAATACCCCATCTGCTTTTTCCCTTGGTAGGACCTTAGACATTGGTCACGCACGACAACCTCTACTGTAGCTCTTGTACTTAAAGATGTTACTAAGTGAACGCTGCCAGGTCTCTGAAACCTTCTCTGGTGGTTTCCCTCCAAAACTATTTCCTGGCAGAACATTCTAGTTTTCCAGCATTCAATTCGTGGAGGCTCATGGTGAGCCTTCCATTGAGTTTCCCAGTTCTGCAGTGGAGACCCTTTGGAAGGCCATACGGACATGCTACCATAGCCATTCCTTCTGGTTGGGGAAGAACATGAACTAGAGAGCAGCAATTTCACCTACGCCAACACCTACACGTCTGGTTATCCCTCCATCTTGGTTTTTCTATTGACAGTTACCTGTCGCATACAAAACTCCAAGCTCTGTCAGAGCTGATGTGACCCAAAAACTAATCAAAGGTATTTTTCTGGCTAGTTTAACCCAGAAAGGAGGCTGGCCCTCGAACACAAAGCAGGACCCTTCATTCTGGTCTGCAACACAAGCTCCTTTAGGAAACAGGCTCACCATTCCACCACTGCACCCAGCTTTCAAGGAATTTTCCAGAATTATTGAGGTGGAGCTGCAGTCAGAACCAGTCCAGCCTGCACCCTTCTGCCCCTCTTCAAATTTCAGAATTGCGAAAACCCTCAGGATAACTTAACAGGAGTATTGCCCCCAAATAATTGCCTAGTGATTTCTAAATACTCTTTTCAACAGCCGAGGGAGAGGCTGTCTCAGAGTCTGAACACACATGCCCCGAGTCGCTCGTCTTACACATAGAGATAACTGGGTCATGAATAAGGTCACGCTTTCTTCAGCATTCCCACCTGCAAATGGGTTCTCTCACTCCCACCCTTGCCCACTTCTTTTTCCAGACCACCCACTCTCTGTTTGCATTGGTCCTCCAACCTTGAAACCTGACACCCTCTTCTCTAAGAACCACCCATGTTTAAACAAATAAATACCCCAATGTAGCCCACTCTCTGGTGGTATTCAAATAAATGTCCCAGGAAGGAGTATGGGAGGAGGGGAAGGTGCTCTGGGCCTTCTATGGCTTGCCTGCCTGGAAGCATCCTTGGGCCGGCGCTTACGTACAAGAGCTACGAGACCCATCAGAATGGAGAGGGGCTCCCTGGGCTAAGGGGGATCTGTAGGTGGTCTCCTGGGGACTTTGTGGCTGCTGGAACTCAGGGAAGAGGAGGCGGGGACGGTAGGTGATGCCCAGTCAAAAAGGAAGCCCTCCAAAACCTGTGCAGAGATTTCCTTGAGCTCCGAGTGATTCAGCCATAAGCCTTTAAGTCCTTATGACTGGGGTGGGAGTGCTAAGTGCCTTTTGGGAGGGTGGATGGGTGGGTGAGTGGGAGGAACACGGATCAGTTCTCCATGACTCAGAAACACTTAAATATAGCCAGAGAGGAGGCTGCAGTGAGGAAAGGGGGGAGAGGGAATGGAGAGGAAGAGGAGGGACCCGCCAGTCAAAAATCTCCATGCCTCTGACTCAATAGAGAAAACCACCCAGAGTCCTTGGTTTCACGGAATGTGGACGGCTAGGAAAAAAAGTTTCGGCTTTGTCACTGGTTGGTCAGTCAATGGAGTCACTAATGAAAAGCATTTTCAAGCGTATCTGAGAAATAAAAGGGAAATTGACAATTGCCGCTTTAAGAGGACTTCAAGTAGTTGTAGACCTCCCCCCCATCAGAGGAAGGGAGGTCTGAGAGGCGAGCTCAGAAGTTGGCCCAGTGGGTTTACGGGTTGCTGAGAAAAGTGTGGACGAGATTGTGCTAGAAAGCTGGCTGCACACCACTAGTGCGTAAGGCAGAGGGGAGGAGAAAAGGAGATCACATTTAAAAAATAAACACAAACCCCAAAATAAACACTGTTAATGGAAGTGACTAATCAAGGGTGTACTGAACTTGGTGGTTCCTGATAAGATACAGGGGGAAATGCACTTGGAAAAAATAACAGATTTTTTTTTCCCCCCTTTGGTAAATAAAGTGATGGGAAAAGGGTGCGGGGATGGGGGGGGGACTAGGGCTGGTGCTTGCTTTAACCCTCTGCAGAGGTTTAAAACACGTTTCTCAATCTTGGCACTGCGGACATTTGCGGCTGGATAACACTTTGTGACGGAGCTTGGCCTGCGCATTGCAGGGTTTTGAGCAGCACTCCTGGCCTCTACCCAAGATGCCAATAGTACCAGTCCCCACTAGCTGTGACAACCAAAAATGTCTCCCGACATTGCAAATGGCTCCTGGGGTGGGGGAGGAAGAGGAGGGCAAAGTCACCCTTGGTTGAGAACCACTGGTTTGAAATCAGGGGCATAGTTGCTGTAGGGGCTCAGAAGGGCCAGACAGCTGGCCAGCTGGAATGGGCTACAGCATCTCGCGCATTTGATCATTTGGAGGTAGCCAATGGCTGTGCGCTAATGGGACCTCAGCGGGAAGCCACCCATCAGCATCCGGAGCAACACAACCAGGATCTTGTCCGTTAGAATGGCTGTAAGAATAGCACCTGATAACAAACAGGGACAGGGCCCTGCTGCTCTCACAGCTCCCGAAAAACAGTTGCCATTGGTCTCAAAGTTGCCTTGGCCGGGAAGGTGAGCGACTATCGTCCATATCTAGGGAGAATTCTGCAGAGAAGGGACATCTGAGACACCAACCGAAGGCCAGTGGGTCAGAGCCACTTGTCTCACTGGGCTGCAGAGTGAGCCGCACATAGGACCAGTGGGAGTCACTTCCCAGACACCAAGTTTGTCTTGCAAGACAAAGGCTGAAGACAGGTCCACGGAGTCAGGAAATGTTTCCAAAGACTGTTTTCAGAGATCCCTTGGCCACCCACAACTCCCTCAGCCTACAAAGTTTGCAGTGACCTAATTTGTATTTAACGCAGCTGTCCCTTTGGTGGGGGAGGGGAGGATTCTCCAAGTCCCATTAGCGAAGCATCAACCACCTCAGGTTCCATCTTCTCCTGTGGTGCTCAGGAATCACCTTTAGTCCAGGCTGCCACATTTCCGGAAGAGATTCTGCACCCCGGCAGCCAGGCCTGTGTGCCCTAAGTCCCACCCAGCAACATGCACCACAGAAAGGCTGTTTCTTGCCATGGGACTTTCTGTCACGTGCACTCACAGAATTAAAGTCTCACCTTGCAAAAGTAAAAATTGTTTCAGACGCTTCTACCTTGTCTCCATAAACTCTGCCCATCTATCAGCTGCTGGGCTGGAGGGGAGAGGTGAGGGGCCGGGTCGAGATGGAGAAAGATGAAGAGAAGGCTATAGGACGGGTCCTTCTGGTTCAAAGCCCCTGCCTTTCTATCTCCCCCTCCCCCCCAATTCTGAAAACCATCACAGAGTCATCTCCCTCACTGGCCTGCAGCTTTCCTCCACAAAAAAAAAAAAAAAAAAAGTGCTCTAAATAGAGCGGAACTAAGAATGGGGCCAAAGCCCAGATGAAGTCTTCCCCTCCCAGGAGAGCCCAGTGACCCCCCTGGAGGGCTGGTCCACCCCAGCGCCTTTTACTCAAAGCATTCTTGACCCCGGAGAGCCCAACCCTGACGGCCGTGACGCTACCACAAATGCATTTTGCTTCTGCAGCACTTTGCCTGGGCTGCATCCTTCCTCCCTCCCAGACGCCTTCTCTGGCCTCCTCTCTTTGCATTGACCCTTGGAGGCCTCTAGGGGATCCTACTCCAGGCAGGGACCAGGGGCCAGCTCCCTGCTGAACGTTCACCATTTACCTGCTGAGTGAGGTTGGGTGGCTTAACTGGCCCACCTGAACCTCAGCAATAGTTCGCAAAACCCAGGTCTGAGAACGAGGACCACACCTCATTAGACTGTTGAATACTAGTTTTTGTTAAGTTCGAGTCTCTCGTTGCTCTCAAGGGAGCCTAGGCAGCAGATTGGGGGTAGATCTTCAGACC
This sequence comes from Hipposideros armiger, assembly GCF_001890085.2. Lineage (NCBI taxonomy): Eukaryota > Metazoa > Chordata > Mammalia > Chiroptera > Hipposideridae > Hipposideros > Hipposideros armiger. Next base: position 1,782,822 of record NW_017731500.1, on the reverse strand, counting down.
TTCCTCCTCCTTGTTTCTGGAAACGTCTACACAAAGCTCATACCCACCAGGCACAGAGCCAGCAGCACATTTCTGGATCCAGGCACCATACACGGTTCTGTGCATTTCACTCAGCAACCCGCATGCCAAGACTCATTCCGACACCAACCAGGTTTTATTAACGAGGGTCTCACCCCCTCTGGAATAAGCACCATACCCTTCAGCCTTCGGAAGCCAGAGCTGTGAGAAGCCCCACATCTTCCAAAGAGGAAAGCATCTAACTCCCCTCTTCACCACGTCACCAACTCAAGACCCAGGTACCAAGCCTAGGCCAGGTGACCCTGTGACTGCGCTAGATGTCCTTGGAAGAAGGGGGTAGGAGTGCCAGTCAGGAAGCACATTTGCAGGCTGGGGGGCTCATCGAGAGGTTGTCATGGGGTAGCAGACCCCACCCTCCACCCCACCCCACTTCCTGATGCCGCCACTGAGTTCAATCTTAAGGAATCTGAAGCTAAATGGATGCCATGACTTGTCCATGAGTCAGTCAGTGCACTCTGCTCTTCGTAACCCTTCTAAATTCAGCATTTCCAAGAATATCCTTCATACAACCAGGCAAAGGCAAGGAATTTAGAAAGTGAAATGAACTGGAATAGAAAGTGAAGGTTACCAACAATTACGGACGTCAGCATGGGGTGGGCTTCCTTCTCCTTCTTTCCAACACAGAAGGAGACCAGAGGGCAGAGGGGAATGACAACAGAGGGACAGCTTTGAATATGCAACGAGGGGTCCTTCAGAACACCATGCATTTATAAACAAGAAGAATCATTGTTTCAAGTTGTTTGGAATTTGTTTGTTTGTTTGTTGTTTGTTTGTCTTCTCCAGTCGCATGTATTTCAGAGCTAGAGAAAAAGGTTATTCCTTTCTATTCCCTTTCTCACAAATCTGGTACAGAGAGAGAGAAAAAAAGATTAAAATGCTGAAACAAGGTATTTTTTTCTTCCCCTCTGGATGAACTGTTTTACAATAAGCTACCTGCTGAGGTCAGGAAACGGAGATCAATGACTTTCTGCTCACACAGAAAATCACGCAGGGGATTCGTGTCCACGAGCTTTCACAGAGAGCTGGTCACCCACACACGACCCCTTTGCACCTGGTCCAGCTTTTCTTTGCAACCCTTTCTGTCTTCTGCTTCCCCTCCTTCCTTCACATGCAAGCAACGCTATCAGGTCTCCTGGAGGAGAACGGCTTCCCGCCAGCGCACGACACCGGCCATGTCTACGCTCTAACGTGAAGCAGGAGAGTGAAGGGGTGGTTGGAAGAAAGCAGAAAAGGGAGGAACAGGGGAGGTAGGAATGAGCTGCTCCCTATGCCCCGATAGGAAGCATATTTTCTTGACTATTAGGTGTGTGATGCTCAGATGGGAGAGGAATGGTCAAAATCAAAATAAATAGCCAACGGAAACAGGCGGCCCCTCCCCGGGAATGGTAATTGCACAGGATGAAAGTTTATCCAAACACATGAGAAAAATGGTTCACGTTGGAGGAACGGAGCGGGGGAAGGGAGTACTCCTTACTGGAAAGGAGATTTGTTTACAACATTTTATTTGCTCCTGAGTTTTTAATGCTGTTCTGGCCCTGTGTCCTGTAAACAGACCAGCGTTTCCATTCTCTAGTGGTGCCAGGGGAGCCAAAGACGGAACAGACCGAGCTGGTGCCAGAATCCTGGGCGACTGAGGTCTCAGTTATAGGATCCCACGCCCAGCTGGGGGTCAGGGAGCGGAGCTTGTCGGTCTGCTACAAGGGTGTGATTTGAAATCAAGGTGTAGAAACAGGGAGAAGGCCACGTGGCTTGTGGGCGCCCTCACGGGCTTGGAAATCAGTTCTTCTCTCTTCCCCAGGAGAGGAGGCAGCAGAAAGGGCTGCGCGTCCCCAGTGTGATGTCTCATTGAGTATTCTGTAAGGCTTCCTTAGTCAGCAGAGGCCAACGACAGACTCTGGAGAGAGCTTGGCCTTTGGGAGAAAAAGCTTGACTAGCGTTCAACTCAGATGAAGCGAACAGGGGGCTGAGAATGCCATGAAAGGAAAATTACTGTTGTGAGAGTGAGTACCCAGACATCATCAACCTCTATATTGTTGGCCGGCCACTCAGCTTGGTCGTAATACCACACCAAAAAACCCGAAGCGCTCGCCCACAGCCAGAGAGAATCAGGGATGTCATGTCACATCTGGAAAACATAGACGAAATGGCGGGCTTCACGTATGACCTCGTCTTCCCACCCGGACACAGGGACCATCTGAGCCAAGAGTGATGGCGGCCGCGCCCACAGCGCTCCCGTGTTCACAATACAGAGCTAAGATCCTACCTTTACAGAGTGTTGTGTTTCTGGCACTGTTCTAGGTGTCGCGCCTGCAATAACTCATTTCAACCTTGCCTCCCCGCTACGAAGCAGTTTAGAGATGTGGGAACTGAGGCATGGGAGGCTAAGTTTCTCTCTCTGCGTCCCACTGCTAGAGGTCAGCGGAGTGGTTCAGGCCCAGGCAGCCGGTGCCAAGTCCTTGTCCTTCACAGCTGCTCCATCCTGCCTCTCCTTGAAGGCGGTGACCCAAAACAGGAGCCCGAGTCCTTACATGTCATGAAAAAGAGCCTTCTGCCCCTACCACTGCCAGCTCACAATGCACTGAAGTGTAAATGAAGAAACCTCATTAGGTGCAACAGTAAGCCGCCTGCTGTGACGAATACAGTTTGCATTTACCAGTCTCTCCCTAAACGGCCATGGGGAAAGGGGAACACTGCACTCAGCACAGGGGCCTTGTCGGGGATGCCCTATGGCAAGTCAAGGAGCCTCATTCGGCTTAGCTTCCGCATCTACATGAACGAGGCCTCAGTCCCTTCTCACTCAGTTGCCGTGAGATTCAAAGGAGAAGCTTTGCAAAGAGCTTTAAAATTATAAAGCACCGTAAAACACCGAAATGTTTTAGCTCCTGAACGGCCTGATTTTTCTTGGCTGAAGGTCGGATTCTCTCTCACATGTGGGCCATAGCCCACAGATGACATCCACTTTGTCCAAACTCTAATTTTACTTCTTTGTACGAGGTGAGAAGAGGAAATGGCCTTTCAGTTCTTCTCTTCCTTGAAAGGTGAAGCTTCTACCTACATTTCTTTTTCCTCTTTTATGGGCTCCTCCCCTTGGGGGGAGGGGAGGGTAATTAATCAGACAGCACATGGGAACAGCCTCTCCTCTCTCCCCGGGTCTGCCTGCTCTTGAGTGGGGCCTCTTCCGCCTTTGCTTTCTGTCCCCAGGTGGTAAGCCCTTGAACCCAGGCCCATCCCGTTGCAGGGGATCTGCCCATCATTATCTAAGTTCTCTGCCTGTGACTTTCCAGGAATGTCCGTGTTAGGGGGCAGAGCAGGTGGCACTATCCACCCAGATTCTCCAGTAACTCCTGACCATGAATTCATCTGGCAAATGTGACTGATGGTTTTACATGTGCTGCTCGTCTAACCAGACTGGAAATAAGATCCTGAGGGCAGGGAAACGTCTCAGATGTGTTGTGTTTTCTCTTCTGTACTTCTCCCTGTTAGACACTGTGAAATTCTTTAGAAATTCTGGCCTAAAGTTTTGAGTTAAAGGTCCTCTTTCCCACCTTACAAATGAACCTAGCTCTCAAAACAATTAGCAAAAAACAGGCATGTTTTATTTCAATAACAGGTTCTGCTGGGAAACCACCCAATCAAGCAACAAGCAAATTTTCTCTGCGCTGCTCAGAAGCACTGCATTGATTAGAGTGGGCAAACAAACAGGCAGATTTGGTGGTGCACACAGTAACAGATCATTAATAGGAAAAGTCAACTCAACATCTTTCTTATGTACCTATCAGGTTGTTGGAAAAGTCATGACGTATTTTTTCTATACTTTCTTGCAAAAATGTGTCATGACTTTTCCAACAACCCAATGCCATGTAGAAGCCTCCACACCACAACTTAAGAACTCTGAACGTCAGGTCGTCAGAGACTTTGGTTTTGATTCTCAACTCTCACATATGAGATTTGGTCAAAAGTGAGTGAACGCTATAAATTTCCATTTTCTGAGAATTCAATGTCAATCATGTTGCCTTCCATGTGACCTTGAACATT
>NW_017731500.1:1774138-1776969 GCF_001890085.2 Hipposideros armiger | reverse complement strand
AAACAAACTCAGAGAACAAATTGATGGTTGTCAGGTGGGAAGCGGGATGGAGGGATGGGTGAAAAAGGTGAAAGGGATTAAGAAGTATAAATTGGCACTTATAAACATAGTCATAGGGAGATAAACCACAGCATAGGGAATACAGTCAATAATACTGAAATAACTACGTATGGTGTCAGATGGGTACTAGACCTCTTAAGGTATATAAATGTCTAATCACTATGCTGTATACCTGAAATTCACATGATATTGCATGTCAACTGCAATTGGAAAATAAATTAACATTTTAAAAAAAGAGTTCAGGGCAGAGGATGGAGGGGACCCACAAGAACCACCAAGTTGTTGGCATGACCAATTCCCAAGCCAGCCAGAGCCCCAAATACAGGCAGTTTTATGAACAGAACAATACATCTTCCACACTCTGCTCTCCCCCTCTCCAAATCCCAGACCTGAATTATCATAAAAGGTGGGGGAAGAAGGGGGGAAGAAAAGGAAGAGATGGGAAATAATTGAAAAACCATTGGAAAAAACCAAAAAAACTCTTCAACAGAATTTGATAACCTGGAGTACACGGTGATTGGCGCCTGACAGCACACAAGAGGCAAAAGGCAGGTCTCAGGACGGTCAACTTAAGACTTAATATTTGCCTGTCACTAAGCAAACTAATAAATCCTCTACAGTTTTAGCCACGTCAAGCTCCTAGTTTTTATTTACTGGTCAAAACTGCAGGCAAGCTTTTTTTTCCCCCCGCCTCCCAGTCGCCCTGGGCAAATAGCAGTCCCCCTCTCCCGCCTGTCATCAATCTGTATGTCTATTTGCATTCTCCTTCAACAAACTCATGTTCAGTGCAACTGATGAGTGCAAACAGCTTTGAAGTATTCTCTGGTAATGGACTTCCCGGGACAGCCCTGTCTGGGGCTTGTGCAGCCAAAGGCAAAGGGAGAAAGTACTGCTTGTGGGAGAACAGGCAGACATCCTTTGGGTCAGGCAAGGCTCAGACCCGGACACATGGGAACCTCACAGAGGATACCCAAGACCAACCATGCCCTTTTCCTTTCCCATTTTATAGATGAGAAAACTGAGACCCAGAGAAAAGGCTTGAGGGACTTACCCATGACCTTGGAGCCAGCTGAAGCTGAGGCAGGGCTAGTGTGCAGGTTTCCAGGTCCCCTCAGATCAGTACTTTTTGAAAAGAGTCCTGAAGACCTGGGCAGAAATGGGCCCCTTCTACTTCGCTCCAAAGTAGAGGTAGGGGGACCCAGCCCTGCTTTCCAACAGCCTGGCATGAAAGAGTCTTATCCAAGGTCAGGGGCCATTCCCAAGGTCACCTTTATGCCCTTCAAACCATATCCCCCTGAACAGAGGGACTGACTTCACCATTAGAACCTCCTCTCTTCCTATCAATACACAGGTTTCCACGACCATTGGAAGAAGATAAAACTCTCCGAGTTTCAACACCATGAAAAAAAATCTCAGAGGGAAACTTGAACAAAACCTTGTGGCAAGGCGGCACTACTCTGAGGTTAAGTTACGCTTACAATGGTTTAAAGCAAGGTCAGTCCATCCAGCACGTGGATAAAACCCTGTTACACTGTACCTTGGTCAATGTCTGATATACTATTCTCATAAGGAACAAAAAATAGCAAATCTTTAAGTCATGAACTCTAGCAAACATGACAGCACCGTGGATGTCAGAGCTAGGAGAGCTTTGGGGATCACGTGTCCTGAGTCCTTCATTTTACATGGAAGGACCCAAGATGAGGGACTTTCCGAGACAAAAATTCAGGTCTCCTTGTCTCTTCCCTCTGCACTTTTCATCAGCATAAGAGACTGCTACATGTTGGGGAGAGGGCGAAATGCATTTGGCTGAAAATCTCCTGAAGAAATTGATGTTCGTGGCCATTTGCAGCGCGTGAACTGCTCTGTAAAATGCTATAGCTTCCCCACCAGCGAATATCATTTACCCTCTCATAGTCCTCTCCCATTCCGCCAAGAAGTCTGCTGCGCCCACAGCTGGACAATCCCCCTGCGATGTGGAAAAGGGGATTCCTGCACCATTCAGAGGTAGTTCTAGATCAGAGTGATGCTTCCGACCACTGCAGCTTCTGGGATTCTGGGATTCGATGTGGATGAGAGAAAGGTTGTTACTTTTGGCCCAACAGCCGGGCTTCTTCTAGAACCAATGACTACGTGGGACATAAATGAAGGGAATACCTAAACTAACTTCAGCTTTTTAAAAAGAAAAACAGCAGCCCGGCAGCTGAGCTAGCATTCCTTCATTGGCAGTGAGAGCCGGAAGAGAGGCAAAGAACCAGGGGGCTGGCAGGTGTCTCCATCTTTACACACGAATAATGTTAAGAGGATGCTTTCTAGATGTGTGTCTGCTCATCTCCACCCTAGCACGCAATGAGCTCCCTGTGGCCACACCCTACAAAATGAGCGGGATTAGCCGAAGACTGGTGTTCCAAGCCCTGCAGACACACGGCGGGTCTTTCGGCAGAAAAGATGGAGGGCTGATCCCCTGGCAAGCAGCAACAACTTCAGGATGGCACGAATCCTGAAAGCCTGGCTTTGGCGAACCCGAAAAGAACCTGTAATTTGCGTTCAGACTGTTCTTGCTCGTCATGCACACCAAAAATGCGGCTGGCACAACCTTCCTCTCCTCTACCCTCCCCGACAACCGCCTTCACCGTCTGCTGCTTTCTTCCTATCGAGTCAGTGTCTGCAAAGGTAAGCGCATGCTGGGAGGTCCCGTTCCACACTGAGTTGAACTCAAAGGTTATCTAGGAGACTTTAGAGAGAAAGTACACACTTAGACCCAGTTTACATGC
>NW_017731500.1:1745542-1773193 GCF_001890085.2 Hipposideros armiger | reverse complement strand
CCTAGCTGGCCAGACTGTTTCTTGTCTATGTTCCTCCCATGGCAACTTGGGCTAAACCAGCCTTTCATGGAGGCAATACAAGTGGGTCTCCATTCTTTGAAACCCAGAGGACTCTAATACAACGAGTCTGTCTGCATGTCAAGCCCACAGACAAGCCTCACATTTCAAGAGCACGAAACCTCCTCCAGGGGTTCTCACTCGTTTTGTGGTGAATCAGAGATGCCAAGATGACCCCATTGTTCTACTGAGAAGACATCGAAGTCACTAAATGGTAACACAAACACATCACCTACAACACAGGGAATTTATATATATGTGTGTGTGTATATAAATATTTAATTCTTTTTACAAAGACAAGTCATCCATTCGCTTTGGAAATTGAAAATGCAAATATCTTTGGCTCTGCATTTTGGCTGAACCATCTTTGATATGGAGGACACGTTTCCAGCCATGCGTATGGTAGCTACAGAGTGGAACAAACAGGACTTGGGTTTCGCGGGGCCCAATCTGTTGTCAGGTGTGTGTGTCATCAACACACACCGGAGAGAGAGGAGCCTCAATAAATTCCACCAACGGTGGTAGTTGGACAGTCAGTAATGAAGCCCTCTGTTCTGGCGTGGACCCCACCTGCCACCTGAGAGAAGAGGGTCTTCACAGCTGAGTGTGCATCCGTGTCAATAGCAGTCACACGTGGAATGAACAAGTGTTCATTTTCTGCTCCTCCAGACGCACACCTGTGTGTGATCCCAACCGAGACAGCTGAACATGGACCGCACCGGCCTTCACAATCCAGTTCCCCTGCCAACGTCACCGCCAACGTCCCCGAGAGCCCAAGGAGCTTCTGTACTGATCTGCATCAGTCTGGAACCTGTGCGGCCAGATCCCAAATGAATGAGAAGACACACTGTTCCAAGGCTGCTCACAGAGCAACACACACACACTGCCTTAGAAGGAGCAGGAACAAAACTTAAGATTCCTTTTCACCTAAGTGTGGTTAACTGCTCACTTCTGTATTGGCTGAAAGATAATGGAGCAAACAAGTAGTGCTGAGTCCAAAGGCACAGCAGATGTGGAGGTGGGGGGCATGAAGAGGGTGTGGCAGGAAGGCCTTTGGTTCCTGGGGAGCAGGGGGAGGGGAGTCTTAAGAGGAGGCAGCAGCAGCAGAAGAAACGTTCTCCACAGAAGGCAAAACAAGGCCTGGAATCACGGTTTCTTCTACAACTGTAGGTCGCCTCCCACGACGCATCTCCAGGCTCAGGCAAGTCAACACACAGACGATTCCTCAGGGTCTTTCTTTCTCCTTAAATGTCTTCTCACATGCAGAACCTTCTTTATTCGTCAACAGAAGAATTCGTCATCAAATCCAGACCTCTTGCCTCTTAAGAGATGGTCCCATCTCAGCCAGGTCCTTCAGGGGGGGCCTGGTGGCACCCGTTGGCTCAGCAGAGCTTCCTGGTAGGAAGTGTGGGTGAGGAAGAACAGCCCTTTGCCAGTCCCTCCGAGGCCTGCGGATCAAGAAACAGCATCAGAGCGAGGCGCTGGCTTCTGCTCTTCCAACAGATGTTTTTCAACAATGAGCATCACTACTGTCTTTAGTCTGTAATAGTCTAGCTACCGAAAAGAACATAGACTGCTTCTAAAAGCAGGATTTTAGTTAAGGGGCGGAGCGGGGTGGGGGTGGGGGTGGGAGGCCTATTTATACATCTCAAGGAACTCCCTGTATACTGAATCATCACCAGGAGCCCGTCACACAAATCTCACCACTACACCCATCGCTGAGGTTTTAAAAAGAATACCATGGCGTATATATAACCAGCCAAGAGGAAGTGGAAAATTCCGTTTTTCTGCATGTCACTGTCATGTCTGTGAGATGTGGGGCAGGGAGCATGGAGGTGTCAGATCACCCACTTTACAGATGGGAAAACTGAGGCACAGAGGGTGCCCATGTTCTCTATATGAGATGACAAGGGTCTGGTCCCTAATCCTAACGTTCACTTCAGCGGGCACTTCTCTCTGCTTTCACGAGTCCCTTAACAACTAATTAGGACATTATCCAGAGTGGACAGGGGTCCCTCAGAGGGAATGGGATGACACAGTTTAACACATTTCTCTTTCCCTAATGCTAATGGCAAATATATGAAGATGGACTTGGTCTCATCATACTATCCTCCCTTCCCCCCGCCTCTGCATAACGTCTCCCCCCCCATTTCTGGTGACAAATATATTTAGTACCAACAAATGCATTCAGGGGATGTCCCCATTTTAAAATTGATGAGGTCCTGCAATGCAGGCAAGGGACCTAGTCGCAGATAATCTGGGCTTCATGATGAGTTGCTCGTTGGGTCCCTGATCCCAGCAATGGCCACCCACCCACAAGGAATCACTCAGACAATTGTAAATCCATGCATTGGCCAGTACCATGATGGATTAGACACTGTGGATACAGACAAAAACCAGACAGGCAAACCCTGCCCCTGGGCCACAGTAGGGAGGTAACACTGACCACGCCGGAAGCCAGAAGGATAGCAATATCTGAAGGAAATACACTAAGGATTCTGCAGGCAGTCTGGGCCACCAGGTCCTCTTCTGTCCCTCTAGACCCGTGAGGGCTGCAGCTCAGCCTGGGGCAAGGTCACTCAGCTTCCTATGGGCTTTGGCTAAGCCCTGGCAGGGGTGTGTGCAGCTGCCATGCAGCCCAGAGAAAGGGTGCTGACTGTCAGGGATGGGAAGCTGTCACAGTGAGGGCCCGGGGGAGACTGAGTTGGGAGAAGATGGCTTAAAGATGGTCCTCTGAAGAAGTGCTTCCAAAGGAGCCAGTCAATGTGCCTCTGGCCCTCCAGGTGGCTCTGTGATTGGTGGCCAAGAGGGACATCCTAAGTCTTCCCCCAGGTGTTTCCCGGGCCCTCCGGATACTTTCTTTTATTTGGACCCCAAAGCACCCCGAAGCCCTGCAAAGTTCTGCTAACCTTTCTCTGGTTTTCTTTTTTTTTTCCTGGGCAGCAGCCCTCTGAGCTGGCTCAGGCAGGCAGGGCCCGGAGCAGCCTTTCCCGGGAGACGCACGCAGTTAGCAAATTAACTGGCAGCAGCCCGGTGAATCACACAAGGACTTCCTTCTTGTTGCCAGGCAACCTCATGCACTTGGCAGTGGGACATTAAACACACAAGGGAATGTTGGGAGGCACTTGCAAAATAAAATAAAAAGCAAAACATACAACACCCCAGACTCATCCCCAGCATGGCCGACCCAGCCAAGGGTAAGGGGTGTGGCGGGGGACGGGGGATGGAGACAAGAGAAAGCACAGTGAAGGAGCATGAGGCCTAAGCAGAGCCTAACACTTCTCTCCCCCAACCCCCATCAAATTCTTCTAGGTGTAGCATTTGTGTTTGGCCAAAGACACACCTCTATTAGCCCAGGGAAAGGCAATAGGGGGCACAAGGATTAGCAGGCACCTAGAGACTTGAAGGATTACCTAGAAACACACAGCCCAGAGGGTTTATGACACTTGCTGTGGGACTAACATACGCGCTGTGTATGCTTCTCCATTGTGCACTATCCCCCAGCTTAAGTCACTCTGCCACCTCCAGGGCAGGACCCACTTCCCCCAGTCCTTTCCCACTTGAATGTTTTTGTGTCCGCTGCTATGCCCACTGGGAGCTGATTAGACAAGTCTCCCCATGTGCTGCCTTGCCCTTCGGACCCTGTCTCTGGCCTCTCTGAAAACTCCTGGGACAGAAGTGAGATGTTACGTACGTTCTATGTTTGCAGCAGCTCCTGGCAGAAAAGCTGGGGACAAAGAGTGGCAGAACAGTAGCAAGAAGCTCCCCGTGTAGGCTAAAGGTGAGCCCCCCCAAAGAGAGCCACATCCTGATCCCGGCAACCTTGAATGGCACCTTCTGGAGCAAAAGGGACTACGAGGAAGTGAATACATTAAGGCTCTTGAGATGCAGCGTTTGTCCTGGATTAATCACATGAGGGCTTATAAGAGGAGGCAGAGGGACATGTGACACAGGAGAGGCAGCAAGTGATGTGATCATGGAAGCAGGAGGTGGAGTGGTTCGAGGAAGAATCAAGAGGCCAGGAGAGCAGGTGGCTTCCGGAAGCGAGAAAAGGTGAGGAAATGGATCCTTTCCCAGAGCTTCCACCAGGAACCAGGCTTGAGGATACCATCCGTGACTCTAGCCCAGGAAAACTGGCCTCCAGAACGATAAGAGAATACATTTGTGGCTGCTTTAAGCTGCTACGTTTGTGCTAATTGTATAGCAGCACTAGGAAACTAATCTTGTCTATCAGGGCACACCCTCTGTGTGTTTCCCCATAGATCTATGGAAGAGGGTATCTGCAGGGATACAGGTAGCAACGGAATGCAGAAGGTGCGGGGTCCAGAATTTGGCTTAGAAAGGTCTCACAGATAACCTGACCGGCTCAGAAGGAAAAAGGTCAGGTCTCCCGAGAGCAACTGAGGCAAGACGCAGCCCAGGCTTTGCAGCAGCTCTCAAATTACTTCTTCTGTGAAGTAACTGGGCTGGTAGCTGAATCTTTGAAAGCCTCAGTTTCGTCACTATCTGCAAAATAGAGATAATATTATTATCTGCCTTGCCAAGCTTTTAGGATTAAATGAGATACTGAATTTGAAAAAGCACATGGCGCATGCCAAATAAATGATAACTCTTCGGAGAATCAGGCATGCACATAAGGGCAGACGCTGTTCGTTCCCTACCCCAATATTTGTTCTCTCCTTTCTATTGTACTTAGAAACACACACAACGCTGATTTTTGGCTGGCACATTGTGGCCCAGAGTAAAATGTTGCTCCGCCTCCCTTGCAGCTAGCTAAGGCCATGTCACAAAGATCTGGCCAAAGAGATGTGAGCAAAAGTGTTGTGGGACTCCTGCGGAAGCTGTTCAAAAGGTGTTGGAAGGAGCCTGATTGTTGTCTGTCTGTCTTGACTCCCTTCTCTCTTCCACGAGGACATGATGGTCGGTGCTCCAGCAGCTATACGGATTACAAGGGCCATTGAAAATGGCAGCTATGCACTAAGGTCTAACAAGAAGATGGACGCCTACCGGGGTCCCTAATAACTCCAGAACTGCCCCCCACGAGCCTTGGATGGCCTTTCTCTGGATTTCTGGGACATGAGAGAGAAAGCTCTTGTGTTTTAGTTATTAAGTCACTGCTATTTCAGAGTTTTCTAATAACCAGAATGGATATGACATATCACAGATCGAGAAAAACAGGATTCTGAATCCGTCTAGAGTAGTGGTTCTCTAAGGGTAGCCCTGAATCGACAGCTTCAGCAGCTAGCCCCTGGGAACTGGTTACAAAGGCAAGTTCTCAGGCCCCACCCCAGACTTACAGAATCAAAAACTCTGGGAGTGGAGTCCAGCAACCTGTGTTTTCACAAGCCCTCCAGGTGACTCTGGTGCACACTCAAGTGTGAGAACCACCATTCTAGAGCAAGGCCTCTCAGCTCCGGCACTAGTGACATTTGGGGCTGGATCATTCTTTGGGGGGAGTGGTGATGCCTCCCCCCCCCCACACTGTGGTGAGATGTTTAGCAGCATCCCTGACCTCTACCCACAGGACGTCAGTAGCAGTCGCCTCTCAGTGTGGCCATCAAAAAGGTCTCAGACATTGGCATATGTCTGAGGTGGGGGTAATGAGGGTGGGCAGCAAAATCGCTCCCAGTTAAGAAACACCGATTCTGAGCAGTGGTTTGTGTGCTTGACCTTGGCTGCACATAACAATCACTCGTGAAGCTTTTCAAAATGCCAAAGCTTAGGCCTTGCCCCAACCTGGTTAAATCATAATCTAACTGGCTTGTCGGAAAAGTCATGACGTATTTTTTTCTATGTTTTTCGTTGCAAAAATGCATCATGACTTTTCCGACAACCCAATACTAGGGGCAGGACGAGGCAGCCGGTCCACAGCGTGCAGCCAATGTTGAGAATCACTGCACACTGCAGAGGGGCCAGCAGGCCCGGACGAGAGACCGTGCTGAGCTGGGGAAGGTGGTACCATACCTGAAGCCTGACTTTGGGGAAGACGCAAGATTGCTCCTGAGCAGAAACTGCAATAAGCATGACTGTGGCAGGCTTGGGAATGAACTTCTAGTTGCCCTGATGGGGTGACTAGATGGGGGAGAATTCCTGGTGGCTGTGTCACCTCATTTCCCATCAGAGCAGGGTGGACACCTTTCAGTGTCTCCCATGAATAACCACACAGAGCCTCAGCTTCCTCCTCTCATAAACAGCACGCAAGGAGCCAGCTCCCACAAGGCGCTATAAACATTAGCTCATGCAACAAGAAGAATTGTCTTAATAAAGTCGGTGATACAGCAGTGGGGCCTAGGTAGAAAAGGGAGCATCAATTCTCCTTCCAACCGGTAAACTCCCCAGGCATTGAAACCACAGTCCTCCCACAAGGATGCGCTCTGAGCGAGGAGAGATTTCCCAGATATTTAATGTAGCCTGCAAATAGGCTTGGCTAGGAGTCGGGGCAGAGAGGAAGGGGAGAATTAAAGGAGAAGCCAGCAACGACGAAAACAGGAGAGCTGAACAGGTTGATGCTCTGGCTCCAGGAGAAGAAAGATGAGATCATGTACATTCTCTCTCCTGCTGGGACCATCTCTTCTCTGCGTTGTTGCCTTCCTAGCCTGCCCTGCTGAAATGCTGAGCCTGGCTTTTCCTTGTTTCCTTTGGCCCAAATCATTCAGTCCAGGATGTCACTGGGGGAGGCAGAGGGATGGTGGAGGAAAGAAGGAGAAGAGGCAGAAGAGGAAGAACATAGGAGGTAGAGAAGGGAGTGAGGAAGAGAGAACAGAGAGGGAGGAAGTGGCGGGCAGGAGAGGAGGACAGAGGGCTTCCTGGAGGAGGGCGCTGACGGTCTCAGGGACACCAAGTCTTCGCGGCCCCAGGATGACTGGTCTCTCTGCTCCTACCTCTCTCAGCTCCACCTGGCTTGCCCAGATGGAAAGATGAGGAACAGGTATGAGTCTGTAACCCATACAGAAAAAGCCAGCTCCCAGCGGGTCTCTCAGAGGCTAAGGCTCAGTGGGATGGAGCCTTCGAGCATGCGCTGTTCCTTTCCGTTCCCGGATGTTCTGCCTTCCGTTTTTTCATTCCATTTAAGGCAGCCAGTTGGAACAAGGGAGAAGAAATTCTGTCACTCTGTACCAGGGGTACCTGAGAGGCAAGGAACCCAGGTCCCTTTTCTGTCCCTGGGGACTTCTGTTCCTGTGCAAGTCAGTCCAAAGCACTTGACCGCTGGCATCGGCCATCTCCAGTGAGCCAGCTTCCTTTCTGTACACTACTGCCCTTCTTCACAGAGTCGAAATACATTTCCCACTTGACTGAAACCCCTGGGTTCCCTCCAGCATGTAAACCTTGTGCGCAAATGTCCTGACTCTTGCAAATGTGTTAAAAAATAAACCTTAAAAAGCTTCCAGATGTTCTGTTTGCATGGCGTTGTTTCTCTGCTCCCGTGTCCAAGGCCCATGTGTGATGCTCAGCGTCCTGCCAGCCCAGGTGAAACAGGAGGCGGCCAAGAAGCACCGCCGGGGCGAGGTGATGGGGGTGGGGTGGGGAGGGCACCCCTTCCTCCAGGACCACGCTCACCCATGCGCCCACCGACTCGCCCCTGCAAAGATGCGACCTTATCTTCCCCTATATTCTTTTGCCACCCCCTACACGCTGCTTCTCCCACTCGTAGGTGAGACACACACGGCGTCCCTGGGGTTTGTTCCATGTAAAGCAAAAACCTCCAAGAGATTACAAAGGAGCAAGTCTGAGGTTCCCAAATGATCAGCTTTCAGGCTGTCTTCGCTGAGCCCCCACCTCATCACCCCCTTACATTTCTCAGACCAACTGCCTTCGTGACATGGAATCGAGGACAAAATGACACAGAGTCCCCCTTACATGTAAGATGTTAAATCGCCATCTGCAGGGACATCTTAGGAGCTGGACCAGCCAGAACAAGGGAGTGGAGCCCATGACTCATCAAGGCCCCCCGGAGCTGGTGGCCTCTGATCCATATAGAAAGGTAATTGCCAACGGGCAGCCTTGTGCACACACAGCCATACACGCACCCTTCCCAACACGCACACACCTGAGGGTCCAGGATTCTTTGCACAAGGTGACGCCTGCTCCCTTTGATGCTCGCCGGATGTGTTCCCATTGGGTGAAAACCAGACCTCAATAAAACCCGGCATTATCAAGAAGCCGGTGGTTTGTGATTGCACCAGCCTGTTATCTCCATAGCCTTGGGTGGGGCTGCTTTGTGGTTCTCCACTGAAAAGCATTAACTTCTAGGTGGATCAAAGACCCTTCCGAACATCAGCCAACCTGGATCCCTTGTTTATCCACAGGGGATTGATTGTTCCCAAAGATGGACTTTGAAGATAATAGGGACCCCAGTTCCAGACTCCCTCTGTCCTCTCCTTATCATGCAGCACGTCTCTCAGGGGCCACCTAACGGCCAGTCACGAGGCCCTTCTCTTTCTTCGGAGGGCCCATTTAATACTGGAAATGGGGGACTGGCCGCAGAGGTGTCCCCGCCGTGCTACAATGACGGGGACCAAGGACACAGAAAGACACTTACTTGGAGATGAGGCAGGAACTCCTCTTCCATCTGTGACTCAGGCCAGGGAGGGGCTTCCAGAGAGGAGGGCATTCACNAGAGAGAGAGAGAGAGAGAGAGAGAGAGGCAATTGAGCAGAAGGGGGTAGTTAAAACAAGTTCGGTATAAGCACAGTGAATGGCATATGAAAGGCGTTATGGTCAAGACAGGAGGGGTAAGCATTTTCTGAGCACCTATGCAATGCCAGCTGCTTTAAAAGAATATATGAAGGAGGAGTCACTACTGGAGGAGAGGAAAGGAGAAATCCAGGAAGGTTTCCTAGGGAAGGGAGCATTTGAGATGAACCTGGAGGATTAGTGATTTCGGTAGCCTGGGTCCCCAACATTGATCTTTAAAAACATAGGCTCATACCGAAGAATTATCAGAGGACTGAAAATCATGCTGAGTTCAATCAAAAATCACCACTGGAATGTGAAAGGAACTTTCTTAAGTAAGCAATTCCAGAACATTCCCTACTTTTGGTTCCATGAGTTGTGGAAGGGAACCATTACATCCCGGGCAGTGAGACGCCCCCTCCCTGGAGAGTTAGCAGGGTGGCCTGGAAGAGGGCACTAGGGCACTCAGGTCTGACATGCAGCCGTGTGCCTGTTGTATGTACTCCACAGTGGGTGGATTGGCAAGCACCGCCTACGAGGCCTGAGTACCCAAGAATTTACAGTGCTTTGGAACAGACTGGCTTGCACTAAGGGTGTTTAAGGCAAAGGATGAAGATTGTTCCATCTGGTTCAGTTTCCCTGCAGCTCACACTTGGAAACTGGATACACCGGGTGGCTGTCCTGCCCCTGGGGTCTGAGTATTTCACTCCAGGGAGAGCGACAAGCCCAGGTTGGAGCCCAGTCAGCATTCACACCTCTACCGTTAACAGTTCATCTTTCAACGCATCAGGCTGCAGTCATCTGTCACTGTCAGATAGGAACAGTCACATAGGAAGTAAAGGTTACAGCTCAGCAAAAGGAGACCTACATCTTTTCCATGGCTGCAATTATGCTCATTTTAAGCTTAATGAGAGGCAAGACCTTTGCCCAATAGCCTGAGACCTAAGTCATTAAGATCGACCAATGAATGGATAAAGAAGAGGTAATACGTACATACAACGGAATATTACTCAGCCAAAAAGAAAGGAAGGAAGGAAGGAAGGAAGGAAGGAAGGAAGGAAGGAAGGAAGAAAAAGAAGGAAAGAAAGAAATCTTGCCATCTGCAACAACATGGATAGATCTAGGGGATATTATGCTAATTGAAATAAGTCAGACAGAGAAAGATAAATACCATATGATTTCACTTATATGTAGAATCTAAAAAACAAAATAAATGAACAAACCAAACAGAAACAAACTCAGAGAACAAATTGATGGTTGTCAGGTGGGAAGCGGGATGGAGGGATGGGTGAAAAAGGTGAAAGGGATTAAGAAGTATAAATTGGCACTTATAAAAATAGTCATAGGGAGATAAACCACAGCATAGGGAATACAGTCAATAATACTGAAATAACTACGTATGGTGTCAGATGGGTACTAGACCTCTTAAGGTATATAAATGTCTAATCACTATGCTGTATACCTGAAATTCACATGATATTGCATGTCAACTGCAATTGGAAAATAAATTAACATTTTAAAAAAAGAGTTCAGGGCAGAGGATGGAGGGGACCCACAAGAACCACCAAGTTGTTGGCATGACCAATTCCCAAGCCAGCCAGAGCCCCAAATACAGGCAGTTTTATGAACAGAACAATACATCTTCCACACTCTGCTCTCCCCCTCTCCAAATCCCAGACCTGAATTATCATAAAAGGTGGGGGAAGAAGGGGGGAAGAAAAGGAAGAGATGGGAAATAATTGAAAAACCATTGGAAAAAACCAAAAAAACCCTTCAACAGAATTTGATAACCTGGAGTACACGGTGATTGGCGCCTGACAGCACACAAAAGGCAAAAGGCAGGTCTCAGGACGGTCAACTTAAGACTTAATATTTGCCTGTCACTAAGCAAACTAATAAATCCTCTACAGTTTTAGCCACGTCGAGCTCCTAGTTTTTATTTACTGGTCAAAACTGCAGGCAAGCTTTTTTTTCCCCCCGCCTCCCAGTCGCCCTGGGCAAATAGCAGTCCCCCTCTCCCGCCTGTCATCAATCTGTATGTCTATTTGCATTCTCCTTCAACAAACTCATGTTCAGTGCAACTGATGAGTGCAAACAGCTTTGAAGTATTCTCTGGTAATGGACTTCCCGGGACAGCCCTGTCTGGGGCTTGTGCAGCCAAAGGCAAAGGGAGAAAGTACTGCTTGTGGGAGAACAGGCAGACATCCTTTGGGTCAGGCAAGGCTCAGACCCGGACACATGGGAACCTCACAGAGGATACCCAAGACCAACCATGCCCTTTTCCTTTCCCATTTTATAGATGAGAAAACTGAGACCCAGAGAAAAGGCTTGAGGGACTTACCCATGACCTTGGAGCCAGGTGAAGCTGAGGCAGGGCTAGAGTGCAGGTTTCCAGGTCCCCTCAGATCAGTACTTTTTGAAAAGAGTCCTGAAGACCTGGGCAGAAATGGGCCCCTTCTACTTCGCTCCAAAGTAGAGGTAGGGGGACCCAGCCCTGCTTTCCAACAGCCTGGCATGAAAGAGTCTTATCCAAGGTCAGGGGCCATTCCCAAGGTCACCTTTATGCCCTTCAAACCATATCCCCCTGAACAGAGGGACTGACTTCACCATTAGAACCTCCTCTCTTCCTATCAATACACAGGTTTCCACGACCATTGGAAGAAGATAAAACTCTCCGAGTTTCAACACCATGAAAAAAAATCTCAGAGGGAAACTTGAACAAAACCTTGTGGCAAGGCGGCACTACTCTGAGGTTAAGTTACGTTTACAATGGTTTAAAGCAAGGTCAGTCCGTCCAGCACGTGGATAAAACCCTGTTACACTGTACCTTGGTCAATGTCTGATATACTATTCTCATAAGGAACAAAAAATAGCAAATCTTTAAGTCATGAACTCTAGCAAACATGACNGCTTCAAGACCTCCTGAAGGCTCCTCAGCCCCAGGTCGGTCTGTCAGCGGCCAGCTGGAGGCGTGCTGCCTCCGCCATGTTTTTCTTCTTTGCGTTCTAAGTACCTAGCTTAGTGTCTGGCCCTGAAGAGGCACAGGAATGAATGAATGAATGAACGAACGAACGAACGAACGAACGAACGAACGAACGAACGAACGAATGAATGAATGAATGAATGAATAACAAATGAAAGAATGAATGTACCAAACGAACACACAAGTGAATCACCAGCAGCGCAGGCTAGTTATCTCACAAGTGTGGGAGGGACCTGGGGCGCCGACACTCATTCCTACAAACACGAAACACTTCAGGTTAAACACGTCACTGGAGATACATTAGGTTAATGACAAGGAGTCAGATCAAGGTTGAAATCCCAGATCCCAGGCGAGATATCTCAATCCTCTTTAACCCCTCTGGAACACAGGGATAATAGTAGCTACTCCATCATCAGGCTGTTGTGAGGACTGAGTGAAAAGCTAAAGGCTCAGTGAGGAGGGTCTGTCACTAATACTCTTATTTCCCCATAACGTCGTCTCTACTAAAAAAAAAAAATACAGGCAGCACATTTTCAAGGAAGGAAGGATAGTATGTCACTGCTTTGTTTATTATTTTTCTGCTATAGACCATACATACCTAAGACGTACAAAAAAAAAAAACACAACCCTCCAGATCCATATTCCGTTACTCGTTTTTTTATTCCTTTTTAATCCATCAAGTTGTTCCTAGCATTGAGATTAGCCCTTACCTCAATGCCTTCCTCAACGGCCCCTGAAACGTCTGAGAACGCTGTGGGCAGGGTAGCGGCGATGAAGCCAGGGGTGGCGAGCAGGGGGCACTGTCCACTCCTGAAGGAGCCCCGCCACGAACGAGGCAGCTGTGCCCCAGACAGAACAGGAGCTGCACTCTCGAGTTGAAGAGCGCCAAGGAGCATCGGAACGCTAGCTTCACTGTTAGTGTTGAAATGCAATGCTTACGTCTCTCCCTTGCTTCTCTCACCCTTCCGTGTCCCCTTCTCTTTTACACCCTTAGTCCGCCTGTCTCTGTGTCACTCTCATCAGAGACACTACAGCCTGAGGAGCCGGGTTAGGTGAGCCCAATGGGAAAGGGTGCTTATGAGGACTCTGGTCTGCCTGGCCCCCAGCACCAGCACACCCTGGAGAGCAGGTGGCATGGGCGTCACGGGGACAAGGGAAGTGGGACCTGAGCATCCTCTGGTCACGATAAGGCCAGACTGTTACTCAAGGCTGCAGCTGGGCTCTCCGAGGCCCTGGGAGGTCAGGCAGCAATTTCACAGGACAGGCCACCCACACGGCACATCAGGACCACTGGACTGTCCCCAGGGCCAGCGCGGGCGGCTCCGGTCCTTGGCCCTGATTCGGAACACTCCACCATATGGCCTCCCTTGGGGAAGATGAGAGGAGGAAAAGGAGGAAACCCGGGACAAGAAACAGTCACTCCTCCCTCTGGGTGCCAGGGACCCTTCCTGGGTGTGGGGGAGGGGTGGCTAGCACTGTCCCCAGCAGGTGTCCAGTAAATGAAATGGGTCACTCTGATAGCAACACACGCCAGGATGCGCGGGGTCTCCCTCTCTGCAGCCCCCAGATGTTTCCAAGGTTTGACGTGCACTTCAAAAACCCTGAACGTTGGGTTACTTCACACTTTTCTAATTAAAGATCCAAACTGGATTTTCATGTTTGCAGAGAACGCTTTTACCAAAAGTGTAGGCAGCAGAGCAAAACAGGAAGAGAAGGATCTCTGTTTTTCTCTCTCTAGAAGTACGGAATCGGGGAGCGGGGGTGTCGCAAACAAAATCTTGGCAGCCTTGGCCTCTAGGTCCCCTGGAGCCTGCCTATGTTCTCTTGAAAGCTTTTCTCTTTTTTCTTTGGTCCCATGGACACCAGTCCCAGTCCTGGTCGGTCCAGGCAGGGGTGGGGGTGGAGGGGAGCTGGGTGAGGCTCTGGGAAAAAAAGAAAGGCGAGGAACAGATTCTCTGGCACCGCTGCCAAGAAAAGAGTCCGAATGCCTCCTCTGGGCGGAAGGCAACCTTCCCAGGTTCCTGGGCGTGCTGGAACTTGCTGGAAACCAGAGCCCTGGCTGGCAGAACTAAGGTGGACAGTGGAACCAGAATTCAAAGGGGCAGCAGTAGGGGGGGGCCCCAGGGGAGGAGAGGGGGAGGTTTCAGTGAATCATATAAATTAAAGACAGAAAGGATGTCAGGCCACCTTCACTTCCTTCCTCTCCTAATGGGAATTATCTCATTAGCCCCGAGCTTCCTAGAAACTAACTTTAAATGATTCCTATAATGGGGGATTTCAATCCATAGTGCCCCCCCCTCCGCCCCCATTTGATCTGACTCCTAGGAGAGCTAAGAAGGGTTCTTAAAGCGACAGTAGCAAAAAGACGCCAGCTCAATGGAACACTGAATACTTTCTCCAAACATTTCATACCAAGGTAGTATTGCCCTTTCACCCTTTATTCCCACTTATAGGAATTTACTGGGAGAAAATGGTCACAGATATGGTGATAGGCTTAATAACAACACCCCCATTCACAGTGTAAATGTTACCTTATATGGCAAACGGGATTTGGCAGATGGGATTAAGGGTCTTAAAATGGGGAGCTTATCCTGGATTATTCAGATGGGCCCCAAATGCCATCACAAGTGTCCTTACAAAAGGGAAGGGGAGGGAGATTTGACTACAGGGAGATGAATATGATGTGACCACAAAGGTAGAGACTAGGTGATGCTGCTACAGGAATGATGGCTGAAGAAGGAGGCTAGGAATCAATGTGGGGGCTAAAAATCAAGCTTCATTTCAGATTTCTGTCCTCCAAAACATATACGAGAATAAACTTACGTTGTTGTTGTTGTTTTAGCTGAGCCATCCTGCCACCTGTTGGCAGCTCAGCGGCAGCTCAGCTCAGGCCGGGCATAGAACCGCTGTTGCTCAGAGCTCGCACTCTTGAGCGAGCTCTTAACCAGCTGAGCCACTCGGCCGGCCCTATCTTACGTTGTTTTAAACCAAGTTGGTGGTAATTTGTTACAGCAACCGCATGAACTAGTACAGATATGAATAAAGTTCTTGTTTATAAGGATTGTCCTTGGAATCTCATTTCACAACAACAACAACAACAAAAACATGGGAAAAAAAATCAAAGAACTGCTTAAACAAACAACTATGCCATAGTCCTACAATGAAATACTAAACAACCATAACAATCCTGAAATACTATTTACTAATAAATAGCATATAAATGAGTATGGATCTTAAACATTTTTCCTGCCTTTTTATACATTTTCCTAATGGTAAGCATCTTGTAATTACTTCTGTCATCATATAAGTCACATACTTCTTTGCAGGGTGGTGTGAGGGTTGAGGATGGTTTGATCCCTTTCTAGGAATAGAGAAGCAGGAAGTAGGGACAGTTTAGTGAAGGCGGATCAGAGAACCCAAGGTTGGTACCTTCTGGGCTCTGAAGATGTCAAGATCCCTGGAAAAAGGGCTGTCTTCCACACACACACTTCAGCCTGGCATCACTCCAATATTTGCCTCCATCTTCATATTGTCTCCTTCTCTGTGTCTGTTTCCCCTTCTCTTCTCTTCTAAGGACTGGTCATTGGACCCTAATTACATCTGCAGAGTGCCTTTTTCTAAATAAGGTCACCTCCTGAGGGTTCTAAGTGGAAATGAATTATGGGGGAATGAGAGAATTCAATCCACTAAAGATGGCTCCATTTTTTTTCTCCCCTCCGAGTCTCAGCAACTTCACAAGGTCTTTGATTTTTTGAGGTCTAAGAGGTCCAGTTCCCTTTTGGAAGTATCCAGAGACAGATAAAGTCTCCCTCAATGAATGGACTTCCCAACAATTAGAGTTGCCAGTGTTAGAGGGTGGCCTTAGGAGATATCAAATTCTCCATTGTTGAAGTGTTCACACAGAAAACCCCTATCTGGAAAGACTGACAGGAGATCCTGGGTCTGCATGGGATGTGGAGTTTGTTGGTCAAAGAGTTTGGCTTGATGAGAGCAAGGATTGTACACAATCCTCTTAGCACAGTGCTGGGCATAGAAAAGGCACTAAATCGATGCTTACTGCCCCATCAGGGACGCACCCTTCCATCCCAGCGTTCCCCCTTTCAATGAATGCATGGAGCACCACAAAGCAAAATAAACCAGAAATCACACAATGTGTACGTTCAACGACAGTGTGTTGAAAACCCCCTTGGTATGCTGCACCATGAGATACCATCTGATGGTAAGAAGGTGACAACCCAGGATAAATCCCATGGCAGGTACCACCTCAATCAGTACCCCAGTGATTCTGAGAAACGGACTTGGCACCACCAGGGTGTCTACATGGGCAGTTGGGAGGGTCCCTCGGGAAAACCTAAGAGATAAGGACCTGGGATCTATTTTTGCTCCTGCCCAGCCCACAAGGAAAGGGAGAGAGGGCAGAGGAGCCATTGTGTGCAGCAGCCAAGGGCAGGCTGTCTGTTCCCGCTGGAGCCCAGACACAGCACACCCACAGGCAGTGATTTATCGGCTGTGGGAGGCCTGTGAAGCTCTTAAGCCACAGGTGGGTGCCCGTAAAGCCACCCTCCCGGACGAGCACAGACCTTGGGCCCTGCTCTGCTGCTAATCACCATAAGCACCCCGGTGCCTCAACCCCGATCTGGGTGGCCTTTACCGCTCCCCAAGCCTTGTCATGTGCTCGGTGATCTCAGCTGGCCTCACACAAACTCTGTCAAGTAAGCAGGACAGGTGTTGTTGTTATTCCCACTCTACAGATGGGGAAACTCTGCCGGGGCGGTTCGATGACTTGCTCAGGGCCACCCAGGGAGGACATGTCCCAGTTGCTAGTCCAGGGCTCCTTCCATAGACCAGGCAGATGGTGTCTCACCGTCTCTGTACTGCCTGAGTACTTTAGGGCTTACCATGGGTGGCAGCAAGTATCAGGCGGTGGTTCTTCCCTCTGGGCACTGAACTTCCTTTTGGACACTGAGGAGCCTGACTCGCTAAAACTCCCACCTCTGCCTGTTCAGTGGGCCTTCCTCCTCCTGGTTGGAAGTGGAAGGGCACGGGCCAGGCGGGGCCAGGCATGACTTGTGCCCAGGCAGGGCTTTCCCCCAGAAACATGGAAGCAGGCTTTCTGGGGTCCAGGAGGAGACGCCGCTCGTTGTATATTTTTCCAGGCATGGAGAAAGGAAAGGAGAAAGCAGCCTTCTCCTAATTTGCATGCCTAGTACAACTGAACACGCCCCAGCCTTCCCACCTGCCCTGTAGAGGTCCTCAGAGCTGGGCTGTCCGTTTCAAGAAGCTGCCTCAGGAGGTGGCTGGGTGACTGCTGGCGCAGAACGGAGCAAGCACGCCACCCTCTTCGGGGCCACAGGTCAGTGGGGCAGGAGTGAAGGCTCCTCAGTTAAGGGGCCTCCATGGGAGGTGGTAGAGCCTCTTGTTGGTGGGGCCCCCAGACCTACACAGCCACTCTACCAGAAGGCATTCACTGCGGATCTGACCGAGCCCCAGGGACCAGGTCTCCAGAGGTGGCACCTGCCGGGTGGGGCGTGCAGGGCAGTGCAGGCAGGGCCAGTCCCATCCACAGCCCACTCCTGGAATGCCCAGATGCAGGCTGACCTTTCAGCTCGGGTTTCTCCTCCCCAAGCCATTTCTTTGTCCCCTTCCTCACCCCTGGTGGCATATGCACCCCGAGGGGCATCGTGGGAGGCGCTGTACATCCTTGAGCTCCATGGGCTCTGCTGCATTTGGGGTCAGGCTGGAGAGGGGCCGCCAGAAGGCGAGCGGACGGCGTCCGAGCCGTGAAAAGTCAAGCTGCCTCCAGCGACCTAGACCAGCGTCCGGTTCCCATGACACTCTTACTGGCAGCATTAATAGCTAACCGCGTCCCAGACAGGTGCTGGCGGCCCGGCCTTAGGAGTTCTCGTTCAGGGCTGAAAGTGAGTCATTTCCCTTTTACAGTGTGCTAGCAGACTGAGTCACCCGGAGGCCGACCCTTTCACACAAGCGCTCATACTTCAGCTAAGGAACATTCATGTTCATGCTTTCGACCATCCAGTTCCCAGGCCAGGTGGGCTCGGTGGAGCTGACCCTCATGGTCGAGACCAAAACAGCATCCCGGTGGCCCAGCCTCTGCCCTTCCCCCCTTTCTCCTCCACTCCCTCAACTGGGGGACAGTGACTCGCTGTCCCAAGAGGCGTCTGAGAGAGAAAGAGAAACCAGAGGGAGTGTGCTAGGTCCATGTCACCTTTGACCTTTACCCTAAACACTGTCCTCACACCTTCCTAACCCCGTCTGAACACAAGGAAGACTGGGAGTGGAAAGTTCCAGAACTGATGAGCCAAAGGACAAAACTGTGACGTCACCTTCATCACTCTTGGGAAGGACAGAGGCTGAACGTAGGTAAACCAAGTCCCATGGCTGTTAACACGCTTCCCTACTTCCTGTGGGGGGCGGGAGGCAGGCCTGGCCACCGAGGCTACGGCTGTGGCACCAGGCTCCAATGCTGGTCCTGGAGCACCGCTCTCAGGATGAGTCACTCCGATAGACATCAAGTAAATATCACCTGGGAAGAGAAACTCATACACGTCTTCGGGGAATCCTTCCTTCTTCACTCTTATGGTCCTGCGTACATATTTTTTTTTTCTTTTAATTAAAGAGAGAACACATGGAAATAAAAAACAGGAGAAAAACTCACTGAAACAGTTTGGGGATTTACTTCTTTTAATCCTCAGAAAGTCCCTCTTGCTACCCGGTTTCTAACACAGACGATAAACACAGATGACATCAGGTTGGGCTGCACTGGCTGTCTCACCGCCCGCGCCCGGCAGGTATGAGACTGACAGGTTGAGAAAAGATGACACGATTTCTATCCTTAGAAGATGAAAACCAAGGAGGAGCAATGACAGCCGAGGCTGAGCACTGGGTGTGGTGGGAAACCCAACACGCTGCCAGCCGTTGGTCTTTTGGGTGAACTCCGCTTGTCTAGATGGGACGACATGTCCCCCTCCCCCCCGCCCCCACCTTGTCTAGCTCTGTTTATTCCCCTCTCTCTCAGGCATCACAGTACATGTCACCCCCAGGGTGTGGAAAACTGGGGCTTAGGCCGTATGAGCTCCGTGGAGCCCCCTGGACTTTCCAAACTGAATTCTGAGAGCCGCTTGCTGCGGCAGTGGCTTTGGCTGGATGCTTGCAGGGTGTAAGGGCCTTTCCCTGCCACACACGCCTTGCACATCGCATCAGAGAACTTGGCTCACCAAGCTGCGTCGATAGCACCGAGGGTACAGATGCCAGAAGGGAGAGACTCCACCCCCAGTGCCTGGCTCAAGAGGCCCAGTGAGTCATGATGCCTGACCGGTGACCATGATGTCCCAGGGTGAAGTGGGAGGCCTGGGGACGGAGCCTGCTGCAGAGACATAAGCCTCGGTGACTCACATTTGGACCCGAGGGGAAGTTCCGTATGCGAGTCCTCTGGATAGCTCTGCTCCTGTCCTCCCGGGTGAGGTCATCCCCACTGCTGCTCAGAACTGGGACTTGTTTCTTTCTCCCACAGCCCCGGCTGGCTTTTCACTCTCAATTATGGTTATGGCAGAAATCATCATTTTAGCCGCAGCACGTCTCCCCTCCCCACCACACACATGATGGATGGATCCGAGGAAAGAGTGTGTCCTCCATGGGCGTCAGATTTTTCATGTGCAAAAATAGTTCTTCCTCTTCGTGATCTCATACAGGAGCCTTTAGGGCTCAAAGACAGTGACTGTGACTGCCCTTTGAAAGGGGACTTGCTAAATCAATGCAAGGCAGTAACATCGTACTCTTACTGAAATGTCTGCAACAAGGTGGACCCTGCCATCGGGCCACCATCTTGCTCCATACATATATCCCTGGACCATGGGTCTGGAAGTAAAAGAGTGCAAGGCGCTGGGAAGGGAAGTGTCCCCAGAAGAGTCAGTGCCCAGGGGTTTGGCAGAGTCATCCAGAAATATACTCAAGCTTGGGAGAAATACTCAGGTAAAGCTCCCACTCTGCCCGCTGTCTTTTCCTTCCTCCAAGCATTTCCAACAGAGCATGTTTCTAAGGCGTCCTCAGGTAAAAGGGAGTCCCGGCCACAGGCCTCAGCTAGCTCTTCTTCTACCATGAGTGACAGAGAGGTTCTCCAAAGACGGGCACTAGGCACTCCCTTACGGGCTCGCTTTCCAGGACACTTGCAATCACGGGACATTTGCTCACCATCACCGAGACCAGGCCATCATGGAAGGATTCTAAGAAAAGACGCTATTTCAGATGTGAATGCGGAACACCTTGACCTGCCTCACCTGGATGGTCACTGTGACCACAGGACAGGACAAAAGAGGAATGATGACATTCCTGCAATTGCCCCACGCATTCCTGTAATTGTCAAGTCCCACGTTCTTGGAGAAACGAGGCAAGGAAACAAGGAGAACCCCCGAAGGGCTTTGGGGGGACCACGAGGCATACCCTTGAACAGCCTTAGCCACTCCAGGGTGTGATATTGTCAGGGGTCCTTTAAAAGCAGCCTGCACCCCTCACTGTCCAAACACAATTAGAACAGAAAAATGGAGGGCGTCTAACCTCTCTCCTCCTATAATCGTTCCCTTTATTCTTACTCTTTCATCTCTATTCTTTGCTGCTGAGCCTGCAGCCTGCCCGTGGGACCCCTGGTGGCTTTGCAGGAAGGAAGGAGAGGAGGCGGACCCTCATATGAAGCCATGATCCCAGTGCAAGAGGCTATCGTGAATGAGGCGGTCACAGCTGTTGAGAATCAGCCTCCGAGAAGCTGCATCGATTTTCAGCTCATCACCACCACGCAGGTCCTTCTAGCGTCCTCTGTATGGGAATGGACAGGACAGGAACAGGCACCTTCCAGGCGCCCTCCCCCCCTCAGCTGCCCTGTTCCTCTCGGCTTCCATACCAGCCCCTAGTAGGCTGGATCACAGCACACTTGACTCAAAACCCTGCCGTCCTGTGGCTCCCAGATTCCTTGGCGGGAGAGCCTGACACCCAGCCCCCTGGCTCTCCCTGGTTGGGGCCTCATCCCCGGGTGCTCAGCTCCCCTAATTAGCTCCAATCCCACCAGCACTCTTGTACTCAGACACACCACGTGCGCTCCTGCCTTGGCCCTGAGGTAGCAGCTCCCTCTTGAGAAAGCTTTTCCCCTACACAGTCACGGGCCTCACCCACCCCTTCAAGCCTGAGTTCAGATGTCACCTTCTCAATGAAGCGTCCGCCCTATTCAGTGCTGCCACCTGCCCTCCACTCCCTGCCCAGCACACTTGAGCTGCCTTTCCTGCCCGTTTCTGCTTTCCCCCCACAGCGCTATTGCCTTCTTACATACTATAGATACTTCACCTCGTCTCCATTTTGTTATCATCTACCTCCCCACCCCCACCCCACACACACTGAAACACAAGCCCCATGGGAGCAGGACCGTGTTCTCTGCCTAGACCCGTCCTGGCACACAGTAGGCATCCAACAACTACCTGTTAGATGAATGAATGAACGAGTGAGTGAATGAATGAACGAATGAACGAATAAGGGAATCACAGCCATTCGGACGGGGGTAAGGGACTGTGCATCTTATGGAATGGCGTTCAGGTTGGGGTCACCTGGGGAGGAAAGGAAGAGGGCTGGCTAAAGCAGAGGGTGTTGTTTTCAGAAAGGCAGTGCCCACAGTTTGCCTGGAAATCCCCTTGGAGTCACTCATTAACTGCCCCCCCTCCCCCACCCCACAGCCTGCCAGTCACCCAAACCCAGACAGCAGCGTAGGAATAACCTGAGCAACCGACTCTCTTCTCCAGGCCCACCCTCCCACCACGTAATCCACACCACTGTCTGAGGACCTAGTCTGTACAGGATCCTAAAACGAGCAGTCCAGAGGGATGGCGTGAAAGAAATACCCAAGTGACAGATAACAAGCCCCATTCCCAAGGCACGGGCTGGGGAGGCAAAGCCCGCACTGCAGGGGAAGTCCTGAAGGTGAGATGGTGTGCCAGGTGATGGAGCGGCCAGTGCCATGGGGTCCCTGCGGCTGGGGGGTGGGGCGGGTTGAGAAGGTGAAGCACACAGGTGGTGACATGAGGAGAGGGTGCGGAGAGCACAGAGGCCGGCTGGGAAAATGTTCCAGCCTTGGAGGCAAAGCAGGCGAGCTGAGCGGAAAGGATTCAAATCGGAGTGGGAAGGGGTGGTGGCAAGACCGAGTCCCCAGGGCGATGCGGTTGCTAAGACACTAGAGAGAAGTGATAGGTTTTTTTAAGGCAGAAAGTGGCACAACAAATACTGAGTTGAAGAGAGGCTTAGGAAAAAGACAAATAGAATTACTTGGGGAAAGAAAGACTGGAATCCCACAGGTTGGAGCCCCTAAGGGGTAGCTCAGCTTGTGCTGCCAAAGTCAAGTGCAGTCGATTGGCCGGGAGAAGAGAGGTGAAGACAAAAGTCACATCAGAAAGACACTGTGGAGTACCTGTCAGGGCCCCGCATCCTGGTGGACGGAGGAATGAATGCCACTGGTCTCCTTCCTTCTAACTGACCCACGTGGAATAAGGCAGACAAGGAAGAGAACTAATAGATAGGGCACCTATTATGATCTACATATGCTATTTGTGTTATCTCGTTTAACTCACAACCTCCTCTGAGCACAGGGTGTTAGCATCACCGTCTCACAGAAGAGGAAATCGAGGCTTAGTAATGTACCCAACATCATATCCAGACTAACAAGAACAAACAAACAAAAAACCCTAACATTTACGAGTACTGTATGCTTAATATGTCCCAGGCAGTGTGCTAGGCACTTATCCCTGTGGATTCTCTCATTTCGAGTCACAACATAGCAGGGCTTATCTTTATTATCCCTATTTTACAGATATGGACACCGAAGTCTGGAGAGGTCAAGGTCAAGAGCCTGTCACAAAGGGAAGAAACAGTGGAAGTAGGGTTTGAACCCAGGCCTTCTGGGTCCATGCTCTTTGCGGCTAGTCTAGACTAATAGTGGCAAATTTGCAACATATCCTGTCCAGGTTAAAGCCCTCCTCTGCCCCTCACAACCCTCCCTTTCCCAGGTCCCGTAGGAGAAATAGAGACGCTTAGCTGCCGCCAATCAAACACATTCCCATGCTCTGAGCTGCCAGCTACTCTGCCTGTACTGATGCGTACCTATGACTGAGACTTACAGCCCGAACTGCAACTGCTGTGGATGGCGGGGTCTAGACAGCTGTGGGCAAATCCAGCCCTTGCAGGCGGGGAGTGGCTCCGTGGCCACATCCTGCTTTATTAGCACCAGACTTCAGTCAGCAGCATTCCAGAAAGCCCTGAGATCCCCTGTAATCCCGCACGGTCAGTCTCGGATCTCCTGAAGGTCAGCAGGTGCAATCCATATGTTCCTCGGTCCCCTGGGCCTGCAGGCTTTGAGCCGTCTACTGGCACGCTCTCCCTGCATGCTTGCAAGGCCTCTGTGCCCTGCTTTGGACCCTCCCTGCATCTAAAGAGCGGGCAGCAGAAGCCCATGCACGCTGCACCGGGTGACTGGAACAATGCACTGTCACTCGGAACAGAGGGAGAACACGGCACTGGTGCGGGCTCTGGCTTTGAGTCCTGGCTCCCACTGCATGACCTTGGGTGAATGGCTGTAGCTCAGTTTCCTCATCTGTAGATTGGGTGTAACATGACCGACCTGCTAGGGGTGAGAGAGGTGAGAAAGAGCTCTTCTGGCCTGATTAGATGGCGACGACTAAGTCACCTGTGTCTCTGGGCCTTCTCTGATGGCTAACCCCTAGGCTCCTGCCTGCTGCTCTCCGCTCAGAGATGGCATGTAGGTGCGTTAGGGATGTCGGGGCTGGGGGATAGGCTGCTGAAAAGAACATGCCCCGCAAAGAGCTCTGACTGCCGTGCTGCTCAGACTCACCTTATTTCTTGTTGTTTCTTGGTTCGAAGCACCTTCCCAAGTTGGCCAGAAACCTTCGATTTCACCTGGAAAAAGAAGGGGAGAGTTACATCAGAAAACAGGATAATAAAACTCATCTTCCAACTGAAAACGTAGAGAGGGTGGACTCTGAATGTCAGACAGCTTCCCAAGGACAGAGGAGCTTAACAGCTGTGTATTCTTCACTATAGAATAAAACTGCATGAATTCAGAATAAAGGGAGAAACCCATTTCTTATGTCAGTCATAGATATGGCAAACCGAAGAACACTTGCAAAGAAATAGACGTTATCACCATAATCAACTAGACCGAGACGAAACTGAGGCACAATAGTAATTTTTTTTCAAGTTATAATAAAACTTACATTCACATTGGACCTTTACTGCACAGTGACCCTATTGCCTCAGTTCTGAGTTGTTCTGTTTTTATTGGGCCTTTTTCTCACAGGCTACTATGATGCTATCTGAGTTTTTCTATGTTCTGACCTTAAGATATGTCTGAATTCATTAAATGGGATAGCACACGACAAACATCTAGCTCTGTCCCCAGCCCCTGCTGTGCACTCGATAAATATTAGCTTTGCTCTTATTAATTTTACTCCTTTGTGGCTTTCTGGAGAATGAGGCGATTCCATGTAAATCCTGAGCAAATGTGAAGCACGATCACCATAGACGCTGTTCCTGCTAAAATATTTAATCTTTAAATCCGACCCCTGTTCAACCTAACTCAGACACCAGGAAGAGTAGTATTTCAAAAGGTGTTTAAAGATAATAGCCCCATTCTCAGCTTCCCCATCATTAGGCTCAAAGAAATCACTCTAGACCCTTAGGTTGGCACATGAAAACAGAGAGAAGAAAGAAAGAGGGGAAAAACAATACCATCAGATTTGAAACAGAAAACTTGTAACCTTCACTCACAAGAGAAAGGATTGTTTGGGTGGCGTTTTGTTCTTTTGCAAGGGTGTTCAAATACATCATCTCGGATCCTTCCACTGGTTTCTAGAGTTACTGAGGACAGGGGCCGGACTGAAACCCTGCAGCCACTCCATCCACCAACGCCGACGGCCAGATTGGGGTCCCCTTGCGCTCCAGCACCCCCTCCCCCAATCCTGGGGACACATGTTTGCTGGGCCCGGCTTCCTCTACCACACCCATGAACTAATTCCAGCACCAAATTCGAGCACAATAGAGGGCTCTTGACTCCAGGGCAAAGAACTCGACCATGTTAGCTCCGATGAACCATGCGACACTTGGGACCTAACTAGATGACTCGCAAATGCTAGAAAACTCATCAAAAAGAAGCAAGCAAAACCACAAGACACCCTACAACAACTCCAATGGCACCAAAATGAATTCCTGTTCCTACGATTACCCCCACCCCCAACCCCTGTTCAGTTTGTTAGGTGGAAAGCATCCGACAAACTCATGCAAACTATGGCCGAGAGGACTGGAAACGGTGGCAGCCTTACCCTTCCAGGGGAGATCGGAAATCCAACACAAGGAAATGTAAACTCACCCCCTCTCCATGACGTTTCAATCCAGCCAATTAATAGCAGGCTGGGGAGGGGGCTAGTGGGAGAGTGGAGGGGGTCTTCTTTAAATCCTGTGGTGGTGGGGAGAGAGGGTTCTTACAGTCAAGGTCCCCAGGCTTGGCTACTCACTGAAATTCCGGTCTCCCCTGCCCTGGGCAGCTGGAAAATCATAGTGAAGCCTGGATCCCACCTCCCAGTGGCTCTGGTGGGTACAAAGTGAGGTCTGGGCATTGGGTTTTAAATTTTGTTTTTTTAAGTTCTCTGCGTCAGCCTCCTATGCAGCAAAGTTTGAGGATCATCTAGAGATCGTGTTAAAATTCCAGTTCAGCGTTCTGGGGTGGCAGCCTGAGCTTCCGCGTTCCTAACTAGCTCCTGGGTGGACCCAACGCTGGTGGTCCATAGAACACACTTAGAGCAGCAAGGGCTCAGAAGGGATCCCCTCAAACACCCTCCATATGCCCCCTCCTCATAAACCTCAGGCAAACTGGCCCCACCCGCTCTCCTGCCAGGACTTCCCCTCCAGGACTGGAAACCACCCCTTCTCCAAAGGCCCTGTGGTCTCGCCCAGCTGACTTCTGGAATGCCAGGTGGGTGAAAACGACATTACTCACATCCCAAGAGACAGCTGCCTTCTCCCCTCTCTCCTACGATCCAGTTCTAAGCAGTCCACCCTCTAGAACCACTGCACTGAACAGAAATGGTTAGTTTCCGCTCTGTTCCTTAAGACAAGGAGGGGTCCCTCTCCCCTTTTCGCGTTGGCATGGCCAATCCAGGGCAGGCGGGAGATGCGGGGCCTCCTGGGTGCCTGGGTGGACCCTGGGTGGACCCTGGGACCTGCCTCCCTCTGCCCACGGCACTCGGGCTTCAACATTTGCCACGTGGCGCCGTGCCCTGGCTGCACACACATCTCCAGCTGCCTTTCCCACTCTCAGGGTGGACGACGACAGGACAGGGAGTGGACGGCACTCCCTCGTAAGCAGGCCAACATCAGCACACCACGCCTGTCAGCAAACCTCTGCGGGAGGCCAGAGGCTGCAACCGGCTACCCACAGCCTGTCCCCAGAAGTCCCGCCCCCTCCTCCCACACCCCCCACCCTGACCAGTTCCTTCCAGATATCTCCAGGGAAGCCTTGAGCCAAACACCACCACCTACTGGTTCTCAGCCCAGCCACCTTCAACCAAGACGGAAGGGCCTGCTCTTCCTGGATACCTCTGACTGAGGGACGAAAGGCCCCACAGGTGAGGCCACAGGAAGACATTAGCCTGGAACATGTCCAGTCCCACGCGGACTCGCTGACTTCTCCAAAAGGTGCACCACCCACGCTGGGAACCATGCTGACAACACAAGGCCACACGCTGCAGAAGACCAGGGTGTACAAGGAAAACTAAGTGTAATAGGACAGGGGACTTCAACCCTTGACAGACAAGAGCCCTGCCAAAATCAGAGGGCTGATTTCTACAAAACAGGCCAAGTAGCTGTGGACCCACTGGGTCCCATTTCTAGGAGCCTGCCTAAGTAAGGCACACGAGGCAGTGGCCCAGGACCCACGATACTTTCAAGGGCCCACGTTCCAAATGTTCTCATTTCTTTTAAAATCAGGAGGAATAAAATGACTTTAATATAAATGCCTAGATAGCAAAGAATCCAGCCTGCATTATATTCATCCTTATACCACGGCAGTCATAATATTTAATTTTTAATATCTTTTTTTTTTTTTAAATGGAGGAAGGGGCTTACTGAGACAAGCGTGCCTAAGGTCATGAGCATGATAATTCACCCCTGAACTTGCCTGCTTCCTTCCAATCTCTGAACTTGCCAGCCTTTTATTCGGGCCCTTTGTTGAATGCCCCTGCTGACCCCACCGTCCACCGAAGCTCTTTCTGGAAGACCCCTCCACCCCAGCCCAAGACCCTCCCCCAACTGGTGCACCCTGTGACTCGGGCTCTGTCACATGCTTGTCTGTTCCATCCCCGTGTGTTGGGCCTGATGCTGAACAGGCAGCTGGTCTAACAGCTACCACCCCCGCCAGCCAGTCTGCGTGGAAACCGTGCAGTCAGGCAGGGCAGAACAGGACCTCTGAGGGCCAAACACACACACACTCAGCCCCCTGCAGCATAAACGCCCAGCGTGCACATCACACCCAGGCCTATAAAAGATAATTATACAATCTGATCTGGCAAATTAGAGCCACAGAACTGTCTAATTCGTACAATGAATTCGAGGGTTGGATCAGCAGGAAAAATTAACCTGGATCTTTATTGGGATTTGCCCCCAGGTCAGGATTAGGATTTATTTATCTTATTTTCTTGCTGAGGGAGGGTTGCCTTCTCTGCTGTCCGTCCCTGCCCCTCCCCACTCAACCCCATCCTGGTTTGGCCTTTAGACAAGCAAGTGGTCCAGTGATGTCTCCCACAAACAACCCAACTCCAGCTACAATTAAACAAAGCACCAACTGGGGGGCGGGGGGAGAAGAGAAGAGAGAGGAAGAGAGA
>NW_017731500.1:1736410-1744480 GCF_001890085.2 Hipposideros armiger | reverse complement strand
GTGTGTGTGTGTGTGTGTGTGTGTGTTTTGAAGGACAATGACTTTATGAGACAAAAAACCAGCTCGAAACAACGATCTTTGACTTAAAACAATGGGAATATGGTGCTCGCGTGCCTAGCCCACAGGGATTCTAGGTGACCCAGTTAAGAGTGGTGGAAAGGGTGCTGGAACATGCAAACGTGCAAACTTATTGTCAGCCGGATGGTAATCTTTGTAAAGACGTCTAGCCAAATCTCAGATTCGGACGCCCAAAACGGTTGAGGCGAATGTGCACTTTTGGAAGGAGACAAGCACCCATTCTGGGCCGACTGCATTGAGGAGTCTTGGAAGGAGGAGGGGGCAGCGAAGACAGAGTCTCACTTCCTGCACAGTGACTACGGCGACAGGATGCATTCTGAGCTGCCCATGCTATCCAGTCTAGGTGTGGGCAATGGGCATAGAAGACAGAATGCCAGGTACTCAGCAAAAATGGTGTCGAACAACAGGAGGGGAGCAATCCTTAGCATGTTGGCAAATGATCAAAATCATGTCACACATGTATGGGGTTCAAGAGTCAAAGAGCCCAAGACGAAAATCCTCACTTGGCCACCTGGCTAGCTGTGTCACCTTGGACCCCTGTCTGGGTATCCGTTTTCTCACCTGAAACATGGGGATAG
Source organism: Hipposideros armiger (assembly GCF_001890085.2). Taxonomy (NCBI): domain Eukaryota; kingdom Metazoa; phylum Chordata; class Mammalia; order Chiroptera; family Hipposideridae; genus Hipposideros; species Hipposideros armiger. Next base: position 1,743,824 of record NW_017731500.1, on the reverse strand, counting down.
CGGTCGTGTATATTCCTTGCCCCTGGTAACCCTTCCACAACCATTAGCCACCGTCATTGCTGCTATTTCTATTTGAGGATGTAAGATGGGGCTATGTTTGTCTCCGTTTCACAGGCTGGTTGTTGGTTCTAAATTAAACAAAGTGTTCAATTGCGTAGCATATTTCCTGGCCCATAGTAAGTAATCAATAAGTGTTAGCTATTGCTATTAACATGTAAAATAAACATATATATAATATATGTATATAATAAGAAATATATATATATTATGTATATATATTATATATATTATATATTTTATATAATATATATAATATATATCTCACAGATTTGCACAGGTTCTCAAAACAAACCTAGAAGGAGAAAGCAAAAAGTTACCAGTTGTCATCTCTGGGCAGTAAGTTCATGGGTGATTTGTTTTCTTATTGTTGCATGACTAAAGTGAGCAGGCATTGTTTAGTGAAGGGAAAAAAAATTGTTTGGTGAAGGAAAAGAAAAATGCCACGGTATTTTAAAAATAATAAAAATACAATGGACATTCAGCGTCTTGAACTAGAAATGAAAAACTATGAATGCAATTAAAAACAAACAAAAAAAACAGTCAAAACCGAAGTTGCAAGACGGTGAAGCCAAAAACAGCGTGAAAATCAGGGACAGAAAACTGCAAGCTTGACCCAAAGCTGGGGTTCGAGGTGGGATCCTCCAAGGGTGCCCTTGGGACCTCCTGCGTGACCCACAGAGAGACGGGGACAGAGATGCACCCAGAAGGCATGTGCTGCGGGGTGAGCTCAGCGCCAGCCCCTAGATTTCACCGACAGGACAGCAGCACTTTCCACGGAAGGATTCAGTCAATATTGGCTTGAACCGTGAACTCGACCGAGAATCCTACCCCAGCTGACAGGATGCAGGCCACAGGGTTGAACAGACCTGCTCTGTGGCATTTTCCAAATACCTGTGCCATTATAGACAGACGGCTCTGATGACATTCGCGTTTCGGTTCAGGACCTACAGCCCTGAGTACTTCCCGGAGCCTGTTACACAACCCCAGGCTGGAAAAAGGGGCCAGACTCTGCCGACAGACATAGCCCGCAGAGGCCATGCCAGGAATAAGGGGCCTCCTGCTCCACGTGGCGTGGAAAAGAGACAGTGCATTTGAGCCTGATGACCAGGGTCTTCCCGGACCACACTTGAGGCCCCGGTCTCCGAGGCTCCTTTCCGCCGCCTCCTCTTCCTTGTTTCTGTTTTTCCTCCTGGGTTCAGCACAGAAAAGGACCCCGAGGCTCAAGCCCTCTGCCCAGCCGAACTCCTCTCTTTTCCCCTCGTCCTTGAAGAGTCCCCAAATCCCAGACCCCCGCTGACCTTCCTCCTAAGCCCCAGTGAGCCAGCTGCCTACAGGGCAGGAGGATCGATTCCAAACTAACCTCAAACTCTCCCCATCCCAATGTGTCGTTCTAGTCCCCTCAACCAGGCTGCCCTCGGCAGCTCCCTGTGTCAGCGAACTTGACACTCTGTCGCCCAGCTAAGAAGCCCTCCCCGATGGTTCTCCGTAGAATGGTCAGCACGCATTGTATGATGCAGCCCTCTTTCGAAAAGAACGGAAAGAATGAATGTCGGTATCCCTATGAGAATGATAAGGTAACTGACGTGAGGAAAGATTGAAAACTTGCTCACGGTCACATGGCAAGTAGTTGAGTCAACATTTGCACCCAACTCCTCTGGCTCCCGGGGTAAAGCTGAGAGTGACCTTGCTATTCCCCATCTGGGCTCCCTGACTTCAGATTTGCCTATTCCAGTACATTCTGTAGTGTCCTCCCAGCTGATCATTCTAAAATCTCAGTCAGCTTTGCCAAACACTGCTCAACAGTTATCCATGGCTCCCTACTGCCTTCCATGCACAGACCAAACCCTTCCACCTGAAATCAGAGGCCATCTGCACCCCAATTCTTTCTCTGCTCTCTCCAGCTGTGTTGTGGGACTTCTCTGTGGGCATCTGATCTCATCTTTGCTCCCCACTTGCCTCTCCCCACTACCTCTCCCCAACACCTTCCCTATAAGCCCAAGTCCCACCTCTCACGAGTAGCCACATGACTTCCCAGCCCTCAGCATTACTGGCCGTACCCCGCATTTGCACTAAACGTAAGACAATGGAGGGGACAGGTTATCTATCCTCTCTCCCCAAGGAGCTCTTAAGTTCTTTTAGGGTGGGCCATGTGCCTCATGTGTTTGAATTCTTAAAAGCGTAGTGCAGCATACACACCACTGATTGGAGCAGCCAGGCTACTATGTGCCGCGCTCCCTGACCCGCAGCACTCCAGAAATGTAGGTGGCAGACCTCAACAGTGGCCAAGTCCTCTCAAGGTCGCTAAGCTGAAGAGCTGGACCTGCCGCTCTTGGAGGCTCTCTGACCTCTTGAGTCCTGCACAGTCCACCTCCATCTGGAGCTGCTACCACTAGCCCGATTTTGAGCTGTCCCCTGGATCTTCGTTGAGCAGAATCTCCAACAGGAGCCTAAAGACAGAGCCCAACCCAGGATGCTTTAAAAAAAACAAAATCGAAAGTTTACAAGCCCATCAGGTTTTCCCTTTCAAACCACTTCTTTGCCTCTAGAGACACCTTCCACGGTGTCATGCCCATCAGCAACACAGACGGGGAGCATCCCTTGTGGCCACTCCCCGTCTGCAGAAGGCTGACCCACAGACCGTGTGCTGGGCCCGGGTCCCCCACCCGCCCGCCAAGCCTTGGCCCCCATGTGTGGGTTTCACCATGTTTAAATGGAAACTAGAACGCTCAACTCAAAAACACTTTTCCAATGATATTTTAAGGAAAAATGAGATCACAGAAAACCAGGGAGGTAAATTTAAATGGTGTGACCCCCAAGCAACATTTTTTTTTTCAAAGAATTCCCTGAAAGGCTTGTTCACCAGATTGGGGGGTGGAGGGGGGCACATCTGGGGAGACGTTAGCCCTAGAGACCACCTGGGTAGCAGCGACACTTATGCTAACGTGAAAAAGTCTCACGATGCTTCAGAAAGAAGCCCACACCCTTACAGCAAACAGCATCCTTCTCCCTCCTCCCCGAGGCGCAAATGGACCCTGAGGTCCCTTTGAGGTTTGTGAAAGCGCCCCACAGCCCCCCCTGCCAGCCAGGTCAACAGTCTGCCTCTGCCAGAGATACCAAATGTTTCCTAAACCCACCCCAAGCCCAGCTCACTGAGCTATGAATAGTTATTAACGTTAACGTGGGGCATTAATTAAAAAACGTTCAGCCAGGCAAATTCTCATACTTTTAAAAGTCATTTGGGTAATCGCCTTTCCATGCCGCAAACTTTCCGAACGACTGACAGGTTGACATTTCACAATGTTGTTTGTTTTAATCAAGAAGAGAGGAAAGAGGCAATGTGGTGCCCGGTTCATTTTTCAGGGGCTTTGATTTATTGATTGGCAAATCTCCCCCCCGCCCCCACTTCATAGCTACACAGCGAGGCTGGGGGAGAAAGAGGCTCCCACTTGCCGGGGTTGGTGTCTGGGCTGGTGAGGAGGGGACGTGGCCCCCGGGCATCGGCACGGCACACTCCCTCTTGCTTCCTTCTCCCCTCTCCCCGCACCCCGCTCCCAGCTTTTCCCCTGGGCCACACGACAGAGCCTCCCAGGCCCTTCTCCAGGCTGCTCCGTCCCCACTCAGGCCCCTCTCTACCAGAGAAGGCCTGAATCAGCACCCAATGGGGGAGGTGCGATTTCAGCCAACTTAGGCGCCACCGGGCAGTGGGGACTAAATTCTTCATGGATCTCGAACCTCGTTCTTAAAGCAGCAGAACCCAGAATCGGGCTGACCCGTATGCGTTAGAATCCCACGTCCACCATTTATAAGCCTTGGACTGCTCGGTGCCTCAGTTTCCTCATCTGTCAAGAATTTGGCTACAAATAGCACTTACCTCTAAGGGCGTCTGGAGGGTTCAATAAATTAATAATGGGAAAGCACTTACAACAGTGTCTGGAGCATAATAAATGCGATATATGTGTCCGTTTAAAAGCCTTTCTTCCTCCCTAACCAACAGGACCCTGGCTGATGGGAAGTATGGAGGGCGGCCTGCGAGGGGGCCACAGAGGCCGTTCCAAGGCCCAGCGGGTCTCCGGGCATGCCGTCTGACAGCTGCTGCTCATTCTCAGGACTGAGGACACTCGACTTTCCGTTAGACACCATAAGCCTGCCCACGTCACGAAGTCTTTTATGGAAAGACAAATGAGCTATCCTGGGAAGGCTGCACGGGCTACTACAGCTCCCTCTCTGGGCGCCTCCCACGCCCCTCCCAGCGGCCACCACTCTCCCCCAAAGGGAAGGAGGGCTAGCAAGACCCAGGCGGGAAGGGGCCTTATCTAAAATCACAGCACATCACATGGGCATTTCAATAGAGATTGAGCACCTACTGTGTGCTAATTAAACCAGGTGCCAGAAATACAAAGCAGAGATGGCAGGTCCCAGAATTCTGAGTCAAAAAGCTCATAGGAAAGATGACAAAAACAGCTGATTGCTTGTATTTTGCGATATGTCTTATAATGGATGATATACGTAGATTATATATTGTATAATGTTATATGCTTTATATTATATGCATGTGTTTATATTACATATGTTATACATTATATGCATTATGCATATAACATGTCCAAAGTGTACAGTGAGGCTTGGGGAGAAGGTAGTCTCCAGCTCCCTAGTGGTGGGGTGAGGGCGTCTGGGCAGGTGAGGAGGGACACGGCTGCAGGCTCATTTGCCAGAGGGTTTAACTTGGCTTCGTGGAGAGAAGGGTGTTGGGCCTATCTGGGTATGAATTATAACTCTGGTGCTTTTTACCTGTACAATCGTGGGCACCAGGGTTTTCAACACGTTTTGGAGCATCCGTAAAAAAGAGTCTAATGCGTAGATACCCCCGGGGCAGGCAGGCAGTAAGTGATCAATTAATTGCCAAGGAGAGAAAGCAAAAAAGCTTGGCAGAGGGAGTGTTCGAATGAGGCCGCCGGGAGGGGCTTGGCTGAGCTCAAAGTCAGACGAGCGAGCGAGAGGCTCTCCTGGGAGTCGGGTGAGCACAGCCCCGACCCCGCATTTATGCTGCTTTATCATCGGCAAAATCTGGACCATCGTTCCTCCTCCTTCCTGTCTCCCTGGGATGTCTGGGGACACATGAGAACCAAGCTGGGGTGGGGGTGGGGCTGGAGATCTGCGATTTCAGAAGAAAGGCAAGCCGGGAGCTGAAAGGTTGATTATTTTACTTGTGGAAGCCATGTGCGGGCAACGGTTGTGGGTTTCTCTGGGTTTATCAGAAAATCCTAACAGAAAAGAGGTTATTTAACCAAGGCGAGGAAAGAATGTGCAGATATTTTAAAATATTAACCGGGATTCCTAAAGCCCCATAATATGATGCCTCCTTTTCCGGGCTTGGCTGATTTTAAAGACTGGAGCTGTGACCATGGCCCGATAAATCAGAAGGTTAATTAAACTTGGCTCTCCTGGTCCCATGAGACAGGCCCCTCTCAGGACCAGGCAGCGAGGGAGACCCAGCCTGGCAAATCACACAGAGCAACACCACCGGCTTCTGGGTGGTGCTTGGAGTGCGATTTTTCAGAGACAGCTCCTTAACGGGAGAACCGGAGGTAAGATGGAGAGGAGCCTCCGTCATCACATTCCAGGCTTCCGATGAGACCCAGGACCTGTCGGGACTTGGGCTGCATACCCGCCAGCCCGTCGAGAGACGCGATTAACCCAGGAGGAAGGCTGGGCGAGATGGAGAGCAAAGCAGGCTGGCTGTGCAGCCATGAATTCCACTAGGACACCAGCAAGCAAAAGCTTTATCAATTTATGGAGGTGAAGGGTCAAGTTCACAACTGGGAGGAGACTGGGCATACTGTTTCAGAAAGTGGGTGGGATTTCAGTTTACATAAACATCAATTGAGGCTTTGGCATCACTGGTTTCCAGTATGGCTTAGTATCTATTCACCTTCTTCTACCTGGCCGCTGGGAGCCTTCACAACTCTCTCGTGGCTCCTATAAATTTCTAGCTGAGTCTGTATTATATAATAAAAACTTAGGAAGCTGTCTTACTGTCCCTACTAGGAATGGATGCCCCTTGAAGGCACAGTCCCATAACCAAATCATCTTTTTCTGCTGTTGGATTAGTGTAACCTTTCAGTTTCACCTTAAGAAATCATACTTCCGGGGCGGCCGGTTAGCTCAGGTGGTTAGAGCACAGTGCTCACAACACCAAGGTTGCCGGTTTGATCCCCGCATGGGCCACTGAGTTGCTCCCTCCACAGCTAGACTGAAACAGCTACTTGACTCGGAGCTGATGGGTCCTGGAAAAACACACTGTTCCCCCCCAAAATAAATAAATAAATAAATAAATAAAAAGAGAGAAATCATACTTTCCAAAACTTCCTCCATTTCAGGTAGGGACAGAGATTATTGTACTGTCCTGTGTGTAGGAAGAGGTGTGGGAGGAGTCCAATACTACCACCCTCAGACTTCAGGCGATTTCTAATGAATAACAGGCAAGATTTAACACAACATGATCAAGAGAGTGTCGAGAGAACCGGAGGCTGGAACTCTTACCACTGAATGGCTCAGAAGCCTTGCAAGTTAGAGAAGATAATATCTTCCAACCCTTCCTCAGTGTAAGCAGTAGCTATTGAATACCTTGGAAAACAGGTAGCATCTGCAATCAAGTAGAAGAGGCAGCAGGGAGCACGGGGATAAACAAGAGACCGGGGCCAACTGAGAAGGCTTTATCTAGAGCAGGGCTCTCGGGCTCAGCACTAGAGACATTTGGGGCTAGACCATTCTTTGCCATGGGGGTTGGTCTGTGTACCACAAGATGTGGGAAGATGAGCAGCTTCCCTGCTCCCTACCCACGAGGTGCCAGCAGCCTCTCCCACTTGCGACAATCAAAAATGTCATTGCCAGGTGTCCTTCCAGAGAGGGGGATGTACAAAATCGCCCTGGTTAATTACCACTGGGCTGGAGTCCATTCGGCCCCTAATTAGCAATGGGCTCTGAAGATTGTCAGGGACCTTCATGTCTCAGAGACCTTAAGTTTCTCAGCCATGAGATGAGGAAATTGGCCTCGATTCGTGTTTCCCAAAATAGGGGCAATGTATCACCCAGAGGTACCTGAGATAATGCTGGCCACGCCCGGGCATGGCATTAAGTAACACTGAGTCACATAGACAGCTTCTCCCTCTTACAGCTCTTTCCATTCTGATCAAAGCAGAAAGAACTTTAAGTCCTTAACACTTAACACCTCTGTAATTCTGGCTACAAGAAAAGAGGGAGGGCCGGCCGAGTGGCGCGATGGTTAAGAGCTGGCTTGGGATGCCAGAGGGCCCCGGTTTGGATCCCACATATGAGGGCCAGTGACACTGCCCTC
>NW_017731500.1:1661686-1736235 GCF_001890085.2 Hipposideros armiger | reverse complement strand
TCTGCCTCGCCCAGGAAGAGCGCAATGATGGTGCCAACTTGGGCCAGTGAAGCAACGTCCTCCACAACTAGACTGAAGAACAAAACAACAGCAACTTTTCTGTTCCCCTTTCCTCGATTACCCAGCACTGTTCCCATACCCCCAATTCCCCAATAAAAGTCTTTAAAAAAAAAAAAAGAAAGAAAAGAAAAGAGGGACCGCTTCTCAGGCTCAGGGCCTCGGGAAAGCCACAAAATCGAAATCTTTTGCGATTTTTTTCACCGTGTCTTCTATTTACATCCAGTGACCACTGGATTCCATTTGTGAGAGTGATACGGAGTTTCCTTTTAAAGTATGTTTATTTAAGTAAAATATGAAACCACCTAGAAAAATATTAAGAAGATAGTAACACATGTACCAGTGTGGCAAAAATTACTCGAGTCCTAACAAGTGCTGGGAAGCTTAACTCTGCCCTTTCCCCCATAAATTTCTAACTTCCTACTGGACAATTTTTTTTTTGGATGCCTCATAGTAAACTTAGGATTTGAGGTGATATTAATAATTTGAAAATCCCTGAATCCAAGTTTCCTCTACGGTTCTGTTGTAAAGGTGGGTCATCTGTCATCTGCTGTCGGCTGAATGGTGTTCTTCCCTCAAATCCATATGTTGAAGTCATGATCCTTGACTTCACACACCACAGAGTGTGACCTTGTTTGGAAACAAGGTCATTGCAGATGTGATCAGTTAAGATGAGGTCATCCTGGAGTAAGGTGGGCCCTCAGTCCAACATGGCTGGTGTCCTAATAAAAGGCGAACATTTGAACACAACACACACACAGGGAGAATGCCAGGTAAAGGGGAGGACATCACGGTGAGGCTCCTACACACCAAGGGTCACCAAAGACTGCCAGCAAACCACCAGAAGCCGAGAGTGAGAGTCTCCACCCCAGCCCTCAGAAGGGACGAACCCTGCTACCACCTTGATCTTGGACGTCCAGCCTCCAGATCTCTGAGACAATACATTTCTGTTGCTTAAGCCACTCAGTCCATGGTACTTGTTGTTATATCAGCCCTAGTGAACAAATATGTCATCTTAAATTAGTTTGCCAGTTTGTGACTGTAGTTTGCTCTCCTGAATCTCCTTGCAGGGCAAGAAATGCAGATGCACTTGCCAAAGAATTCATGTCCATTTCGAGATGGGCAGTGATGACAAAGGAAGCACCCCCTGCCCCGCCCCAAAACCAAACCAAACTCGCCATACCATCTGTGTTTATATGCATCTTTATGTGCTTGCCATATTTACATCTTTACAAATTCAATATTTGCTCATTGCTTTGTCTTCTCTGGCTACCTATAGTTGGTTAGTCTTGAGCTCTGAAATACAGGTGCCCAGCTTTGGCATAAAAGGAAGCAGCAGGGTGGAGGCGAAGGTAGGCCTAGAATGCAGGTCTCTTAGCACAGATGTTATCAACTAGACCTCAGAGCCTGTGGGAGCCACACTGTCCTCCCCCAAAAAGTGTCCTGAGCCTCCTATGCAGACATTCACACCAACTGGGCCTTCCAACCAGAAGGCTCTGGATATCCGATGATGCTTGGAGGAAAACCCAAGGTTCCTAACATGTAGGCCCCTGAGAATTCACGACCAAAATCAAATGCTCAATATAAAGGGATGCTGTGATGAGTGACAAAACACATAAGCCCTTTGAGCCATTCTGCAGAAAGTGCCAACCCAAGAGGGTCACGTGATGAGCAGCCTTGTAGAGGACCAAGGGCCACCTCTCACACAGCCAACAGTGGAAGGAACTAGAGAGTTCCCATATGCAATACCAAAATAGTCCGGAGGGCTTTTAGATACCTGCCAACTAGCCAGAAGATGGCAACTCCTCCTTGTTGTTTAAGAGAAATGCCCCCACAAGTATTCATCTCTGCAATAACAACACATCAACAGAGCTCATGATCCCACTTACATTTTTCCTCCATCTAAAAATAAATGCACCGTAATCCCACACTTCCGGTCACAGCTGTTAAGTTTGAGAGATCAATAATTGGGCTTGAATGTGACATGGAAATCCTTTTGTTTCCCTTCTATGAAAGTAGCCAAGTATCAACCAGAGCCAACAAGAAAGAATACAGGAAGCCATAAAGCACAACTGCCCAGTTGCAGGCATGGTTTCATCTGCCGTGCGGGCCCTTCGCCAGCTTCCATCCTACAGACATTTACTCAGATACTGACTGGGCATCTGTGGTGTGGCAGATGCTGTGCAGGGAGCTGGGGTTGCATCAGTGATAAAGCCGACACGGCCTCTGCCCGTGCCACTTGTGTGTATTCCAGGCAGGGACAGAGGTCATGAACAGGGAAATACAAACACTCGCTCATAAATCATGAAACTTCGGCAAAGGAGCACAGAAGGATGACACGGGGGTGGGAAGCAAATTACAGTGACAGCAAAGTCGTCTTGAAGGAAATGGCATTAAGCCGATGTCTGAGACTACATCAACCATATGAGTTAACAGAGGGTGCTGCTGCCTTCTGGCTGTACCCCAGGCATAAGTGGGATGGACCCCAGCTCCAGGGCCACACTGCAGAGAGTGGAAATTCTGAAACGGTTAAAACAAAGAAATAACTAGACTTGAGAGAACACAAGACCCATGAGGATACAAGCCAGGGGAACACTTTGCTTTCACAGACTACAGACATGACATCGAGGTAAGATAAGACACTCAGAGAGGCCTGAGGGCCTTTTTCCAGCACCTACGACTGCACTGAGAGCATGGCAACACGTTTTGAAGGAATCAAACAGAATCATGAGATTTGACCTTCTGGCCCACTGGGTTCTGGGAAGGCATTGATGAGGGCCTCAAGCATGACCGCTCAACGTTTTTATCACCATGAGTGCAACGTGGCTAAGTTTTTAAAAAATAAAATAAAGGCTTCCTGATGCCTAGGCCCTCATTGGGATAACCTCCCCAATGCAAACCTGGAAAATCCCTAGGCTGCTCGGTCACTGGAGCTCGAAGTTCTCCTCTTCCAGGCCCCGCCCGCCAATGGAAAAATACTGGCATCTCAGTAGCTGGGTTTCTTCTAGGGGTCCCAGCAGGGGACATGTCTGTGCTCCCCACCCATACCCCACAGGGAAATCCCACTCCACTGGGTTGGGTTCCAACCTCCCTCTCTGGCCAGTTGGTTTCACACCCTTAAACAACACTGCCCAAATAACCAAGCAGTCAAGCGTGGCCAGGAGCCAGGAAAAATGCCTTGAAAAGCAGTGAGCTCTTCAGATCCGATGGCTCGCAGCCTGTCTGGGACAGTGCCCAGGGTGGAGAACGAACGTGAAATCTGGTAGAGCGAGCAGCGAAAGCAGCCCCCACACCCTGCCGCCTGCATCACGGCAGAGGGTCGAGTCCCACGTTCCCAAGTGTGTGGACAGCTCTGGCATGGAAAGGCAGAAGTGGGTGGCAGCGGGGCAGGGGTGGACACTAGGACCCTCGTGCCTCTCCTCCTAAAATGACACACCTGACTGGCCAGGGCACACCTGGACGCTGGGGCAGGCCAAGCTTTCCAACAGTTGCTCACTGTTCCCTGAGTGGAGAGACCTGGCAGCCGCACTCCTCACAGACAGGGGGTTTTTCTCCTTCTCAGTGGGCCACGCCCTCCCCATGCACATATTCCATCCGTCCAAGGGTTTCGTCCAAGCCCCAGGCTCTGACCACAAAAAGTGCCCTTTGCTTTGGCGGGCTCACCTCAGACATGAGGCACCCGAGAGCCAAACCGCCTGCTAAAAGGACATCCCCAGCACATTTCTTTCTAGTCAGAGGGTCCATGGCTGGTGGCCACAAACAGCACATCCTCGCCCATCGTGGGGCCCTCCAGAATCGCTCCCTGGATTCCTGCTTTATTTATGGCAGAAAAGCAGTTCCCTAAAAGAGCCGGTTGGCTTATTTAGGGGGCTCCAGGCGGACCCAAAGCAAGTCGGGCAAAACTTGGGTGGGAGCCAAGCTGTTGAACACAGAGCTTCGGGTCTCGGTGCAGTCAGTGCCACTGTACCCACTCCAATATCTCAGTAAAAACGCAAAAAAAAAAAAAATGGCAGCATCTTTTCCCAGTGAGTGGGGGAAGACACAACCTCCACTGCAATGCTCCAATGCACTTGTAGGGGGCTCTACCCCAATGGTGGGCTAGAAGGCACTCTTCAAGAAAATGTAGAGGATGTCTTGTTTAAAAAAAAAAAAGTGGGTTTTTTTTTTTTGGTCACACAAAACCTGGTTGTGAAAGGAAAAGAAAATGCCAGCCCTGTTTGACAGACAGCAGATTTATGACCGTTTTTTAAAGCCTCAAGTACGTCACGATAACTGGCCCACCCACTGTACTGCCCCAATTGTAAACACGGCCGGGTGCCCATTCCAGCTCTCCCCCTATTGGGTCTGTGGTCCTCCACCTCTGAAAAGCCCTTGTTTCCCTCCCTTGGTCTCTGGCGGGTTAAAAAGATGCCGGGCTGTATATCTACGGAGAGTCCACCATGGCGCTCTCCGAGCTAACCCTCCAAGACAAACACCGCCGGCTCACGCCTTCTCTGTCTGCAGGCAGGCCGCAGATGTTAATAAACACGGTTGGGGTTTATGGGCTGCCCATCCATTTCTCCATCCATTTTACACCCGACAAGTCAGGAGATGGTTTTTCTGGGATTTTTTTTTTTCCCCTTAACGTACAAACTCAGTAAACTGTTGTCAGGCTTGGCGATAAATTTATGAATTTTGGCCTCCAGATGTGGCTGGAAATAAAAGTAAACACACAGGGCGTGAACAACTGCATTTCAGGTTTGTGCCCTGTGAAGCTGAATTTGCAAAAACTGGGGCCGAGAGAGACTCATTTGCCCTTTTCAAGGAGACACCTGGAGATCATTTTCCTAAAGGTAGGCACGCTCTTCAGAGCAGGAAAGAGATGCCAAGTTCCCCTGGAAATTTCAGAGGAAGGATTAGAATGTAGAGATTTGGGCCCCTACCCAGAGTCGCTCATCGTCTAATCTCTGTCTGGCCTGGTGGGTCATGGCGGAGCCCTCCAACAACTGTGACTAGGACACAAGTCTATTGGAAGAAAGTTTTCAGATCAGAAGAACTGAAAAACAATTCCTATCATGAGATCAACATTTTTGGTATCATCCTGAAAGAAGAGACAGGAAGGTGTTCAGAAAAGAAGCAAAGAATCAAATGTAGGCTGATAGGTCTGTCTATTCCAATCACGAACCAATAGGTTTTCTTGGATTTTGTAGGTCAAAAGACGCGTGGAGCATGAGAGTCTTTTAAACCACAAGTCCAGCTTACCTATCTGTAGTTGAGAGGCGGGATAGAAAACAAAGTGCACAGCTAAAAACTGCAATGTGTTCTAACTTGGCACTTCTTGTGCTTTTTCTTTAAAAGAAAAAAACGGGAGACAGAGCTCTAGGCACAGCATTCGGCTGAAGTGGAATACCGCGTGTCTTCTTGGAGCATATTTGCTTTAGCAAAGTAATAAAACAAAAATTCATAAGGCAAAGGTTTTCTTGGTAACAATTCAGTGGAAATATTTGTGAAGTCGTGACCAACTGCTCATACTGAAGATGTTCCCCCCTGAAAATGGCTTGGCAAGGGGGGAAAATGACAGGCTGGACCTGTGTATTAACAAGGGGGCAGTGGTCATTACAATCCACCTTTGTTCAGCCCCAGGGGAGAAACCAATAAATCATCCCCGAACATTGAGTAACACAACCACATCTGTATGAACGTTGGATCAGGTAAGCCATTGGGAATCGTTACTTTGGGAAGGTCATTAGCTATATACACTTGGGACTTAACATTAAAAGAAAATGATTTGGGTTTTACATGTGTGGATTTTGTACCTTGTTTTGTATTTTTTAAATGAAGCTTTAAGAGAAACCTGAAAGATTTTCTTCCTCTGGATAAGAAATCACAAAACCATCAAATTATATCCTCAAGAAGACTCATGAAAGGTCAACTAGCAATTCTCTGCCTTTGTTCTTTGATGTCATCGGGGCCCACAAGACCTGCAGCTAGCTGACTCAGCTTGTAGACCTAACGTGTGCTTTATTTAACCTGAAGTGTGCTTTAATATTTTGGGGGGATTAGCTGATGAGGTGTAAAGACAGGAGATTTTAAGATTTTTATATAAAAATCTGTATTTCCGGATGGTCCTGAAAAATGAAATCTAGCAGCCCCACACCTATGTTCCTCCACAGGAACAAGTAGCCAAAGCTGAGAAGCACCCGCCTCCTTACGGCAAAGCATATGCTCTCTAGTGTACTGCAACCCACCCCGTGCCAAAGCACCAGCCTTATTATCAATTTGGGTGAACTTCCTGGCCTCTGTGGGGCATTGGAGTCTGAAATACCTGGTAAAAAATCATCTCCTCAACATGGTTCTTATCTGATCTCTCACATGAATGTCAAAGATATATGTTGAACCACTAAGCCCTTCTACCTAGATAGTAATAACATGGCTTGGTAAAAACAGGCTCAAAGACAAGAGGGGACTTAGCATCAATGATCGGCCCTCTTAGGTTTCCCAGTGCAAACCAGTAGAACTTTTAGTGCTGAGACACCCCAAAGCTCCTAACCATAAAATGGTTTGAGCAGACGTGTCTTACATAGGTCTTTGCATGATAGTATGTCACTTAGCAGCACGAATGGACCCAAGAAAGCATTCAATAGAGACAAGTCATCTCTCTCTCTCCTAACACCTTAGTTATTATTATATGTGGATCCCAACAGTAATGTGTTCTCAAAGGGCTTGCAATCTTTTCAAAGGTTGACAATACTGTAAATGTGTGTTTGTATGAAGACACAGGAGCCAATCCAAAGGAGCTTCCACAGGCCAAATCTGGGACACCCTGAGCAACAAAATAATTATGTAAAGCAGTGAATTATAAACTCTCAAATAACTAGGAATTCAAGAGTCCATACCAATAGCGAACAGATTTATAAATACATAGGGGAGAGGGAGGTCTCTTGCTAACAGTTGAATGCCAAGAATCAAATGATAAATATTGAGGGAGGGCTGGAGTTGGAAAATCATTTGCAACCATCATGGAGAAGACTGTGATCAGGCAAGAATCATCGCTGGATGCTAATTCTAGGAGGTAATTCTGATGAGGGTCTTCACATGACCTTAAAATGTCTCCCTAACAGATTGTTTATTAATTGCAAGGGAGAACAAGCACAGTTATTATACACTGGAGAAATCAGACAACACTTTACAAGGGTGGCTAACATGAACATCACCGATCATGGATAGATGGATATTGGGCATCGTCAGATGTGACTGACACGTTGTGACAGACACCACATCACCTATTCAGTAGTCCGGCCAAGAACACATAACCTCAACCTAATCACCAGGAAACTGCAAACACGAAATAAGGAATTTTCCATTAACAAAATGGAGGAGGGGGGAGACTGTATTCTTTAAAATTGTCCATGTCATAAAAAACAAACAAATAAAAACAAAACCAAACAGAGAAAGGCTATGGAAATGTTCCAGAGACATGACATCGCAATGCAATAGTTGACTCTAGACTAGATTCTTTACTGGAGGGAAATAGTGTCATAAAGGGCATTACTAGATCAACTGACAAACCTGGAACATGGATGGAGATTAGGTATCAATGTAAATTGGTAAAGGTGATCATTGAACTATGGTTACATAACAGGCTATCCCTCTGCATAGGAAATACATACTGATGTATTTAGAGGTAAAGGCCCATGATATATGTAACTTACCCTCAAATGGTTTATGAAAAAAAAAACTACAGAGAGACATCGAGTACATGAGAAAGCAAATGGGGTAAAAGTTAAGAACCAGTGAATCAGAATATCATGTGTATGAGTGTTTCTTGTACTATTTTTAGAGTGTTTGAATTATTTCCAAGTTAAAAGTTAAATAAGGGCCGGTCGAGTGGCGCGTTGGTTAAGAGCTGGCTTGGGACACCAGCTCTGTGCAGCAGAGCCCCGGTTCAGATCCCACATGAGGGCCAGTGACACTGCCCTCTACAGCTAAGATGGGGAACAACAGCTCAACCTGGAGCTGGGCTGCCGAGTTGCCGGCGATGGCATAGGCTGCAGCCCCTGCTGCAGTGGGTTGCCATAAGCCACCGTGTGGGGCCAGCAGCCAGCGTGAGCGGCCAGCAGCCGCTGTGAGTGGCCGTCCAGAGGCCGGCGACCCATCTGCCTCACCCAGAAAGAGCGCAATGATAATACCAATATGGGCCAGTGAAGCAACGTCCTCCACAACTAGACTGAAGAACCAAAGAACAGCAACTTGTCTGTTCCCCTTCCCCGATTCCCCAACACTGTTCCCCTCCCCCAATTCCCCAATAAAATCTTAAAAAAAAAAAAGTTAAAGAATGTGTGAGCAAGCCAGCACACAAGCACATTTTAAGCACAAATCTTTGGGACAAGACACTCAGAGTAGGAAGAGTAAACGCCATGAACTGGAGAAGTTAGGAAGGTTTAATGTGAATCTGAGAGACAGGTGGCTATTAGAGTTAAAAAGGAGGGGCTTTCCAGACAAAGGCAACAGTAGCTCCAAGATCAAGCAACTAGAACCTAAGTGCCAGCTGGGGGGTTGGGGGGGAGGCCCAGAATGGACCATATATGTCAAAGAGGAATGGACTCTAAGGCTGGAGAGGCTGTGAACCTAGATGGCCGGTGAAGGAGCTGACTTTTAGCATAAAGTGTACTGTAGGTACAGGAAGGCTTTCAGCGGGAGGTGGCGTATTGTAAAAAGGTGCATAACCTACTAGCACGTAACACAAGCTAGAGGGATGGGCACTTGAGTCAGGAAAATCAATCGAGGACCCCGCCAAAGCTGAGGTTCGTGGTCACCAAATGGCCACAAAATTAACGTCAGAGTCCCACAAGACGTAAGCATGCTCTGCGTTGCTAGAAGACTGAATACAGCATGTCTTCACTACCATGCTGTACCTTTCAAATATTTGGCAGATAAAATACTAAATCATTACTCCTGTCAACAGGAGTCTGTGCAAAAATGTATTTAGTATTCAAATGGGTTTCAACATTCGAAAGGGCGAGACGCGCCGGGGATGAGGCGTCCAGGGCAGTGCCACAAAAAACAGAAAAAGCGGGAGGGTGGACCCAAAATGCTGCAGAAGTTGGGGGGACAATGCCTTTCGTTCCATTATAACACATTTGTTAAAGAGAGCACAGCATAACACACTCCCAGGAAGTGCAGAGAGGAACAAGCCATAACAACGCTTGTTTTTGAAAAGCCACCGTTACAGGTATGTATTAAATCACAGTGATGAGCTGAATGGCAACCAAAGGGAATAATAAAAGCTTAATGCTGATGTCCGGACAAACTATTTTCCCCTAATGAGAAATATGGACATCTAGAGCAGAGCACAGCCTGGAAGCAAGAGGACGCTGGACTTCAAGGGTAATGAACTTGAGAGGTGGACATAAAAAGAGATACACAGAGCTGGCATCTGAAGAAATCTCAAAGTTACACATGTACGTTTGGGAGTCTTCTTCTTTTTTTTTCCTAATGAGGGGTGTGGCCAAAACCATGGCAATGGATTAGACTTGAAAGTCAAGAGCTGGACACATCCCCAAGAGCAGAAGGTGGGTTGGGAGGGAGTCTGTGGGTGGTCAGTATTGAAGAGTCAAGAGTAAATTCAGGGAGGAAGGAGTAAAACAAGGCAACTAGATCTGAAAGTGGTTTGGAGGGAACAACACTGCACAGTAGTAAAAGCTGGAGTTGGATTTCCGACAGGAAGGGATGGGTCAGCTGTTAAAATAAGATACAGGATTCACAAAAATCTCTACCTCTTGCGTAAGGGAAAACAATGAACGCGTCAATGTCCAAGAATGTTTTAAGCTCAGAAAGGTCCTTACACATGTTCCCAGACAGCTGGTAAGAGAGGGAATTCGAGAACATGGAGGGAATCATTATTCAAGTTCATTTTCTCAAGCGCAGGAATGATTCTTTGGGCTTATCTGGGGAGAGAATCGTAAGGCCGGACTCGGGCAAGGAGGAAACAGCAATTCTTGAGAGGTGTGGATAGGGAGAGAGGGGAAACCTCTATGTCAAGAATGGACTGAGAAGGGTCAAGGTGAGGCTGAAGCATGAACAAACAGGAGTTGTGCTTCTGAGCTCTGCCATCCATATTTGTGCTCTGGGGAAGGAAGGGGTTAAGCGGCATGAGGGACGCCAAGTACAGAAGTGGCTGGGGAGAGAGGCAGGAGAAGCTGGCATAGAATGACAAGGGCAGGGAGGAGGCTAGGGACTGTGCCTTGATAGGGGTATTTTTATCCCAGTGGGAGCCCCCTCCCTTGTCTTCATCCTATTCTATCTGCATATCATTTACCTGGTTTAGTTAGAAACCATGGTAACAGGAAGCCTGTAGAAATGATTGAAATGCTAGGAGGACACCGTGCCACATGGGGCCACACTTCTGTTTTCTGGGGAACTGGATCCTTTAGCAATAAAAGGTGAGATGACAAGCAGGCCGCTGCTGACTGTTCCGACAACCGGATTTGACCTTTACGGGACAAATGAGCTGGCTGCAGCTGCGGCCAGGCCAGGCTGTGGACTGGGGACAACTGAAAGCTGGGTTCCCAATATCACACCAGCTCTGGGGCTCTGTGCTAGGAGCATCCTCTCCCTCCTGCCAGCTCACGCGCTCCCCAGCCCTGCTCTCAGGGTCCTTCTTTATATCCTGTGAGTAACAAGTAATCAAGTTCATCGAAGGATGCCATCCGGAGAGGCCTGGTCTAGACTCGGCTGCTGTTCTTGGGTCTCGGTGAGTGGCCATTTGCTCTGCATTCATTTCCCCATCCATTCTCGGTGGTTCAGAACCACAAGATCACATGGAAAGGTGCTATGGACTGAATGCTGTCCGCACCCCCCGCCAAGTTTGTCTGTTGAAACCCTAATCCCCAATATGATGATATTTGCCAACGGGACTTTTGGGAAGAACTGGGTCATGAGGGTGGGACCCTCGTGATGGGATTGGTGGACTTAGAAGGTCAGGTGAGCGCTTGTTTCTCCCGCCCCCCCCCACCGACCCCTCCAACCATGTGAGATTACAACAAGCAGAGAGAGATCTGTAAACCACAAAGAGTCTTCACCAAGATTCTGACCACAGTGGCATCCTCATCTTGACTTCCAGCCTTCAGAACCCTGAGAAAGAAATGTCTGTTGTTTACACCCCCAGTCTACGGTATTTTGTTATAGCAGCCTGAGCTGACTAACACACAAGGTAAAGGCTTTAGATGAACCCACAGCTGTGAGCTGGAGTGTCCACTCTTCCACGAATAAGACTTAAAACAACCCATAAAGTCCCCTATATGAGGCACACGTGGGTCTCTGCACCACGAAAAAGTCATTCAACCCAAACCTGACGGCGCTACCAACATAAAAGCGTTCACTCACTCGGATGTGAAGTACGTTTCCCGCCTTGATTTACGCAACCCCCATGGTGGAGCGTATTTAAGGGTCAGCAGCACAGGGGCCCACAGGTCTCCAATTGGATTCCCCCCTCCCCCACCCCGCCTGACTCCTGGGAGCCAGGAGACACAGAGGCCCGCCGTGACCCACGAACAGGTTCACATCTCTTGAATCCTGAAGATTTTACTTGTTTTATTTATTTATTTATTTTTTAAACCCTTGGGAAAAGTATGACATGGCCGCGGCCGCCCTGTAGCTTCTGCCTCCTGAGTCCACCCTACTGGTTCTTCTCCCCAACGCCTCACGGTGGCTGCCCTCCCAGCCAGGTCCAGAAGTGTCTGGGATGAGTGCAAAGGAAATACCCCAGCGCCCACAGGCACCCAGGGGCTGCTCTCGCCACGGTGGTCCTTGTCGAAGCGGTCGGGCCCGGGGCCAGACACCCTCGATCCTTACGGCTCCGGCCCTGCCAACCACAGACATCTTCAAACGCAGCCTGTGAAAAGCGTATTTCAGCTCCACTCCTGCGACCATCCTGGTAAACAGGGTCCACAAGGACAATATTTTCTTAAAGAAACTCACTGGTTCAGGGGGGATTTACCTGCCATAGGGGAATTGCTGCTATTAATTATTATTATTATTATTATTATTAAAGAAAAGCATTTAGCAGCCCCTGTAAGAATTGCCTAAGGAGAGTAGGGGAAAAGAAATGTCACCGTCCCTATCCAGACCCGCCTGAATTTGAGGTTTGGCTCTACTAGCAAGCCAGGGCTGGCCAAGAGAAAGGTGTGGCTCGGGGAAAGGACACGTCCAGGAGTCCAGCAACCGTAAACTTGAATCTCAACCCTCACCTCGCCTAACTCCCAGCCTGGACTGGACTGCCGGTGACTCACTTCATCGCTCTTGCCTTGGTGGCACCATCCAGTAAAGCATGGGACTCCTGACCTCCCAGGGGAGCAGGGAGGTTAGCTCATGTTCATAAACGCTCTTTGAAGATGAAAAACCCTGTGCCTAAAGGGGGCTATTAGTATTATAACTACCTGTGAAAAAAGAGAAAAAAGATTCTCATCTGTGCCTAATGACCAGCTCCCAGCACCCAGGGAGGCAGAGTTGCGGGGTGCCCGTCCTTGTAGGCAATTACTCTGGGCAGCTTGGACGTAAGCCCGTGGCACTGAGACAGTATTTCCCAAGTTCAGGATGAGGAGCGTCACAGGGAGGCCTGGGTTTGTTTCAGGCGGTGGGCAGACCTAGCACACAGCAGCATCAAATCACAGGGGCAGGAAGCAACCCTCTCTGCCTTCTCTGTTCACCCTACTGACTACGTTGAAGAAGAAAGGCTGGCTGCGAGATGGCCATGTCTGTGACATCTCTCCATGGGCTAATTTCCCTGCAGTATAAAGAGAAAGAGAACCTCAAGCCCAGAGACTTGGCAGATAGTAGCCTCTACCTAGAACTTATAAACATGGTTTTGATTTCATGGTACTGGGTATTTTTTTGTGTTGTTTTTTTTTTTTTTTAGCTGAGCCATCCTGCCACCTGTTGGCAGCTCAGCAGCAGCTCAGCTCGGGCCGGGATTCAAACCGCTGTTGCTCAGAGCTCAAACTCTTCAGCGAGCTCGTAACCAACGGAGCCACTTGGCTGGCCCAGGTACTCAGTATTTTTAAATGTACTTTGTACAGGAAAGGATACTGGCTCACTAAATTTCATTTTAAAATAATGTTTCTTTCGACCCGAGTTTGTCCACCTCAGCCCTATCGGCATTTGGGGCTCGATAACGCTTGGCGGTGGGGGCTGTCTCGTGCATCGTAAAACATTTAGTAGCATCCCTGGCCTCATCCATCCACTAGATGCCGGTAGCACCCTCCCAACCGAGTGGTGACACCCAAAAATGTCTCCAGACATTGCCCAATGTCCCCTGGGGGACGACCCCTTTGCTCTGTTGAGAACTGTTGCTTTTAAATCAATCCACTTAAACAAACAAACAAAAAGCCCAATAGATTTAAATAGTTAAAGGTTGGACTAAAGTGGCTCTAGTTTAGGAAAACCTCTAACAGGGAAGCAATTGTTCTTGCCCAAGTCTGCTCCAGCTCCAGGACCACAATCTAAGATCCTGAGGGCAGGCGTTGAGTCTGGGCCCCTCATATCCAAATAGCACCATTCCAAATGGCTCCGTTTGGTGCTGACTGATGGACACGAGTGTCCAACACTTCTGAGTCACAAACAAGAATGTTTAGAAACCATTTCTGTTTTAGGCCTTTTCCCGGGAGTCATGTCCCGCTTATCAGATCTCCAGAACTCAGTGGACACCTGCTTGTCATAACTGGTGTAACTGCCTAGAAGCCAGAAAAAGAACAAGGCTAGGACCGGCCTTTGGGAAACATAGGTGGAACCCGTTCAGAAGTGCTCTGAGGTCCCAGAGAGGTATTATAAGATCTCCTAGTTCTTTCTCCCAATAAAGAAACTGAGGCCCAGAAAGAAAGGATCCCTGGATGGAGCGCAAGTCCTATTCCATTGTTAATTTTCTCCAACATTTCTCCATGTATGGCAATACACAGGCAAAAGAAAATGTCACTGCCTTAATGCTCAAAATATGAGGCAAAGGCTTATAAATGGGCTGCTTTCAACGTTTAAAAATCAGCGGCAGCAAAGCTATATAAATGAAATAATTAAAACCTGCCTTGGCAGCCACCCAACAGGCCTAGAGGAAAACCTATTCCATCACCACCTCCGGCCCAGCACCCCCCAGGTGCAGCAGTGGGAAACTGCTATCAAGGCTCCTGGGCAGGGCAAGCCCCAGGCTTTCCACGGGCGGGCTGTCTCTCTCTGTCTCTCTCTCTCTCTGTCTCTCTCTCTCTCTGTCTCTGTCTCTCTCTCTCTCTGTCTCTCTCTCTCTCTCTCTCTCTCTCTCTCTCTCTNTCTCTCTCTCTCTCTCTCTCTCTCTCTCTCTCTCTCTCTCTCTCTCTCCTATCTGGCATTTTTATTCCTCTCTTCTTTGTCCCGAGATCAGAAGGAAGTTCAACGGCCCAACTTCCTGGTTCATGCAAAGTTAAGACTGTCAATTATATAGATGCCAGAAAAAATAATCTAATCTTGAAGGCTTGGTGTCAGCTCTGCCCGAAATACTTTGTCTCAGAGACTGCCACCAGGCGTCTGAAACTCACAAGAGGAGCTTCTCTGGATTGTCAGCAGAAAGGATCAGAACATTCTCAGGAACCGGAACCCCATCTGTTCTGGCTCTGCCTTCAGCAGGTGGAGGGGGCCCCTGGGGCACCTGCATGCCTGAGGACAGCCCTGGGAAGCAGCCTTCACGGTTCCGTTGTTCAGGTGAGGAACCTGGAGGCCACGCCTCTTAAGGTTAGCCCTACTTTGTAATTTGGAGAATCAAACCAATGTAGGCTAGAAACAGATATTAACGTGGCAACTTACAATGGTGATACTATCAACCAGCAGTCCTATCAATCAAGAAATCAATAGTCCTGAGCTTGCCACAGGAAAACTCAGAGCTAGCCCGCCCAGGACCAGCCAGACACACAAGCCATGGTCTGATCCCTGGGAACCTTGCATCCTAGCATCCACTTAGAGAGATGCCACAGGCTGATGTGCGATTCGTTGGGTAAATATGAATGGGACAGTTATTAAATGCTATGAGGTCGAGAGAAAAATGCCTGAGGGCCAAGGTTGCGTTATGGAAGAGATGAGTCTGGGACAGTAAAAAACACCAAGGTCTGCAGAGAGGACCCAGCCTGGGCATTTCCGGCAAGAGAATGGGTATGGGCAAAGCCCATGAGGTAAGAACACATAATTCTGTGCCGGTGCCCCTGTTCTCTGCAGCCCAGATGGTGAAGCCACTGC
This sequence comes from Hipposideros armiger, assembly GCF_001890085.2. Lineage (NCBI taxonomy): Eukaryota > Metazoa > Chordata > Mammalia > Chiroptera > Hipposideridae > Hipposideros > Hipposideros armiger. The sequence goes on along the minus strand of NW_017731500.1, from coordinate 1,720,950 downwards.
GCACTCTGTCATCAACTGCGTCCAGATGCTTTCAACTATTGAGCATGTTACGGCCCCTCCAAACACTAATACTAAAAATCAGAACCTGAATTCATTTCTGTTCGGCTTTAGAACGTAAATTTTTTTTTAAAGTAACACATTTCCCTTTTGCTTAGAAGTACTTAACAGGAGATGGCATGTCCTTAATCAAAAAGCATCTGTTGTGTCCCTATTAAGTGCCGTCTCTCTGCCAGGCCCTGGAAACAGAATGAATGGACCCCACTATCAGGAAGATTGCTAATAGGAAGATTTCTATTAGGAAGCCTAGATTGGGAGAGGTTGAAACATACATAAAAAATTTAAAAACCTGTACTATGGATAAGTTACAATGCTGAGGTTGAAAACAGCACCCTTACCTACCCCCAACGTTTATTAGGCCTTTATGGTTTTCTAAGTGCTTGCACAGACACGGTTCCCTTTGATGATGTACACAAATTCCTGGGAATGAACCAGGGGAAATACAAGCCCTAAACAAAGCCCAAATAAGCCAATTTTGTCTCTGAGAGAACCCACAGCCCTGGTGGCAGGATGGGTGGCAGAAGGGGATGGGACGGGTTTTATAACCTGTCGGTGGTTTTATGCTCCCTTTAATATAAAAAATAACTCCAGGAGGAGGGGCTGGGTGAAAAAGGTGAAAGGAGTAAAAAGAACAATTGATAGCCACAAAATAGTCACGGGGATGTAAAGCACACCCTAGGGAATATAGTCAATAAGATTGTAATAACCATGTATGGTGCTGGATGGGTACTAGACTTACTGAGGGGATTACTTCGTAAATTATATAAATGTCTAACCACTATGCTGCATACCTGAAACTAATACAAAATAATACTGAATGTCAAAAAATATAAAAATTTTTTTAAAAAAGTAATACAGATCATGCATTAAAAAATAATAATAACTCCACTCCTGGAATCTCACACAGGTAAACCCAGTGACATGGCAAGGATGCTTCTTAAGGAGTGTCTCTTGGGACAAAGAATTGGGGACAACGTAGGTGTCCATCGCCAGGAGAATGCTACATAAAGAGCGGTGCATGCACTTTGCTCCTGCCTAGATCAGGAGCTGGCTAACTTTCTCGGCCAACGGCTACTTTTTAGGCTTTCCTGGCCAGACGAGTCTGTCACAACTACTTAACTCTGCCTCATTAGTGAGGAAGTAGCCATTGACAATAGTACGTGAAGGGGTGTGGCTGAGCGCCAATACAACTCTATTTAGGGAAACAAGTGCCCTTTTGGCCGGAGGGCCATGTCTGCTGACCACTGGCCTAGAACATTCTTTCCCCAGGTACCTGCCTGGTTTCTGTTCAAAGTTTTATCTCCTAAGAAAACCTGTCCTGGTCATACTCTTAACAGCACCCTTCATCACTCAGTTCCTTTACCTCCTATTTTTTTCATAGCATATATCACTTCGGGATCTATGCGTTTATCTATTTTTAGTCTGTTTTCCCTCTAGCAAGGGAGGGCAAAGATGTCTTTCTGTTTTGCTCATGGCTAGCCTCTGGCATGCACTAGGCGCTCTGTGAAGATCTGTTGGGTGGATGACCTGAACAGCTGCTTCGTGCATCTGTGCAATGTCACCCAGCAATGCAGGTGTCTCATACTTTAGGGCAAGGAAAGACTTTAAAGGTCAGCCGGGTTACCAGACCACCTCCCTGCCCCAGGGAAGCTGCGTGCAAAACCACCTTACACTCTTTCCCCGCCCTGCCCCATCCCACCACTTTATTTCTAGAATCTCCAGAGAATCTGCACAGTGAAATGCTCATCGGTACCAATCTCAGGTCATTCTGGGCCACCGAGAAAAGATTCCATGAGCCAACGGCATTTTCCCTTAGAGTCTGCCAACCCCTTTCGGAACATTCCACAGAGGGCTTAAGAGAGAGAAGAGAAAAAAGGGACCCTCGAGAGCCCACCCTATAGCCACCAAAACCAGTCTCACTTTTCTTCGGGAGACCAAGCAAATGGACCTTTTCAGCAGAGAATACAATCTATCTCTTGTCGTCTAGCTATTGTGGGTGCCTGCTTCCTAAACTCCAAACCGGTTTCTCGGTGCTAACATAGTGAAACCTGCCTTCCTAAACCTCCAGGCTTTTCAGGAAGCCAAAAACCTCCTTCGCAGAGTAGATTATAATCCCCAGCCTCCCTCCCTCCCTGGTGATTCAGGAGCAGGCTAATCTTTACTGACAGATTATGGATCTGCTGTTCTGTCTCTCCCGAGGGCAGAGGGAGACCAGACAGGATTGCCCAGCTGCAGAAAGAAAAGAATCCCACCTAATCCATGAAGGAACCACACGGAAGCTTTTTCCTGAAGTGCAGTCTGATGCACTTCAGTTCTGGCTGTTTCCCCCATGGCACCCTTTCCGTGTCTCCCTCCCCCTCCTCTGGACATGGCCTGGAGGACCCAGGCAGCCTCCAGGCCCCTCAGCGCTCAGTCTTGAAGCATGAGTTTTGGGCCATGCTTTCTGTCCAACCGGTTCTGCCCTTTATTTTTGTTTCAGGGAGGATTATCACCATGGTAATGCCCAGGTGACAGAGACAGAGGGGGAAAGAAACCCACCTGCACTCGGCCCTTAATCCCTTAAAGCTTGTTGGAAAGCAGTGGCCTCGGAAAATGAGAAACCTGACCAGGGCTTCATACCTATCACAAGGCAGAATAAACTAGAAAAGAGCTGAGCTGTAGCCTGCGGGCGGCTCTCCACCAAGGGAACCGCCTTCCGGTCCAGGGTCCCCAGAGGCTCTGCAAATCGCTGGGCGGGCGGTTGGCTTGATACACGTTTACATTTTCAGAAGGAGCGTGGCAGAAAGGAAACAGGAAGCAAAGTCTGTGATTAGGAAAAAAGGAAAGTGGTTTTCAAGTGGGATTCAGATAACCCTCCATGATCCAAGGATAACCACGGCACGTGCGCCTCCCATGTGGGCAGGGCTGGTCATTTCCGTGTGCCGTGCCCACGCTGCGGCCATTCTGTCCTGCCTCCACCTGGGAGTGGGCGGGCAAACAAAACAAAACCCAGTTCCTGGGTATGAGCTTAGCATCCCATTCACAAACATCCTCTCTCTGCTTCTGAGGAACTCTGAGGCCACGGAAGCTACGCCCACTCTCAAAGAACACGAGGAAATGAGGAATTCACGGGAAATGTCCACCCTCTATGCTAGAATGAACCTCGGTAGGTGCCCCCGGGAGCTGTCAATGCATTCACAGGGGACAGACGGACTCCATGAAATAACGTGAACAAACGTGAACTTGGAACTGTGGTTTACTGTGTTTAGGGAGCTTTGTTTCATTTTAAAGTAAGTATTGTGTACTAGCATGCGCAGGAAACAGCTATGTGGCAAACCTGACAGATCAGTGGGCTCCCCCAGGCAAATCACGTCCCGGCCCATATGCCACTGACCCTGATTTGAACCCTGCTCGGTTCCCTGGTTTTTCATTTAATTGTTAAAGGGGCATACACCCGATTCCTCCTCTTCCTGGCTGGATTACCCATTAGAGATACTGTCATGGAAAGGTTTCATGCTTTTGCTACCTGGGAAGGTAGGGACAAGCCAAGGGCTTTTCCACCAGAAAGCATAGGTGAGGAGAGAAAAAAAAGACTTGATCGAAATATGAGAGAAAGGTTTAAGTAAGCAATGGCTGGTCAGAGTACAAAGGGAGAGGCTGGCTGGTATCTGGGAGTCTGGTTTGCTCTGTGTAAGAGAAAAATGCAACGATGAGAGGCAGTTGGGAGGGCTATGCCTTCTTTGCTGAACTATCCATGCAGTAGGAAGGCCTGATGGGCCAGTTTATATGGAAAAAGTTGCCAGAGCTCTAAGGCTGACGCCTGGGAGAAAGCAAGCAGGCTGCACAGGGCTGGCCTGGCCTTTCTGAAATCAATTAAAGGGGGCCAGCCCCCTCTCCCCACATGACTCGAGCATGCATGCCAAATGAGGAGACATCGTGGTTGAACAGGGAATGTTTCGTGAAAACCATGGGTTTGGAGCAGGATTTTGTGGAGGGAGAGTCTTTGAGAAAAATGTTGGGATGGTTACAGACAGACAGGCTATCCATCAGAGCCACCTCCTCCCCCGTAGCCGTGCAGACGAGGTCTCACCACCGCGATGGACTCCGAGACAGTAGCTAATAGGAGGCCCTAGAATGGATGAGGCACATCCTTTAAAACACACTGCACACATGCACATGTGCACACACATGCGTGTACACACGTACACATGCATGAACATACACACATGCATGCACACACGGGCACACAGACATACACAAAAAGGTTCAGAGCCCCATCCCATCTCCTTTGCTGGACTTTTTCACACTGATGAGCTGGGCGTAACCCATGGGAACAAGTTCCTCAGAGGCCACACGTGGTTGAAACTCCTCTCCCAGTGATGACATCACATCTCCCGGACACTGGCTCCCTTGGGAATGTGTGAGCAGCTCCTTCAGAGCACAGAGCCACTGCTGGGGTGACTCATAAACTTGCTCTCATCCAGGTCACCCATGGATTAGCAGTTTCTCTCCATTGCACTGTCCTCTCCCCAAGCCCATCCCCACGGCAGACCCAGGCCTGCTGGCTGCTGCTCCCAGCTCCCAGGCTACTGTGCAGAGACCAGCACTGTCGTAGGGCAGCCTTCTCTCCTCTGTCAGTCCCAAGCACACACCATCAGTCCAATGAGGAGCAGGGACCGGGGGCACAGTGGGCAGAGGGAAAAAGGCAAGAACAAAAACATTCCCTCGGTTGAACAGGGCTGAGCTCCAGGACCACCTCTCTTAAATCACCAGGGACACTCCTCTCAGCTAAGCCCCCAGATGTTGCTTCTTCTGGGGTTGGTGACTTTGCACATTCAAGGGTCCTGGCTGCTGTAAATCTTTTCTAGAACAAGGTGAAGTGAGGCAGAGGGTAGACAGAAAAACAGACATGACAGGTGAAATCAAACAAGCACCCCAAGGAGTGCTGTTTTTACAAGGCGATCCCACCTGTAGAAAAAAGCGGGCTGGAGGGTAGAGGTGGTCTGTGCCTCCCTGGCCTCCCTTGCCCTCCGGCCCCCACCATGCCCCGCTGGCACTGACCCATTCAAAAACCTGGGTGGCTCCCTCCTTAAGGGGACTTTAAAACACAGCAGCCTTAGTAAATACGTTCAAGTGTGTGGGTCATCTGACTACTCAACTCTGCCTTGGCAGTGTGAGAACAGCCATAGGTGATCTGCAAACAAATGGGCATGGCTAAGTTCCAATATAACTTTATTCATGGACACTGAAATGTACATTTCATATCATTTTCACATGTCACAAAATATTGCTTTAAAAAAAGAAAACTCTTAAGTTTGAAAACGATGCTTAGCTCACGAGCTGTACAAAAACAGGCAGCAGGTTGGTTTTGGCCCTCGGGCCGCAGTTTGCCAACCCTGGTCTAAAATATTTGAAAGGAAACCCTCTGTGAGTTCTTTCTTTTGAAAAGAAATATAACAATAATGATAATAACGTATCGAGCAGGCATTATGTGAAAGCACTCAACTTGGAAAACTTTGTTTTCATGCATATTAACACGCGAGGTATGGAAAGATCACCCCTGGCTTTTGTAGATGGGGAAACTGAGGCTTGGGAACACACAAGTGACTCCCCTAGTTCATGTAGCAACGATTGGAACCCAAGAAATCTGACTGCAGACAGAGACATGTGTTGGGCGTCCTTAAGCAACAGACTGGATTAAGGAGGCGGTGATGAGAAGAAGGTTGGAGAGCCTCCGGTGTTGCACGACTATTGAAAAAAAAATGGCCCATCGGGGCCACCCATCTTCCGCCTGCGCAAATTCCTTCTCAAGCGTTCTCCCAAGTGAGAGTTCGAAAGGGACTCGGAGAGCAGTCAGCTAGCATTGGGGTGAGGGAGGGTGGTGTAGTTTACAAAGGAAGAGCCAACGTGCGTGGCGGGTCACAGAAAGGGGTGCAGTCAAGGGGCAGATTGCCGGGCCCTGAGCCTCTCGGGGCTCATTCTTGTCAGCTCGCTGCGCCCTCAGGCTCTACCCCAGGATGCCCAGAAATAGGGCTGCGCCTCACGCGCCACCCGCCACAAGAGGCCTCTGCCTCCAGCCTCTCTGGTTTTCCACATCTTCCCGGCTTCCGTCTTTCTCCCTTCTGCCTGCTGCCACCTAGACAGAATTCCATTCAAAACAGTGTCAGGAGGGAAGGGTGCCCAGGAAAGACAGCTGGGTGGCTGCGTTCAGCTCCTTTCAGGCCCGCTGCCCGAGTTCTTCTCCATCCCAGGCACCGAGGCACATCTGGCGGGAGAGCAGTCCTTGGCTGCCTCTGGGCCCACCGCGCCCGGTGGGAAGCCATGGGTCCTGGATATAAACCGACCAGAGCGAGAGAAAGCCAGCTGCTGGGGAGGCGCTGTGCCCTGCAGCTACACACGCGGGTTTCCTAATCCTCAGGACTTCAGGAAGAAGGGGGCCCCCCGACCGACCCACCGTGCGGTGCTCCGAGAGGCCATCGCACAGGAGGCAAGCTTCTCATTATGTAAAACAACTTGGCTCCTTCCAGGTTCTCTTGCATCCCTGCTAGCAATTTTGCATCCGGTTTGGGAATTCCAGGAACATCTGCGATTGTCTTTTTGCCCAACCACACATGTGCAAGCCCAGGGGATCGGTCATGTCCCTACCTGCCGGCGCCCTGTCATTAGCCGTGAACTGTGCAGCGAAACCTAAACCCCGGGCCTGCGACCACACCTGCAGGAATCCACCTCCCTGCCTCGGCCCGCTTAGACCAGAGGCACAAAAGACCAACTCACCTCTCCGGTGGTGAGAAATGCTGCACAGCACCTCAGAGGGCTTGTTTGAACAGCCAGAGTCCTCTAGCCAAACACGGCACATTTTTAACACAGCACTTTCATATCGGCTTTTGTGTGGGGCAAGGTCAGCGGAGGGCAGGTGGGAAAGAGTGCTCTCAGAAGAGGCACGGGCTTGGGTTTCAGGCAATCCCAACGGCCTGTGTTCAGATCCGAAAGTGGCTCTTTGGGATACCAGCGCCCAAAATGCAAGAGACAATCATCCCAGGTGCCAGCCATCTCTTCTGGCCTCCCTGGGCCGTAGTCTGTAAAATGGGGCAAAAACAGTGCTTGCTATTGGTGTTTAGTGAACGAACTCGCGCGATGCACGAAATACATTTAGAAGGCTGTGTGGCTCACAGTTCAAACTCAACCACTAGTTATGAATATTCATCATTATTATCAGTCCTCATCCCTGTGACAAAACCCTGTCCTTCCTCCACCTTCCTGAGCACCCCTGGCTCCCTCCTGTGTCATCCCCTGCCCATGGGTCACCAGCCTCCCCCCACCTTATCACTGCCTGCTCTCCAGGGCCCAGCCCCACCCTCCCCTTTCCTCACCTCCCAGCTCTCCCACCGTGGGCCCACCCCAAGGAGTGGATGTACGCCCCCAGGGTCCCATGTCCTCAGGCATGGGGAGTCTGATCATCCTGGGGCCCCACCTCACCCTCTGCTCCGCCCCCTTGTAATTTCTTTGTTCGGTGCTTATCTCCCACCATCAGTCGTTTGCTTGGCTCCAGAAGGAACTAGACTCCATGCATGCGTTCATCCCTAGGACCCAGTATTACCTGATACAGAGCGGGGACCCAATAAAAGTTGGTTAAATAAAGGAAGCACCACCTCTGGCCTTTCTTCCTAATTCTGTTTTCCCATCTCCAGTGGCCAAGTAGAGAGCTTCCCACATACAACATTCAGGCAACTCCAGAAGCGCACGGTAACCCCTCGTGAGCTCCCTCTCTCAGCTTAGAGTATTACCCCCAGATCTTAGCACAGGGGGAGATGTCCAAGAAACGCAAATTAAATCATTAGGGAAATAATGAGGACTCACTAGCTTGGGCTCACATTTTTGACGTCATTTCTCCCCCCCCCCCCGACCACCCCCCAACAAGCATTCAGTCCCACATTGTCAATTTCACCTCCCAATGTCCCCTGCTTCTTCACCCCCTTTCCTCCATGCTGCTGAGGCTCTGGCGCAGGCCCTTGTTGCTGCTCTTTAATCCCCTAACCAGCCCCTTGCTCACCTGCCATCTCTCCCTCCCTATCCTGCTGCAGGGAGTCAGGTCAAGCTCACCCCCAGCTCAAAGCCTTCTAAGTTATGCAAACTCCCAGGCCTGGGTGTTGAGACCCTCCCTCTTCCTGACCCCACCCACCCTCAGAACCCCATCTTCTCCAGCTCATCCTCCAGCCCTACTCAACTACCAGCCAGTTCTGGGCAGCCCTGCCCAGATCCACCTCCGACCCTGGGCTCAAAGCAAGCTTCCACCCGAAAAGGCCATCTTTCCTTCCATTCTCCAGCTCTGTTGTAAAAGCCTGTGACTCTCCAAGCCCTCCTCGAAGGTTTTATTCCTCTCTGACAACCTTCTCAATCTCCCCCAGACACTCCGGCCTGCCACATGCGTTCTCCGAAGCCACCTAGATCGCTAACCCAGCTCTCATAAGCTCTGTCTTGTTATACTGCTCTGCCACTCCCCTGAAGATAGGAGCTAGATCTTATACTTCTGGGCCCACAAGAAATGCTTTGCACATAGCAGCCATCCATATAGTACGAGCATATATATATATGCATATATGTGTGTGTATATATATGTGTGTGTGTGTGTGTGTGTGTGTGTATAGATATATATATATGATATGCAAATATAAATATACTTTTCTTTTCCTCATGTAGAAACCACTGGAATAAGCTCTGCAAAATTCACCAGGGACCACCTAGCAGGCAGCAACGTTCACATTTGCTCACACCAGGCAGGACTCACAGCTCCGGAGGGTCCCCCTTGGTGGCCTTAGGGAACAGTGGCAAACCCAGCATGCCTTTCCAGACTCTCCAATCCCCTTCAGCTGCCACCATCAACCATTCCACATACAGTAGTCCCCCTTTATCTGCGGTTTTGCTTTCCGTGTTTCAGTTACCCACAGTCAACCACGGCCCAAAAATATTAACTGGAAAATTCCAGAAAGAAACAATTCGTAAGTTTTCAATTGCCATTCTATTGTGATGCAATCTCGTGCTGTCCCACTCCCTTCCGCTCGGACGTGAATCAGCCCTCTATCCAGTGAATCCACGCTGTAGACGCTCCCTGCCCACGAGTCACTTAGTAGCCACTTCAGTTACCAGACTGATTGTTGATGTATCGCAGTGCTTGTGTTCAAGTCACCCTGATTTTACCTAATAATGGCCCCAAAACACACAAGTAGTGACGCTGGCAATTCAGACGTGCCAAAGAGAAGCCGTGCAGTGCTTCCTTTAAGTAAAAAGGCGAGTACAGAACAGTAAGATATTTTGAGAGAGGTAGAGAGACCACATTAGCTAACTTTTATTGTATATTGTTATGATTGTTCTATTTTATTATTATTATAGTTAAACTTTATTGTTGGTATGTATGTAAAGGAGAAAACAGTATATCTAGGGTTCGGTGCCATCCACAGTTTCGGGCATCCCTGGGATTCTTGTAACATATCCCCCATGGATAAAGGGGAACGACTGTATTTGACATTCATGTACGACTTTTGTTTACACAAAGCGATAAGTGGCTATAGTTTTCTTTTTAACTACTAGTACACTCTAACCAGTTCACCTTAAACATGAGAAGTGTGAGGACCAGAGAGGGGAGGTAATTTGCCCCAAGTTGCAAAGCTACTGGCAGGGAGTGGGGGCGAGGGGAGATCTATTGGGTTGTCGGAAGAGTCATGACATATCTTTTCTATGGTTTTCATTGCAAAAATGCGTCATGACTCTTCCGACAACCCAATACCTCTAAATTGGCCAATATACCTGCACCAGGCAAGTAAATCCACGTTCCAGAGAGGGGTCCTGCAGCTCCCTGAAGAGAACAACCTGCACATAGTCTATAGTCACCCCAATTCCATGCATGGGTTCCCTCCTTCATCTCATTTCCTTTGGTAGGTAATTCAAGGCTTCCTCTAAATAACAGACGGGTCTCAAACTCATGCATCTTCAGGGACCAGGTAGAAAACAGACATCAGAATGGACTAGATGGTGACAGGAACTGTGACAGACCCAAGGTGGTGGCATTGTGCAGATCCCAGAGTCTGTAGCCAAAGAAGAACATTGGCTCAAATCCTCAATCACCTCACTTTTTTTTTTCAAGTAAAGCCGGAGATCCAGAATTTTATATGAAATGCCCACAATTTAAATATGGACAACTAACTCAAACAATTTTAGCCCAAGGTCTTAGTAAAACACACACACACACCCATACCCAGGCCTCTGGAGCCCTTGGTTGGTGAATTCCGCCCCTTATGAATACCTTTAGGGTTAAAAGATCAGTTAACACGACAAAGGGAAGCCAGGTCAAGATCTTGAGGTTTTAATGAACTCTGGGTCTGAAAGAAACATTTTGGTGTAAAACGTAACTTCTAAAAAAAATGAGGCCGTTTCAAACAACCTACAAATGTTCCTTTCTTGTGTCCATAATACCCACGCAGGGGCTTGGGACACAGGGCGTTCTGGGGAAAACGGACAGTAAGACACAAACCAGCCATGTTTTTCTAATAAAACGCTTTAAATACTCTCCTTAAGTAAGTGCGATTCTGATTTTAGAGCAATAATGACGACAGTAAATTAAAGAGAGGAGCTGCAGCAGGTTCCAGCTCAAGGTTGTTCTCTTCTGGGACATCCCAAAATTCAGGCAGATGGAAGCAGGAGATGTGACCCCAGTTATCAGGGCCAGTCCATCTCCCACTTCCCTCCGCATCCCGTCCATAAAGCAAGATGATTTACAGAGACACAAGGAGGGACCTCTCACTTCCCCCTTTCCAGGATTGATTCCCCTTTAACGGGCTGCCATGCCTCCCCTTCCTTCTAATCTTTTCCTCTGCTTGTTTGCTCGCCCTGCCCACTCTCCTCCCCTCTCTCCTCCTCCACGGGGACAGTCAGTGTGTCAAGGTGGCAAAATGCTACTGGCCCAACACAATGGTTAAAGGAGCCAAGGCACAAGCTACCTCCGCAGAAGGAGAGGAAGTAGCCTCAGACTGAAGGGGCTGGGCTGGCCGATGTGGGTTTTCCTAGGTTCCCACCTGGTTTTTATTGGGGGGAAAGAAACTTATAAAGTGAATAACACCCCCGTTAGTGAAAAATCGGAATGTAGCAGACACTGGTGACAGGGAGAATCTATCCCCTTAAGGGGGACACAAATGATTTATGCCCCTTGCACACAGCTCGCGGACTAATGGGGAACAGGATCTATAATTAGACAAGCACGGCAATTTCTCCAAATTCCTACCCTTTCTTGCTCCCCTCCCGGGTCTTGTTTTTTCCAATAAGTGACTGCTCTGAACCCTAGAGGCAAGAGGTTAAAAACTGAAGGAAGGTCTGAGATGTTACATACCCGCTGAGGAAGGTCCCTACCTTGGACTACAGGAGGGTCTCCTATGGGGAAAAGTGTGTGTGTGGGGGGGGGAATTACTCGGAACTAGTCATAAAAGACACTTGTTTGTCATGCTCTACAAAGCTCCTTCGTTGACGTTGTTCATTTGCTCCTGTGACAACTCTGCTAGGTCTGTGTGACTCTACTCTGCAAACAAGGAATTTAGGCCCAGAGAGGTTAGACAACTGGGCCCAGGTCACATAACTGGCTAAGGACAGACCTCCTCAGCCCAAGCCTAGACTGATTCCCACTTAGGTATACCTAATCAAGTTGTGTGGGGCAGGCCAAAAATTAAAAAATAAAAGGGAAAAATGTAAATATTCATGGTTAAGATAAAAGCTCTAGCAAGGACAGACTGAATTTTGGAAAGCCCATCTCAGATAACACTGAGACACAAACAGCCAAGCATGTATTCTGCTAAGTCACATTCTTCTTTTCAACAACAGAAGAGGGTTTTTTTTTTTTTCTCCCTCCGCATCACAGAATTATGTTCTCTCTCTTCCCTTCAGGCCCCAAATGCCTTTTAATCTTTGCAATAGCTCTACAAGGAGAGACGTGGGGCTGGAGAGTGTCAGGAGTGACGGACTCCAGATCCCCCGTAACTTCATCAGAAACCTCTGCACGAATTCTCTACAGACCAAGGAACTCCAATGGCTCCTGGGGGGTTGGGGGGGTGTAGTTTTTTCTGGGTGGGGCCAAAGCAAAGTCAAGGTTGTGCGGTGTTCTCAGGCTCTAAGCGTCCCCCAGATGCTCAGAAAGAAGAGAGTCCCTGGAAAGAGTCCTTGTGTTTCTACACCTGGACCCAGGATACACCCACCCTGATGGACTGGGAGTGAAGCGGCGTATTTCTGGAGTCTACATCTGCATGAGCTGTGGGAATCACACAGAACCAGCGGTGGTCTGTAGGAAGACAGCATCTGGACCAAGGCTCCACCCACCCCGAGTAAACTATCCCAAGTCAACCTACGCCTCAGGCCTGGTAGACCAGTTAGCTGTTCGTTCTTCTCCTCCCCTCCCCCCTCCTTTTTTTCTTTCTCTGTAGAGATCTCCACACAAATGTTGCTGACTTGTTCTCGCCCCACTAAGGGCAGGGGAAATTGTTAGTGTTCCGCCTTGGCCTTATCTATGCAAGGCAACTTCTTTGCAACATCAGGAAAAGCTGGTTCATTATTTTAGCCTTAGAGATGAGACTCATGGGTCCTGAAATGGGACCCTTACCAGGAAAAGCACACCCCCTCCCTTAAAAAGTTAGAAAGTTGTGACACTGAGTGTGAGCGGCCCCTCAGTTCCCATTCCCTCCTCCCTGCCCTCCACCTTCCCTTTGGGGTTTCCCACCCCCTCCTCAGGCTCCCAGCCTGGATCGAGGTCTTATTCTCAGCTGGCTGCCAAGAAAGCCCTGGAAGGTGTTAACTGATAAGCAAAGTAGTAATTTAATCATTTATATGTCTGAGTGCAGCCAACCCCTCCCTCCCAGGGGCGTCCTGCAGGTTAAAAGAAAGTTCTTTTTGATAGAAAAGTCTTTAAAATTCAAAAGGAAGCCTCTGACACAGGGATTCTTCTCACTACTGACACTTTAGGTTGGGTAGTTCTTGATTGAGAGGGGCTGCCTTGTGTATTGTGGGGTGCCAGCAGCATGCTCTCTCCCCACCAACCTGTGGCAATCAAAAACCTCTCCAAATACTGCCAACTGTCCCTTAGGGGAGACGGCCCCACGTTGAGAGCACTGATTTATTTAACGGTTGAGGTGGGGGTAGAGTGGACAGTGGGAGGACCCTTTTCTGAGGCCCCATCAAATCACACCTCCTGGGCAGTAGCCTAGTCAGGATTTGTCGTGAAACTGGACCACAGGGCATTGTGGAAACTTCAAGGTGATTCCAGCAGAGAGAATGAAATGACCGCTACGTCAGGAAAAAAAAGCCAAGGCAAAATCAGATTTCCAGGGTCCCCAATCCCCAGCAGGGGCAGGAAAAAGAGGGATGGTGGCAGCGACAGCTAAACTCAACCCTTTCAGATAAGCCAAGGGTCATTCTAAAGTATTTTCTCTTAAAGGAAGGGATTTGTCTCCTTGCTGCTTTGCTCTTGGCTGCTTCTTTGTCCACCATCATTACCGCCCCATCTCCCAACGTGTCCCTGTGTCTCCTCGAAGGATAAGTCTTTTGATGTTTCTTGTTAGTATGGGGACAAAACGAGGGGCCTGGAAAAATCTGGTTTTCATTTACCTGGGCAGGTGTCAGTATGGCCCCTGAACTTATCCTGGAAGCCAGAGTCAAGCTAGTACTCTGATTAAGATGCTGAGAACGCAGCGAGGAGAAAAAGGGGTGGTGGGGGGGGGCGGACCCCTGATTAATTGAGAAACGCAGCTCTGCCATGTTTGAATAAGACTCCGCAGAGGAATGCAGGCCCTTTTTTGTGTGCTCTTTCGCTTGAAACAAAAGCGAATAGAGTGGATGACAAAAGGGCCAGGGGGAGGGGAGGGCAGCGGCCAATGGATTCATATGCGTGGACCCTGTTTGGGGGGTGGGGACAACAGCACTGCAGTGACAGCTCTTACCAATGGGCCACTGTGGATGCAATCTGTCCACATAAGTCCTGACGTTCATTTTTTATTCCTGTTTGTAGTGAACAGTTTATTCCCCAAATTGAATCACTTAAACTTCCTCTCTACACCTGCACTGGACAGTAGAGACGCCACCAGTGAAGGAGCACTGGGAATGTGACAAGTCCGAATTCAGGTAAAATACACACCGGCTTTCCTAGACTTTGCATAAAAAAAAACAAAAGATGTAGACTATCTCACTGAATATTTTTATATTGCTTGCAGGTTGAAATGATAAAATTGGGGACACACTGGGTTACAAAAAATATATTATAAAAATTGATTTCATCTGTTTCCTTTGTCCTCTTTTACATGTGGTTTTACAAAGTTCAAAACTGCATACGCGGCTCGTGTCCTGTTTCTATGGGACAGCGCTGCTCTCGGCGAATAGTTCTCAGTTGCTGCTCTCTCCTTCCTTCCCGGCCTCCTCCCCTTCCTTGCAGATCTACCTCAAATGATCTGATCCTTTTAAAGAGCCTATCGATCTCCATTCATTGGCCAAAGAAATCCAAGGTATCTTCTGCACATAAAGCGCTCAGTTGGCATTGGTGGGCAACTCCAAAATGAATCCGACTCTAGGATAAGAGACTCTGAAGGACCTGAAATGGCCCCTGAAGGAGTGAGGCCAAGAGAGCTGGCCCCAGGAGATCCATCAACACACAAACTCTAGGGCCCTCCCCTCCCAGGCTGCATCGCCATGTTGGATTGGTTCCATCTGAGCAGCTGGTGAAGCTTCGTTTTTACCTTCCACATAGAAGCGGCTTTTCTGGCTCTGCTTATCTTCCTAGCCCTGCCACCTGTTGTCCCTCTGTATAGCACAGCTTTCTTTTTTTGCTCCTTCCCTATATAACCGAGGGTTGTACATCTTCGAGACAAGAACCTGTTTGAGGAGATGGGGTTCTAGCTCCTGACCCCCAGGCCAGCCCCTTCTCTGGCTTGAGGGCTTCGGTTTGTCAAGTCAGAGCGGGTCCGAAAAGAGAGAGATGGGAGCGGGCTGCGAAAGCGCATCCATCATCCCAACCCACAGTTGTCAACTTGGAAGAATCATGTTCATCCCAAACGTCCAAGTGAAGTACCTCCGTGACCAGCACCACGACTAGAACAGGGTATTCTTGACTAGGAGCAATTTTGACCCCTGCAGGGGGCATCTGGCAACATCTGGAGATGTTTTCAGTTTTCAGAACTCCGGAGGGGAACACCCCTGACATGCAATGGGTAGAGGCCAAGGGATACTGCGAAACGTCTACAACATGCAATATGGCGCCCCGCAGGAGAGAAGTATCCGGCCCAAAATGTCAACAGTGCCGAGGCTGAGAAACTTCCATCTGGACTACGGAGAAGAGCGGCAGCGTCCCTGCCCACCTCCACCCCACCCCCTGCCCCGGCCAGAGCTTCCTCTAATCTCTAGCATCCACGAGCACCCAACCCATCGCTCCTCAGTAGCACCTTCCAACCAACACACCTGGGAGTGGATCCAGGAAAACCTGAAGGAGCAGGGCAAGCAGAGCAACTGGGAGCAGAAAAACAGCACACGCATGATTAAATAAATTAGCCCCGCTAATTACCCAGTGTCTAACTTAGCACCTGGAGCAACAGCTGGGGTTGCAGAATGGAGCAAACATCATCCCCAACTCAGGCAGGCTCTGGGCATCCGGACTTGCTCCTCCCTGCCTTCGCCTGGCAAAAGACTTGGCTGAGAAAAGACTAAGCAATAAAGCCTTCGAGCAGAGTGGCCGCCCTCTGGAGGTGGGTTCTACGCCATAGCTGCCGCAGGCGCAACTGCACACCCCACCAAGGACATTCCCAGGAGAGGCGACTGCCAAGGCAGTAAAAGCTTCTCTCTGGCTTCCCAGTCTGCTGAGTTTTGCAACTTACCCAGCCTCCTGCCTCCATGAGTCGTGTTCACCTTACGATTGTGAAACGTCCAAGCAGAATGCTTGTTTTAACCACTTCTCTACTCTGTTCCTCTGGGCCGAAGAGTATTTTCTCAATTCCTCAATTCTGGAAGACCCGCGACACTCCCAGGAAGACCCACAGCCCTACGCCTTCCTGCTGTGATTCCTGCCTGGGTAGTAAAATCTAACTAGAAGCCCGCTGTGCTGGGTAGGCTCACCAGGCCACCCCGTGGCACCGTGGCACAGCAATGCGGTAGCCAGACATGGCGCTATCATGCACCCTCAGTACCCCCGGCTGCTCCCGCCCTGTCACCATCAAGAGGCAGCTGCGTGACAACCACAGGGCTGCAGGGACGGAGGGCTGGGACACTGTGTGGGGGCCACATCTAGTTTTATTTAAAACCTGCTGTTACAGTGATTTTACCAGATGGCACTCTTCACCCATTTGAATGGTGGCCCCCAAAAGATATGTCCACATCATCACCCTCAGAATCTATGAACATGTCCTTATTTGGAGAAAAGGGTCTTTGCAGGTGAAATTACTTTAATGACCTCAAGGTGGATTCATCCTGGGTTACCCAGGTAGGTGCTAAATCCAATGACAGATGTCCTTACAAGAAACAGCAGAAGAGCAGACACACAGAGGACGCCATGTGAAGAGGGCGGCAGAGATTGGAGTGATGCCGCCGCAAGTGAGGGAACGCCACAAGCCACCAAGGCTGGAAGCGGTGAGGAAGGAGGCCTCTATACAGCCTCCAGAAGGAGCACAGCCCTGCTGATACCTCGATTTGGGACTTTTGGCCTCCAGAACAGATAGAGAACAAATTCCTGTTGTTTTGCCCAGTTGGTGACAGTTTGTTTCAGCAGCCCCAGGACATGAACATACACACACATTCAGCCCCCTAATCAACCATGCCGCTCACGGATGTGGCTTAGTCAGCATCAAATGTGGAACTCTGGGCTGGAGCTGTGGATTTATCCACACTTTTATCAGACATCTACTCTACCCAAATGTCACCTCCTCGGAGGGTTTCCATCACAACTCCATAAAAAAAAAAAAGGTCCTTAATCAACCCCCCAATATCCCTCTGTAGCCTCTTGCCATGCTCTCTTTCTCTCCGTATCTCATTGCTGCCAGCGTGATATATTTATTTGTATATTTGGATGTTATATCTCTATCTCATTTGAATATATGTTTCCCAAGGGGAGGGCAAGTTCTGCTTATTTACTGCTAAAATTCCAGCAAGGAGGATGCTTAGGCACATAGCAGGTTCTTAAAAATATTTGGCTGGATGAAGAAAGTCATAGTCCTTATCTTCAAAAGCAGAAAATGTCTAGAATATTCTACTATATTCTAATTCTAGAGCATTTTTGCAAATAAAAACATCTCCCTGCATCCTTCCTTTGGGTCACCAAGGGCTTCTATACATATCACATGGGCCCCACGGGTTGGAAGTACATCAAAACGTGTCTTTGGAAAAAATGGGAATTTTCTCTGAAGGGAAATTCCTGTGCGCCCGATGGCTAAGATACATTGCCGAAAATGCCCCTAAATTTTTAACAAGTGGCCAGTTTTTTGTACCTCCCATGTCTTGCGTTTGCTTCAAGAAACTCAAGTTGAGATACACAGGGGGTGATGACTGGAGGAACAGATGGTGCCCCAACACAAAGAGGTCATACCGATCAGCAGACCAGTGACGCCTGGGCAGCGAGGGGCTCTAAGCCGATGGCTGACACCAGGTTGCAATGTTCCTGCACACCTGAGAACGTTTATGCCATTGATGTCACAAAAGGAAGACCCAGCTGGACCTTTCCTTTGGGAACTTTATATCCAAGGACCCTCGAAGTAAAGTCATTACACTCTTTGGTCAACAGGTATTTGCAGTTCTAGCTCGGCCAGCTTGAGTGCAACAGGACCCTGATAACTAGCCATGAGCAAGACCTGGTGTCTTTGGAGGGTATAAATAAGGCCCCCTCCACTCCACTTGTTGTCCAGGCTTTAGATATGCTAGTTATGCCACAGACTTTTTTTTAGAAGGGGATAATAAGTAAGCAGAAGTTCTTAGGGTTTTAATACAGGTTAGCATTAATAGGAAGAACAACTTAAGAGGAACAGGAGAATTTGAAAATTCGAAAGAAACTCTGTCCTTTCAAAGGAAGCCAAAAATATTATTATGACTTCGGTCTGCATTCGTTTGGAATGCTTGAAAAACCAGCTACGATGGGGGTGGCCCCTTTTCCTAAGCTTTCCATCAAAAACCGCCTGTCCGCCATTTTGTTACCCTGGCCAAGAACCATGTTTGGAAAGGAACGCTACCCTCAAAAGATAGAGAACAAAATTAGCCTGTTTCCTCAGGGCAGAGATGCCCCTTAAGTACAGCTCGTCGCAATGTCTTCTGCTTCAAGCTGAATCAGGACGCCATGCACCAAAGGCACCATCTCGAATCATATCTCCGCGGAGAACTTGACCAAACATAGGAAGTGTAGTCTCAGATATCACTGACATCCATTCCCTTCCCACTTCGTGCCTCCTCCAGCTCTGCACAAACAGCAGCCATAACACACGCCATGGGGCTGCAGTAGGGACAGCTAGGACCCTGCCATGACAATTAGGAAAGGTGGTGGCTGTGAAAATGACAACTAACACTCCCTTCCTCAGCAGGCAGGTGACACAGAAAAACTCACTTCTGAACCAAAGTTGTGCTAGGGACTGACGTGGGTCCCTGCAAAATTCTGTGTTGAAGCTCTAACCCCCAACGTGACTCTGTCTTTGGAGACGGGGCCTGTAAGAAAATAATAGAAGTTAAATGAAGCTGTAAGGATGGAGCTTTAATATATTATATTATATTATATTATATTATATTATATTGGGCTTGGCCAGACACCCAGCACCTCAAACTCATCTTTCCATCAAATCCTCAGGATGTGGTCATTTGTCCTAGCATGGAAAACACAGGTAAGTGAGAAGAGCATGGAATAAGGACACTCAAATCGCAGACTGGGCCTAGATCCAGGCGAACCTTCTGTTTGACCTTGCATACGACAGCCATACTCGTCCTTGTCCACTGGAAATCTGGTGTTGGCGTCACCTCTCCCCGCTCTCACCCTCCACATCCAGCAGCCCCATCGACTCATTTGTCACTCTCTCCCCTTCTCAGTTCTGCCTTTTCGGCTGCTAGTGGGCAGCCTCGTGCAGGTTCTTACCACTCTGATTCCTTCACTGCCACTGTTTCTTCACTGGTTCCCTTGGCCATGTTCTCTCCATTTTTCCTTCCATTTGCTTCACTTCTGGCCACTGTCTCTTCCTTCCCAACCTTTTGAACCCCGATTAACCCACAGACATCTGTACACACACACACACACACACACACACACACACACACACACACACACACACACACACACACACACACGAACCAGCACCCCAGAGACACATGCTTTCTACAAAGCTGCTTCAGTCATAACATGGCCTCGTTCAGAAATCATCAATCATACCTCCATGCCCCAAAGCAGATTTCACATTCCTTAGTCTGGTGGTCAGAGGCCCTTCCATATATGGCCTCCAAGTTCTGCCCTCAACCCCAACAACCTCCCCTAGTCACCCCACCCCGCCCATTCCACCATCTCTCTCCTCGGCCTGTCTCATGACCATGAACTAATGCATACAAAACCCCTTTGAGCTGTAAAGCACTACACAAATATACAGTGAAGATCTGCATTAGGCCTCTGCAGGCCCCCAGCATATGAGGGGCTTGGCTAAATGGATGAAAGCATATCATGCAATGGAGTATCAGGCAGTTGAAAATGCTGTTGGATAGACGTTCTCCAAGTGCCCCCTGTGGACCCTGAGAATCCCTTAGACACTCTTGAAGGGGTGTCCACAAGACAAGCTTTACTTTCATAATAACACCAAGATATTATTTGCCTTTCTCACTGCGTTGACAGTTACGCGGATGGTGCCAAAGCGATGGTGGGTACGACTGTCAACACTTCAGCATTAATGAAGGTTGTGGCACCAGACCCTGCTGCTGTGTGCTCACCGTGGAAAAGACACACAAATTCATCGGAGAATATCCATGACAATGCAGTCAATATTGTCCATTTTATGAAATCTTGATCCTTGAGCATGTGTCTTATTTTAATATTCCATATGACAAAATGGGAGGGATACGTAAAGCATTTCTGGTATACAGTGGAATATAATGTTTGTCTCCAGGAAAAGCACTTAGGCCATTGTTAAGTTGCCAGAACACTTAACTTGAAAGAGCAAGTAACAGATCAATTGTGAGTGTTCTCACTTGGGGATCTGGCAGATACTTTCTGGAGACTGAATTAAGGGAATACCTTGTCATCTCAAGGGAAATAGTTATTGTTACTAATGAGACAGTTTGAACTTCAATCAAAGATCAGAATTTTAGAAAACTTGTATTCCCCACCATGAGTTTGACAGGTTCTCAATACTGAGAGATCTCTCTAGTAAGATCGATGGTGATATTAAACATGTGATTTTTTTTCCTGGACAATATAAAATGAAATGGGTCTATATGAGGTAAACCTGTATAACTTAGTAAATCGATATTTTCCAAATGAATGATAAATGATGCTTCAAAACCTGGCATGGGTAAAAGATTCATTCAAAGTACAAGGCTGACCAACAGATCTTCCTGTAACAGAATGTGAAAGTTAATTAAAATGGTTTCAAATTTACATTTCAAATAACTTTTTTAAAAAGACCACTTGTTGAATTTGGGTGGAATAGCAAAGAAGACTATCCACAATTATCTGAAAAGGCTATGAATATACTTGTCCATTTTTGTAATATGTATCTGGATGAGGCTGGGGTTTCTTCATATATATCACAGCAACGTAGATAGAATGCAAATGCAAAATGTTACTTCTCAATTTTTGTTTTGGAAACTATAGTTATCTTTCACATAAAAATATTTTTAATGTTAAAATGCAACAGGCTTATTATTTTTAAATGAATATTTTTAAAATTTCTTAAGTTTTATTTCTAATACAGTAAATACCAATAATTATGACCAGCATTAAAAAAAGGTCTTTGGGGCATTCAATAATTTAAGAGTGTAAAAGGATCCTGAGCCTAAATGTTTGAGAACCACCACAGTAGAAGAATATTTAACAACTAGAGGAAACACCCACAGAATATTGCTAAGTAGGGGGGAAAAAAAACAACAGCTTGTAAAAGACTACGGTAAATATCAGTGTTTGGGTTTCTTCTTTGGGGTTTCCCCCTATTTCTATTTTTCTATTACTACACAGTACATATTATATCTAATTTTCTATAACAGACAGGTGAATCGGTAGACAGATGCTTTAAAAATTCTTTCAGGCCTTCTCCCTCCAGACTCTCTAATAAAGTCCTAGACAGTGTCTGGCACATAGTAGGCATCGTGTAGCTCTTCTAAACGGCCTGGAATAGTTTTTCACACAAGGGCAATGTGTGGTCTCCCCACCATGGTGGTAGGACGTTTGCCTGCTTAAAAAAAAAAAGCATTTAACCAACTCCTATATTTAACGTTGTTTTCCATGATGCAAAGAACAATATTTAGAGTACACCTTTGGCTAAGGTCCAGGATAACAGTTCCTGAAATGAAATCTATTTTCTTCTGGAAAACGGCAGAGCTATTAAATTCTCACAACGAAAACAACAAAAATATATGATCGTTTCAATTGAAACGCTTTAAAAAAAAAAAAAGCCATGGGAGAAAGTAGGAAAGTCAGAAAATTAAACCCAGACCAGGGTTGGGGGTTTGGGGACGGGTTCAACTTCGAAATGAAGGCTGAGAACTGAAGCTTGAATGTGTTTACCTTCTAGAAACAGGGAAAGTAATCATAAATAGCAGTGGTCTATAGTATTAGAAGATGCTAAGAAAAGAAAAACTTAAAAAAAAAAATCCAAACCTGCCTGGGCTTTGGTTACCTGGCTCTTTCTGGGTGGCCCTGAGGAACCACGTCTGAGATGTCTGTTTCTGCAGCCATGCCAAGAAGCTAATGAGCATCCCCAGAGAAGCATGAGGTCCAGAATGCGACAGACCAAGGTGGCTGGCTCTGAAGAATTTCTGGAATGAGCATCCTGGATTTCAGGAGCTCCAGCGACCTTGGCCTGGCACAAGGGGAAGACAGACTCTCACACTACGTTTTCTCCTGCATGAGAGCCACCAGGGGACTGGTCGTGGAAACCGTTCCTATGGGCACGCAAGCAGCCCGAGCATCCAGTCGTGTTTCCTGCAGGCCCAGCATCGCAGCCCCTGCGGCTCTCTCCTGGTCAGACCCGAGGCACACAGACCCCTTCTGAGGTTTTCCATGCCACCTCTCTGGGAGGCTCTGGCAGGTCCACATTGCTCCCTTGGGCTGCATAATTAGCGGGCTTCGGGCCGCCATGCCTGGTATGCTGTGGTCCCCCATTCCTAAACACAGCCCGCGAGCCCCCTGCTCACCGGCGCCACTTCTGCCGCCACTCCACACACATCCCCACCCTTCCTGCCCCCAGCCCCACCTCGCCAACTGTGGGTCCCCACATGCAGCTCCAGGGCCGCCGCCACCCTTACACTGACACGTTCTCTAATCCGCTGGCAAAAGCAGAGCCAGTCCACAAAGCCCTGCTGTCACCACCTGGGAGCCCCACTCGGTCTCAACCCATTTAGAGACGTGCAAAGCTCTGGTGGGAACGCGGAAAATGCAGACAGCTGAGACAAATACTTATCTCTCATGCAGGTCCTGTCCTCTCCAATAGGCTCCATCCTCTGCCCCCCAAAATCACAAATTCCACTCTTGTCAGGGAAGGTCTTAAGAGGGCATTGAGCCTACTCCCCTGCCCGTGGGCAGAGCTGTCCTCACAATAAATGTGACAGAACAGCTGTCTATCTCGAAAGGGCCGATACCACCGCCTTTATAATATGCACAGAGCAGCTCACACCCCTGTACTTGACAAGTAACATTAAACACACAACAAAACACCATCTATAACTGTCTCCATGCCAACCAGGGACACTCCCCTAGGCCACAGGGACACCCTGTCCCCACCCAAGCCATCACGATGCCCTCTTCACATCAGCCTGGGAAAGGCCAGCGAAAACACACCGGCTGATGAGTTTTCCATTTTCAAGAACAGGGATCAGAGATGCACACCTTTCTTTGTGTTCTAGAGTTGACTTTCAGCTTCAGCAAGCAAGTGGATTTTTTTTTAATATAATAAAAAAAAGTTATATGACTTTAATTAAATGCACTTATTAAAAGGGTGAAATATTTGGAGAGGCTGTTTTTTGTGCTGGAGGCACATTTTCCAGCGTGCTGTAGAGCGTCTGCATCCGTCCGCTCTAGGCGGTTTTTAATGCACAAATAAATCCGCACCTGACGTGCTGACAGGTTATTATGCAGTGTGGCAGCCAACAAAAGTAAACACAGGGGCAAGTTTTAACCTCTTGCAGTCACAGAGCTTTCCCTGCTGGGCCCAGCTCAGGTGTACACGGCTGCTGGCAAAACCTTCCCTTCCCGGGAGCATCTTCCTATCCTGGAGCCCGGCCCGGCCCTGGAGACAGGAGGCTGCTCTCCCATCAGGCTGTCTGGAGTGTGGCAAGAGCAAACGGACAGGAGACAACCAAGGGAGGGGACGGAGAGGAAGAGCAGCACTACGTGGGGCTCCCCAAGCATCCTGCCTTGCTTCCATCCTGTTTATACTGCGGCCATAAGATCCACAGGCTTCTTTCTGCACAGCAGGCTGGTCAGCAGTCTGCCAGGGCGCTCCACGGCTCCTTCCAGCCGGCGCAGTTGGCTCTGCAGATGGAGAGCCCAGCCAGGTGTTTCTCCCAGCGTGGCCCGAAATGCAAGGGTCAGGACAGTTACTAGAGAGCTACAGGGGAATCGGGCCATTTCCATGCTTTGGACCCTAAATTATGGGCATGCAAATGAGCACAGTAAGGCATTTATTAGAACTAAACTGCAGAACGGCGTGTCTCCTGTGGCTTTGGTTAAATGGGGCTTGCAAAAGTGAGACTCCAAAGTCAGAAGTTTTGGTTGCACTTGCCTGACCCCATGCAGTGTGGCTCTGGGGGCTCACTTATCCTGCGTCCCATCTTGAAGCTGCTTTGCTCTGAGCTGCTTTCTTAAGACCTAGGTTTCCTCATCTGTATGTCTTCAGCTGGGGGACTAGGCAGAGGGAGGGAGAGTCTTAGAATGGAGGAGTGCCCCCCCACCGTCTGTAGGGGTTGTCATTCCTGCTATGTTACCCTATTGCCCAGTGGCTGAGATCAGACAATGTATTCTGCATCTGGAAGCAATAATAGCTATTGTTTTATAATTTGTTGGATGTTTGCTACAAACCATACCCAGTGCTAAGTGCTTTAATACGTTATCTCATTTTATCTCCAAACTCTCCAGGGTAGAGATCATTAACCCATTATTATCATCACTAATTTGAACAGCTATCCATGTTTCATCGCTGCTAATTCTGCCGACGATCGTTAAGGTCCTCCGTGTAGAGCTGAGGAACACTGCTGCTTAGACAAAGCAGGTTAATCCCCGCCCCCCAACAAATCCGTATCACCTGCCTAAAATGCATGAGTACGAAGAAGCAACCATGTCAACCTTTCACAAAACCGAACACACATATTTCAAATATAGAGGAGATTGGCTATGACCCCAGGAGAAACCCTCTTATTTTCTCTCTCAATACATAAGATTGGGGATACCTAAACTTATTTTTTAAACCATAAGAAAATGTGGGCACCGTGAAATGTGATGAAATAAACACAGAAAATTCCCACAGTCATGGAAGGCTGAACAAGCTGCCCCTCAAAATATCCCACCAACACATCTCTTTGCAGAAGGATCGGCTGCTCTTGACACTGGGACCCGTCCCCCCACCCCACCCCTAGCCTCTAGGATTTTGGGGCGAAGCTTTGATACCAGCTTCACAGTCAGCAAGTTATCTTCATTTCCATCCCGCCTATTCATGGCGTTTGGACTGAATGCCTTCAGTGCTGGCTGGGAACTCTGGGGCTGTGACAAGGAAAGGAAACAAGTTTGGTCGCTTGATTTCTCTTTGTCATCACACTCTCCCTCTGGTCTAGGAAGGTCCAGCAAAATGTGGGTCATCACACTGAAAGCCCCCGCCTCCCGCCCCAACCGCCCAGGCTCCAGCTGGCCATCACCAGGCAGGTCATCCATCTAGCTTGTGAACATCTATCTCTCAATCTCCTGAGTCTGCTCACTCCATGAAGCGAAGCCCGACGCCTGCTACCAAAGCTGAAAACACCAGGTCCTTCTTGTCACAGCCTCCCCCGTGTCTACAGCGAGAGCAACAGGCTGAGGTTCCCCTCATCCATCACACCTGTGCCTGACTTTGAGCCTGAAGCAGTAATCCAAAGTATACGAAGTCCTAACAGATCCGCTCTGGTGAGCATGGGGTACCAGTGACACTGAGGCTCTGCTTGGACAGGCAGGGGTTCTCACACAGCCTCCTGTACCCAGCGTCAGTGCCATGGGCTGTGGTGGACATGCCCAGCGGTAGAAGTGATGTCATCAGACCAGCTCTGCAGTGTTTGGGACGTATTCCTGGCTGCAGTGTCCACACCTGGTTTCCCCACCGTCATGCAGATGCTGACCTAATGCAATCTGCTTTTAATAAATCCCTTTTCGAGTTTAAGTTATCCAGCAGAGGTGACTGCTGTTGCTTGCAAAAAGACCTCTGATGGATTCAGGATTCTGTACAAAAACCCTGGCGCCTGTGCGTGGAAGTTATAACACTGTGTCTCTTGGGTTGGGTTCTTGTGTTTCTTTTTTCCTTTATTAATTTTAACTTTTCATTGCAATAAAATATAGAACAGAAAAACGCACTTTCCAGGAGAGTCCAGCTCATTGGATTGTCACAAAGGAAACACACCCCTAGAATCAGTACCCCCACCATAGGAAGCACGGTCATGACCAGTATTCCCCAAAGCCCTTCCTGTCATCAGCCGCAACCCATGAGAGCCACTCCCCTGACCTCTGACACCACAGATTAGCTTCGCCTGTTTGTGAACTTTATGCAAGTATGGTCATATAGTGCACAGTCTGTATCAGATCTGTCTCTATTATCTCTATCTGTTTATCTTTCACTCAACATTAAACCTGTGAGATTCATCGATACTGCTGTATTCAGATGGTACTCACTCACTTTTCACTGCTGTATAGTATTCTAGTGACTGTATCACAGTTTATGTATCCATTCTATTGTTGACAGGCACTTGGGTGCTTTCTAACTTGGGGCTATTTCAAAAAGGGCCGCTATAAACATTCTAGTACATAGTTTTGGTGAAATGTGGACTTTTTTTTTTGGTTGGGTATATATTCATGTTAATAATGAATGAATATATATATATATATATATATATATATTCAACTTTAGTCTGAACTAGCCGCCAAACAGTTCTCCAAAGTGGTCATATCCATTAGAATGATTTTTAATTGAACTCCCAGAACAACGTTCCCCACAAAGATATAAGACACTTGGGGGAGAATGAGAAGAATAAAAGCGATGCAGGTAAAAATTCATATGGGGACATTTTCCCTTTCTTACGTGATTCCACAGATGCATTAAGGAGCCCTGGTATTTGGCACTTTGCCTCCTGGCTCGACCTGGGTTAAATGATTGCTCGCAGGTCACCGTGAAAGTCAAGGGCACAGCTGGAACAAGACTTCTGAACTCTTGGCCTTCTGACCCCGCAGCAAAGAGTCACAGATTCCTGCCGGTACCAGTGGCCCCAGGAAACCAGCAGCCAAGTCTCCGCGCTTTATGTGGGCTCTTCCGAGGGGCGGTGTCTGGCATTTGGATGGGAATCATGAGCCCGGCTGTCTACGGGGCCAGCAGTAACTTAAATCAGGCCAGGAGCACCCAGCGTGGTGGGGATCAGGTCAGGAGTGGTGGGGACTCGAATAAATTGAGAGCAAATGTCCCATCTTACAGGGACATTCATTACTCAGCTTGTTAATTTTTGCCATATGGCAAAGAAGGGCCCACTGTTGCCAGATTTTCTGGCTTCTCAGGGCAAGCTGGAAAACTGGACTTTTTAAAATGAGATATTGCAATTTGTAATGTTGGCAAGTAACTTTAAGAAAAACAGTGGACACGGTCAGCCCAACAAAACACACCCATGGATCAGCTCTGGCTTGTGAACCACGGGCCGACCACCTCTGATTTAGATAGACTCAGCATTGCGCACTCATCCTAAGAGCCCCTCTGTGGCGGCCCGGGGCAGGCTTGAGTGAACATGACTGACCGTTCGCCGCAGAGAACTTAGACGAGAACCGAACGCCTTCTGTTGGAGCCCAATCCTCATGGACGATCCTTTCTGTTACCCTGATCCAGTCAGCATCGAACCTGAAGCCCTAAACATCATGAACACCTCGGCCAAGGTGCCTCACACCTGAAGGAGACGAGCTCCTTCTGTGTTTCCCTTCACATCTGGCGATGATGGGTCATGTAATAATCTCAGGTCGCTGGCTCTGCTCCCAGCCCTCGTTTCGCTTGGCGGAATCCATCTGAATTGACTACACCTGGGGCAGTGAAGCACCTCTTGTAAAACAGATTATCCCGGAAAGAAGCCATCGATGAGAACCCAGGCCCACTTCGGCAACTCAGACCTGTTTCCCAAGCAGCCCCATCTCCACGCACGCGTTTTCGGCACTTTGCCTCGCCAAGTTGGTGGCATCAGCACATACGAAAGCAGGCTACCTCATTCTTGCCTACTTCCCCCCAACTGTTAAGCACAGCTACCGTCTCCCTGCCTCTGCCCTCATTCCTTCCATCCGAATACCCCAGAAAACACATCATACACACGCGTGCGCACACACACACACACACACACACACACACACACACACACACACCCATTCACCAATTCCAAGAGTGAACAGGTGGGAACCATCTAGCAGCAAACATGGAAGGGAATAAATGTGCACTATTTTCTCTTGGCCTCACCACCCACTTTCTAGTTCCTACTTAGGTCAGGCACATAGTGGGCACTCTATAAATATCTGTCAAATGTCCTACAGTTCCCAAGACAAATTTGCAAAGTCTCATGTGTGCTATTAGAAAAGCAAACAGCTGTTTTGGAATGACAGGAGTGCTTACCAAGGATGTGTAATCTCACCACACCCTGCAGGCAGGTTGAGACAGGTGTCCTCAGACAAGGAAACAGAGGCACATAGAAGCACTGCAGCCACCTGGGCGAAGGGCAGTCGGACAGGCGAGAGGAAAAGCCTGTTCCCGATCGTAAGCCTCTGAAACCCTTCGTGTGCCTGCTTCCAGACTGGCTACATGTCATCGGTGACCATGATAACAAATTAATAACCTAAGTACTAAATAAACATAAGTTACGTACCAGACACTTGAGGTCATGAACTAATATAATTCTTGCAACAACCCCTATAAGGCTCGACTGAAGAGTCTTAAGGAGGATAAATAGCTTACCCAAGGAAATTATCAAGTTAAGTCCCTGAGGATCTCCAGTGCGGGGCGGGGGTTGGGGAAATATGGTGTGCCGACATTTTGGGTTGTCACAGTTCAAGGGGTGCTGCTGACAGTTAGTAGGCAGGGGGCAGGGATGCTGAATATCTGCCCAACGCATGACTTTCCCCACTGAAATGCCAGCAGCACCCCAGTGGAGAAGCACTGGTTCTTTTTAGCAAGGGCAGCGACACAATCTGAATGGACAAATCTGCCCCGAGAGCCCCGGCTTTTCTTCCTGTTCCATCCTGCGATTTCTAAGATGTTATTAATGCCACATGGACAGCTTCCGGGTCAAACGGCTGACTGCCATCTGGGCAACATCTTATAGTCATGTTCGCGTGTACAGAATGGAACTTGATCTAGAACCAAAAAAAAAAAGTGTCTCTACCACCAGCTAAAAGCTATTTAAGAAGCCTTCTCTGTAGGCTATCGCTCTGAATTTCATGCTGTAAGGAAGTGCTCTACTTTATTATTTTTTAAAGATGGAGGCGTTGCTTCAAAGGCTGCAATTCCATAGAAGAGAGAGAACGGATAGAATCAAGAAGACCATGAGTAGCACCAAATAACCAGAGAAGATCATACATACGAGTACGTGTGCAAAGATTTGAGTGCCATAGGGGAAGGCCTGAGACTCATGAAGGAAGTGGGACTTCCAACTGGGCTTCAAAAGATGGAACTGAGATAACAAGATCACGTGAGAACCAGCCTGCCAAGGTGAGGGCATTGAGGAGACCACCTTAGACGAACCGCAGGTCCAGTTTCAGAGCAGAAAGGGGTAAACCGAGAAAAGGCAGTTTGCACAAGACTGAGGAAGGATCCCATGTGCATCCGAGGAATTTTGATCTATCCTGTGGGACGTAGGATTCCATCATAAGTCGGATGCAGGAGAGATGGAAGCGGTCATGTCAGGAGTGAAGAGGCTGGACAGGGCGTGGGGGGCGGCGGAAGGGTCAGTCAGACGTTCTCGCCATAAACCCACATGCATTAGAACCTCCATGAGGTAGAAGCAACGGAAACAGCCACCGAGCCTTGCCAATTCCTTCTCAATACCCTTTTTTGTACTCAACTGGACAGCAAACTGCGTCAGGGGCCTGAGAGAGGGTGAAGGGTTGAACCTCACTGCACATTTTAAGAGTCTGATAACCAGAAGAATGATGGCACTACTGCTAATGAAAAATATTGAGGAAGGGGAGTTTAACCACAAAGCATTCAGGTAGAATGTCTGGGGTTTAGAGACAATCTTTTGTTTGTTTGGGGTTTTTAAAAAAATATTCTTTAATTTTTCCATTACAGTTGACATACAATATTACATTAGTTTCAGGTGTACAACATAATGATTAGACACTTATATACCTTACAAAGTGATCACCCCAATAAAGCCACACATGGTTATTATAATATTATTGACTATATTCCCTATGCTGTACTTTACATCCCCATGACTGTTTTGTGACTGCCAGTTACTTAATCCCCTTTTTTTACCCATTCCCCCTCTGATCTGGCAATCGTCAAAATGTTCTCCAAACTCATAGATACAGAGAACATTTTGTCATTCTCAGATACAGAACAAGACCTCGCCCAGCAGCAGCAAACTTCCTATGCTAATCTGTGACGTCCGTGGCTCCCAACGAAACGTGCCACCTGATTTTACAGCCTCGTTTAATCCCCTGCCCTTGAATTTAGGCTGGCCCTGGGACTTTGCTTTAATCAACAGAATGTGGCAGAAGTTACGCTTCCTGGCCTCAGTCTTAAGGGGACCTGGCAGCCATGTGAGAAGTCACTATGGGAGGGAATCACACAGAGAGACCCTTTGGAGAAAGAGAAGCCCTGAGGTGGTGAGGAAACACAGAGACAGGCCAGCTCTCCCAGTGACCCGCTGCGCCCTGCCTCGGCCAGCTCTCCAGCTGAAGAAGGCTTCCTGGAGTAACCACGAACCAGACTCTCAGAAGAGTCGCCCAGCCAAGCCCAGCCCAGGCACCAGAATCATGAACAATTAAGAGTTGCTGTTTTAAGTCATTCAGTTTTGGGGTGGTTTGTTATGTGGCAATAGACAATGGATACACTTCCATAAAGCCATTGGCTGTGCTGCCTGCCCTGCTGACCCCTGTGCACAGACAGGCAGGCATACGCCCATCCTTAGAGATAACAAGTGTGGCAATAAACAGCCGAGATACAGAGTCACTGCCACCTACAAATGTCTCCCTCCACCTCCTGGTACCCAAGCTTAGCACCTAGTTGGCACCTAGGTAAACAGTTGTAAAATGGACGCATAGCCATCAGTCTGACTTTAAGAGAAGCCTATTCAGAGCTCACATCTTGCAAACCTTCCCAGGAACGCATAACCCTCAGCGTCTGGAAATGTTCTCGCCGATCTGACTATAATCCCCCCGTGAGGGTCTGAAAGCCCATCTCCTCCTCTCCAGGATGGATGGATGGATGGATGATAGCCAGGCACTACTTCCGTGTTCACCAACACGGCACCTTCCTTAGCCGAGTCGAGTTCTCTTTTCACCACGAAAGGCGGCTACTGTGCTGGACTCCTGCACACTTGATTATCCCAGCCTCCCCTGGAACCTCCTGGGGGCCTTGTTAAAAGGCAGAGTCTGCTTCAATGGGTCACGGGTGGGGCCTGAGACTCTGCATTTCTGGCAAGTTCCCAACTGACGATGGTCCAAAGACCACACTTGGCGTGGCCCTCCCGTTTTACAGACGAGACAGACGTGCAGAGCGAGGGTTCTACCGCGCACTTCAGGTCCTTGCACAGTGTATGTTCCCACATGGAAGTGTTAGGTTTAAGCCAGGGCAGGAAGGCGGGGTGGGGCTTCCTTAGCTGTAGAAGACTGGTTCTACAGGAGTCGCTCCCTGGCCACCTAAGAAAAGGCTCACTGAATTGGAAGCATCATGCAGCTCCTGAAAATGCAGACTCCCAGGCTCTGCTGCTGGAGACAGACTCGTGGGCCTGGCATGGGGCCCTGGGAAACGGTGTTCCCGAAACAGTTCCATGGGTGACTTTGACTCACAGCTAAGTTTGGTATTATTCACCTAGCCTACTTGGGAGGCAGTGGCTCCAAGAAAGTAAGACTCAGAATTACTAGGTAGCCAATATTTATTAAGGGGTATCTACATTCCAGGCACTGTTCTGGTTGAAGTCGATATGAAATGATTTAAGCATCACCACAACTCTCTCTGGTAAGTACTAGGATTCTTCCCATTTTACAGGAGGCAAAACTGAGGCACAGAGCAGCTAAATAATTTGGCAAAAGCCGCGCACACCCCCACCCCCACCCCACCCCCGCCTAAGGGGCTGAGCCAGTATCAGAACCCAGGTACTTAACTCCAGTCCACACTGTGGCCAACTGGAGTAGTGTTTTTCCAAGCAGAAGTCAGACATCACTAGTTTCAGAGATTATTGATCCGTGATCCTTGGGGGAGAAATGGTAGGACATGATCTGATGCCAATCTGGGAGACACTGGGTTCAAACAAAAAGATTTCTTCCTGCAGAACGTCTCAGAGACTCCCCAGCACACATAAGCATATGAATTTCCTAGAAGGGGGTGCATTTTGCCACATTCTCCAAACGTCCTGAGGACAGAATCCTTTTGCCCAACAGCATCCCAGGGCATAAGGATGCCAGGAAACTCCTTTCGGGAACCACGGGTCCAGAGCAACACTTCTCAAATTTTAATGTCATGGAGCCACCTGGGCACTTGTTAAAATGCAGGTTCCGACTCGCTAGGTCTGGGCTGGGGTCTGGGAATCTGCATTTCCAGTAAGCTACCAAGCACTGCTGATGCTGCTTCACCCTTGGCCCGGTGAGGACCTGGAGCACAGTGCTGGCTGGCTCGGCTCTGTTCCACCTCCCCAGACAAGCCTTAGTCCAGCACATCATCCCCAAGAGAACAGCCCGTATGCAGATTTCCGGGGGCTCCAGCCACAGCTTACCTCCCCAAACCTGGAACTATTCCACACATTGCAAGTTTCCTCACAGGCCCTCGGGGCATCCAGACCCTTCCAGGGAAGCTTCTATCCCAGGGTCCGTACCCCAGCCCTTCTCTCTGTCTTTCCACACACGCCGCACCCCTGCCCTGGCCTCACACAGCCCTGACTGGGAAGGTGAAGTCCACTCAGCGGGCCGCCTCGCTCCCCCGCCTGCCAAGATTGCCGGGGATCCTGGGCAAGGAAGGCAGAGAAGGTGAAAGGAGGATAAGCAGAGACCAAGGAGGCCCCGTGAGGTCTTGTGACCGACGGGGCCTCCTGGTGCCGCCGAGGTGGCAGTGCCAACACGCAGTGCTGAAATACTTGGCCGGTCTCCGAAGCAAACACCCAATCTAAACAGGCCCTAGTGTGTCTCCGAACAGACTGTGTAAATAAGGGGGTGGGGGGGAACCCAACTGGCCACAGATCCAGCTTTCAAACACGTTGAAACAAAATAATCCCTCTCTTCCCCTCCCTCCCTCTTGTGCTCTCGCTCTCTCTCTTTCTCTCTCTCTCTCTCTTTTTTTTAAATTTCCACTGGTGCCGAGGCCTCAGTGGAGCCTGGCTGGCGGCTTGTTAGAGCCTGCAGCCTACCTGTCCTGCATAGGAATGAAGTCTGGAGGGGTTACATGATCTGCCTGCACTGCTGGTCAGGGACTACGCTCCCGCATTCAGAGTCCAGGACACAGAGAAAAAGCTGTTCTTCGAGGGCCGAGGAGGAGCGGGACCTGGGGGCCGGCTGGGGTGGGGGAGGGGCGTGATGGAGGGCAGCAAGCTGCCCAGATTGACCAATGAACCTGACCAGGGCAGCCTGTCCCCGAGCCCTAAAAATCGCACCCTGCATCCAAACAGCAAAGCCCGACCGCGGCACTGGCTGCTCCACAGAACAGAGCTGGAAACACAAGAACGGGTCGGGCAGGAGCAGCTCACGCTCGGCCACCCACTTCTCAGGTGTCTCTGAGCTCCACGTGTGTGTACAAGGGGGCAGCTGGCTTGTGGTTTGTTGCTGGTTTGGGATTGGGTTTTGCACTTTCTAATGGCGGGGGTGGGGGACTGGGTGCATGAGTCATTTGCGGATTAGAACCCACCTCCCCCCCCTGCAAGTTGAAACAATGGAGTTGTCTTTCCCCAGTTCTTGCCAATGTCTCTTACTCAATCTTGGATCAAAAGGGCGGTAGGGAGGGGACTCCAGACAGGCCCAGCTGTTAGAATTGCGCTGTGGACATCCGACCCAGGAGGGAAGTCGGGGCTGGCTGGACAAGGTGGGTGAAGACACAGTGAGGGGGTGACTTCATGTGTGGAGCCCTCGGTGACACGGGAGGGGGAAAGGGCCAACGGCCGGTGTGACCTTGCTGTTTCACATCCACCCACCATCTCCCACCTTGCTCATATTCTTAGAAATAGGGTTGTGACTCGATCCTTTCTACAGGCCAGTTCCTTATAGGCATTTCACGGCGATTATTTACAACCCTCGTTACTAAGAAGAGACCAGACTCTGCCGGGTGAGCCCCAACAGCCCGCGGCTCAGCAGGAAGAAAAGTCTAGGTCTGAAGTCCAAGAATATCATCAAGTCCTTATGAAGCATCCGCTGTTGTAACGTAATTTTAAAACGCTGGTTTGAAGAGCCTGTCTGAGATTATCCAGGTCTGTGGGCAGAGCCAACGCCACACCCATTTGTGGGGTTTATGCTTCCTTTTCAAAATTAAAAAAAAAAAATCCCTTACACACTAATGTCCATGTCCATCTGGTACGTGGTCATGGACTCAGCATTGCATACAAGAAGAGAGCCCAGAAAAATCAGGCCCGATGACCCCAGCTTTGAAGGAATGTATAGCTTTGCTGGGAGAGATCTAACTTACCCACCAGAGTTTAACAGCTTTTGTCTCTTCAGAGGGTGCACCCCTGGAAACAGTGGGCTCTAGATCATGTTTATTGAATCAATGGGGAAACAGTTTGCAAGGGGGAAAAAGCAACTCTGTCCTGTTATTCAGATATTTATTGAGCATCTACGATGTGTGTCTCCCTTGGCTGGACATAGGGACCCAGCTAAGATGAGAGAGCCCAGGTACGGGGCTAAGTCTGGTGACGAGAGTGATCCTAGAGTCATGGCATGAGCTGTGCTGTGCAAATCCCCGAGGGACATCCCTGTGCTCCCCAGCTCTGGGCATCTGACAGAGACACAGCCCGTGCCGGGGAGGGGCTTATGAACTAAGGAAGGAAAACTTATCCACAACAGAGGGGAGCATGGAAGCAGTAAGCCCTCCTTTTCATTCCTGAGGTCCCCAGAGGTCCAAACAGAGGTAAGCTGACTCAGTAAGTCCCTCCTTATAACAGAATCCCGCTTCCCGCCACATCAGCCCGCTAAGCAGAGGCGACACCCACGGGACATAAACTGAGGCCACGAGACTCCACGGCACACCCACCAGGATGGCTAAATTGTAAAAAGTGACGGCACCCAATGTTAATGAAGAGTGGGGCACCTGGAACTCGCACACCCCGTTGGTGGGAGCATAAAAGGACACAGGCACTTTGGGGAAATGTTGGTGGTTTCTTATCAAACTACACAGACACCTACTGTGTGACCCAGCGGTGCCACGCCTAGTCCTTTACCCAAGAGAAATGAAAATGTGCATCCACCAGAAGTTTGGTCAAGAATGTTCATGGCACCCCCCCCCTCCGCCCCGCCCCAGAACCAGGGCAGGTGCCCATCAACAGGACAATGGATGAACTGTGGCACAGTGATACGACAAAGTGGCACTCAGCAGTAAAACGGCACAAACCTCTGACACAGGCAATGTCATGCAGGAATCTCAACAGCATTGTGTTAAGTGGAAGGAAAGTTATACGTACGGTGGCAAATCACTGCCTGGTTCCATTTCTATAAAGCTCCCCTCGAATCGACACAACTCACCCAGGGAGGGGAAAAAAATCAGCTGAGACGTTGCCACTGGGGCTGTGGGGGTGCAGATGGGCTGGCAAAGGCCACGCGGGAACTTGCTGGGGTGCTGGTAGCATCTGAACCCATGGGACCCTACAGATTTGTGCAGCCCCTGGCGTGCAAATTTTACCTTAAAACCAAATATGAAAACCCTGAGACTAAACACTAAATTCTAGTTCATGATATGCAAGCTGCGGTATTTGGAGGGACGTATACCTGTGTCTGCAACTTGGAATGGATCAAAGAAAATGGGACAGGGAGATGCCTGGAGATCAGGCCGGATATGTGATAAAACAAGCCCAACGAAAAGTCATTTGTGGAGTTGCCATGGTGGGTCTACGGGTAATCACTGTAAAATTCTTCACTGGTCGTGTACATGTGCAAATTTCCAGGCTGAAAAATGGAGGGGGTGGGGGGAGGGAAGGGAAGCGTATCCCAAACAGCTTCATGTGGCAAGAACATTGATGTGGGGAGTTTGCAAACCCATGGGGTACAGACTGGGGAGGCTGGGGAGACAGGAGAAGAAGGGAGGGCACTGGAGGCTCCCAGGGCCGATTTCAAGCCACCCCATGCAGAGATGCGCGTTGGGGTCTGGGTTAAAACCAAAGTCAGGGGCCTGGGTCTGCCTTCAGCTATTCGGCACAAGATGCAATTTCCTGTTCCTCAGGATTAAGCACCTCTTAGACTTGAACTGCCTCTTGCTAAATAGCATTTTGATGAGTTAAGTGTAAATGAATCAGAGACAAATGGATTAAGTTTCTAAGCACACAGACGGGATTGAAGGACAAAAAAAAAAAAAAGAAAAGAACGGGAGACAGGGACATCATGGGGGGTGGGGTGGCAAGCGAAGGGTCTCTGTTTCAAACCCTGCACAAAAACGCCTGTCTGGAAATGCTTGATTGACTTGCTGATCTCCAGCCCATGCACAGAGCCAGCAAACGAGCAAGCCAGCGATGGAGGGCTTCTGGGGCCCAGCTCTTTAATATTCAAATGACTTTGAAAAATATTTCTCCTCCTGGAAAGCAGAGGGGAGAGGAAATGCTTTGAAGTCCTCCGGGTTATTTAATTATTTTTTTCAAAGGTAAAGCAGTATATTTTTATCCAGTATTAAATAAACATTTTTTTTTTTAATGGTATGTTCAAAGCCTTTAAGCCTCTGATGTTGGTTCGGGATACTTTTTGTTTTGTGTTCTGCGGGGGGAAGGAGGGTGGTACCCCTTCTTGCCAAATGTTCTGGAAGCACCGACCACGAGACCGGGGACGTCTACCAGGCCAGGATGCGATCATGGGGGAGAAGAGGCTCGGACAGGCTCTGGTGACCTTTCTCGAGAGGCAAGTAGCAGCCCAGCTGGTGCAGCGTGCAGGTGGCATGGCTTCCAGGGCCATGCACAGAGCATGGCGCTCGCCTCAGGGAAACTCCAGGCTCCAGCTCTGAGCTGCCGATCCTGGGGCCACCCTCCCGGGACATGTGAATTGATGGAACCACATCTTTCACCCGTCACCACCAGGAAGGATGACAATGGCCATGTCCCCACACACGGACACTTTTCAGGTACTTAAGAGGTAAGGTGGGACGAGGACATATGAAGTCAATGTGACTTTATGAGAGACTCTGGGCTGAGAGAAAAAAAGTCACACCTACGCAGGATTTTTTTCTTTTTTTTTTCAACTGGCCTAATTTAGACACAACATATACAAACACAAGCCACAAAGATTATTTGGGCACAGGGCATGGGACAGTGGGATGGGAATGGGGACAGCGTAATCATGAGCCTCAAATACTTGATGTTTGAGGAACAGCCCATAAATTCTTAGTAAGTGAATTAACAAATAAATATAATTCACACTCTCTATCATAGAAGTGGCAGCCATTAGCATAAAAGTTTTTAGAAAAGATGTGTTTGGGGGTGGGGGGGGGCGGAGAACGTTAATCAGGCTGTGTGGTTTTAAATAGCTTTTGCAAATTTTGCCTTATGAGCTCAGGGTCAGTAAACCCATTGTACAGATGGTTAAAAATCGAGCCGCGAAGTAAGTAACTGCTAAGGCCACACAGCTGGTAAGCAATGGGTTCAAACCCAGGTCTCTCCAATTCCAATGTCATAGCCTCCGTTGCCTGCCCGGCTGTACATCCAGAAGGATGCTTATACCCTGAAGGATCCGCAGAGTCTAACGGAGAGAGTACAATATCAGAACAACAACAGCAAATCTGTATTCACATGTTCCTTTCTTTGCCTCGAGGGACTGAGGTTTATTAATTATTTTAAACATAAAATAACTCACATTACAAACTAGAAAATTAAGATCACCTATAATCACAGCACTCAGGAATAATCTGTTCATCTCTTGTTAAAAACCCTTCCGTACATTTTAAGTGTGCATATACTTTTTGGGGGGAATGTTTTTTAGATGTACAGAAAAGTTGCAAAGATAGTACAGAGCTCTCATATATCGTTCACCCATGAAAGACGAAATGTCATGAACAATTGACATAGCCATGGCATATTTGTCAAAACTGAGAAATCAACATGGGTGCCTTACTATTAAGTACAGATTTTAGATGGATTACCCCACTTTCTCTACCAGTGTCTTTTTTTTTCTGGTCCAGGATCCAACCTAGCATTCCACACAGGAGTGCACACATCTAGTTTTTAAACAGATTGTTTTTACGCAACAGTTCATCATGAGCCTATTGCTGTTATCGACAAACAGAAGCCTAGAGCACCATTTCCAACAGCTTCCTAGTACTCCCCTCTGTAAATGGAGGTGACACCCTCCTTTTGAAGGGCATTTCCACTGCTTTCATTTTTCACCGTTCTGTAAACATAGGACGGACAAAATTTATCCATGCTGTGCATACCTGTCTGATGACGCTCTCAGGATAAATTTCTAGAAGCACATTGGGAGTGTGTCAGGAGTATACCCTTCAAGGATTCTAATTCATTTCGCCACACTCACCTTCACAAAGCCTGAACCCACTTTGCCTTACCACCGATAGATGAGTAACTTAGATTCATTTTGGACAATAAAGGACTTACTTAGCAAACAAGCTCTTCGACACCCTAGAGAAAAAACCATGGGACTGGAAAGAGTTAATGGACTTTCCAGACAGCCATTTCACCCCCCGCAAAACCAGGCTGATCATGTTAGAGTCACTCAGAAATTAAACTGTCATTCTCTTCAATTCAAGCTGTCCCCACTCTCCTCCCTGGGTCTGAGAGACAGAGAGATCTTTGGCATTCTGATCATGGAATTACTTTTGGGGTACAGGGGCAACCCCCACCGAGTTTAATTTCCTTCTCATCTCTCTGTGGTGTCTACTGAAACTCCCCACTGAAAAATCCCTGAGCAGGCTTGTGCAGTAACATGTACAACAGGAAGGACAGAAGCATTCGATAGTCAGCAAAGTTACTTGCCTTTTTTTTTTTTTTAAAGGCGAAAAGCAATGGCTCACATTGAGCTTGAACCAGAAACCTGCCCAGCGTGCTAACTGTGGCCATGCTCTCTCTTCTAAAAGCAGCCTGTATTTTATTTCCAGGCTGCCGATCCTCAATGCAAAACATTTGGTCCCCATGCTTAGCACTGTAAAATGTGATATATGTTTGTGATGACTGGGGCAGGAAAAAGGTAGCAGGAAAGGTTGAGAGCCGTGGAGGCCTACCCCTTGCTGGGGAATTCTTAAGTGCCATCCTGGCTTGTGAAAAGGAAAAAAAGAAAGAAAGGAAAAGGAAAAACACGCTACTGGTCAGAGGGAATGCTCTTCCATGCCAAGCTCAGCTTGAATTCATCCACAACACAACCTCTTGAAGGGGAAACACTGCTTTAAACTAAGAATCTCTTCTCTAAACGCAACTGATTAAAAACAACAGGAAGTTGAGACTATTCCGGGAGG
The DNA here is from genome assembly GCF_001890085.2 of Hipposideros armiger. Lineage (NCBI taxonomy): Eukaryota > Metazoa > Chordata > Mammalia > Chiroptera > Hipposideridae > Hipposideros > Hipposideros armiger. Next base: position 1,681,693 of record NW_017731500.1, on the reverse strand, counting down.
AAAGGAGCTGCAACATGAGATCCTTTCTTCACCCCAATGTTTGCAATCTTGTCACTCTGGTCAAGGCCACTCCTTCAGGTCAGGAGGGACCAAGCCTTGGAGGAGAAGGAAGACAAGTCCATTTCGCCGAGAACAATGTCCACGGCCTCAGGTCGGTTCTCTCCCTGGGGCCGCTGTGGTCTGGGTGAGTGGCTGGTAGAACCCATTTCACTTTTGACTTCTGCCCAGCAACCGCAGGAGGTTCTGCCCAGGGAAGAGAAAACGCTAATGGGTTACAGGGATACGGGGTCTGCCCCAACGACATTCATGTCCCTGTTTCTACATGGTCCCCTGGTCACTGCAGAGGAGAGGGCTTCCGTCGGGGGACAATACAGGGAATCTGATTGCAAGGCAGGAAAAAGAAATAGACTTGAGGACAAAGGGGATGCTTTCTCTCGTAAGCTGATCAAGTATGATAGTAACTCAAGATGGGCCAGTGACTGCCCAGAGAACTTCAAAGCCCTAGCTAAGCACGAAAAGCAGCATCCTTCTAGGGTATTTTCCGGGGTGAAACAAGCACATTTCTGCTAACGGAGCCCTTTTAGGCCTATCTGGAGGTCTTGGACAAGTAGGCGATCCCACCTATCAACCTGAAGGCCAAAGCCAGTACAAGTCCAGACCTTAGGCGTCTAAGCGTGCGAGTGCGTATACGCGTGCCTTACCGTGAAGCAGAATGTACAAAAAAGTGACCCCCCGCCCTTGTGCGAGGATCTACCAAAGGCCCGAGCTGTAAGCAATACTCCCTCAGTGTTGTCTGTTTGTTTTCTTTTAATTGTGAACAGCTATGCTCCATGAGCACAAACTGCAAAAGTGGGAGGGTATAGGGACAGACCTTTGTACTGTAAATACAACATGCTGCTGGAATCAAATAAAGCTTGCAGCAAATTAAGCCTGACGTTTAGAACAACCGTAGTGTTATGGCACTCCACAGAGCCCCGGCATACAAGACAAACCTCTTCCAGAGGTGACTCAAAGGACACCTCTGGGGGCCCAAGGAAAGCAGAGAACTCCCTGTAAGTCCGTCTGGAGGTCTGAATGACAGAGGCTGTCGCTGGGACTCACATTCAGGCAGCCTGGTCCAGGACGCCTCCCTGCGCTGTGTCACAGGACAAGCTCAACCACAGGACTCCTTCTCGTAAGGGTTCCGATTCCAGCCAAGGAAGGCTGGCTGTGGAAGGTCCCAGAGGTGGCTTGGGAGCACCTGCTGGAAGGACTGCAGATGTCCCCTTCCTCTCTGTGTCTCCAGGTCAGAGAATCCAGGAAGTGTAATCAAGGACGGCTGTGGCCCTCCTCCTTTAAAGATCATAAATGTCTGTTGCCTTCACATCACCTATACTCCTTCTCATTATGGAGTAACTTGCATGTAAAGCAACACAGGTGAGAACTAGAGTGCTTTTTGTCCCTCAGAACGCAGGGTGGTTGTTTCATCCACTGTACTGTCCCAGCTGGGCTCCATCCGAGAAGTGGCTGGGGTTACACACACACACACACACACACACACACGTGTACACACATGCTCACAGGCTTCCAGAATGCCCATCCCTTCTCCTCCACCTGCTCTCAGGTTCCCCAGCTGCAGTGACCGGGGTGGGCCCCACATTCCCCATACCCCAGAGAAGAAAAACCAGAGGGCAATTCTGGAATACAGGGCACCTCGGGAGAGAAATATAGGGGCAGTTAAAACCCATAAAGTGATAAGAATGCTCTATGCTCCCTGATCAGCCAAGCAGAGAGGAGTAAGGAGAAAACTGAAGTGTGTGTGTGTGTGTGTGTGTGTTTGGGTGGGGGTGGGGGGACCTAACCCAAAGGCTGTGTCCCAATTTGCCCCTGTCCCCTCCCCATCCTGCCAGAAGACAAGAGGAGTGATTTGACTCCTGGGTCCCTCTTACCAGCCCCCCTAGAGGTGGGCAGTGAGAGAAGATGAAGGGACAGCCGTGACACCCCTGGACTGACCACCCAAGCTTCCGGGCTGCGGCAAGCAGATGGTGGAGCTGGTTGGGAGCTGTGAAGTACACGGCTGCGCTCCGTGCCAATCTCTCAGCGGGGAGCTGAACTTGGCCACCCATGTTCAGAGGGCCTCATTCCACATGTGCCCAGCCTAGGCAGGGGCTGGGGTCTACCAGATGGCAGAAAGGTTGATTGCAGGAGTTTTGGGGTCATTTGTTCATTCATATATTCAACAATTAAAGAGCCTGCTCTGTGCCATGTATTAGAAATACAATGTGGGACAAAACCAGCCACCTCCCCAGATCAGTGGAGGGGACCAACATTAATCAAACAGATACGGCAATGACTCTATGGCTACAGATTGTGTGAGCCCCCAGAGGGTTGGCAACCCAGTTATACGGTCCTGGCTATCAAATGAACTTGGCCTACAAGGCTAGAGACAGAACCTAAAGAAGTTACTGTCGATCTGCTCTTGACTTTGAGTGAGTCATGTCCTCCTTCTAAGCCTCTCTTTCCTCACCTGTAAAATGGGTCATTCTACGTATGTCTGTCGGGAGGCTGGAAAGTGAGTCCGCATTGTAGGACTTCGCTAAACGACAGCTCTCAGTGTTTGATGGGGAGGACGCCTTAGCATAAAGAGATCCCGTTTAAGCTCACAGAGGCAGCCCCTTAAGGCTCCCTCGGCCAAGCCTCAGAGACCCACACTCCTCTCTTCCCCAGCAGACAGACCTGGGCTTTCTCCCTGAATCTCGGAAGAGTCTGAGAGTGTCTGACTCTTTGCATTCCCTCATCCAGCTTGATTCCAGCGAAACGCTCTCACCGCTCCTGTTACGTCAGCCCTGCGTCTCTTTAAGCAACCGCTGCCAGCGCTGTGGGGGATTCGTGGTGACTCAGCCCTGGCCCCGGAGAAGCTGGAGGCACTATCGCTCAGCCAGGATGTGGCTGCAAGCCCTGGGGCTGGAGACAAAGCTGCTCTCTGGGGCCTTCGCAGGCCCCCTCCCCTCAGCTCGACAGGCAGAGTGTGGTCCCAGCCACCACCCCCAAGATGCACATTCAGAGGCTGGCTATGGTCTCTTGGGGGCTTCAAGGCAAGACGACTGCCCGCCTCGACCCCATAAGAGACATCGAGCAACCGGGGGAAAAGCAAGCGTGTGTTTTTGCCTCTTTTCCCTCTTGTTCAAGGCAGCTTATCTGAGTGTAGACAGAGCTTGGCTTGTTTTCTCCTCGCTGAGGAGGCAGGACCAGGGAGGGAACCGGCAAAGCGAGGGTACGAAGCCGAGCTTAAATCTGGTGGCCCCAGAACACTCAGGAGCCCCACTGAGATTGTAACCGGCCTGTTTCCACCCATTTCCAAGCAACGTGACACGAAATCCATCGGCACGTTATCACCGAGCCAGTGACCTGGAAGGCACTGGAGATCCCTCGGCCCCACGCCCTGCGCCACAGTGTGTAGGGCACTCCGACGAAGGGGGAAGAAGACGCAGTCTCTGCCCAGAGCCCACGGCCCCAAGAATGTCCTTTCCCAGCTGCAGGAGGAAGTGAGGTCCAGTCCCTGGAAGGCGAGCGGAGGTCGCCCAGCGAGGGGCTGAGGCCAGGCAGCTCGCTCAAGGGCAAGTCACATGTCCACCCTCTCATAGATTCCTGGTGGGCACGGTTTAGGGGCCTTCCAGAGAAGCGCTCACAGCCAGGGTCAGTCTCGGGAAGTTAGGACAAGCCTGCCTGAACCTGTTTGAAGGCACACAATTTACCCGCCCAGCTCGGCTCTTCTCTGGTTAGTATCTCCCTTGAAACACCTGAGCAAAGACCTAGCCGTTGTTCCTTTATTCTCCAACTGAAAAAACAAAACAAAACAAGAACAAACAAAAAAACGCTTCACCTGTTTATATTCCTCTCCCTAGGACCACTTGCTAGTATGTCTGAAACAATTTCATCTCAAGGGTGGCATATTGAGGGCTGCATCCCCAGATACTCAAATCTGGCGTGTATATACAGACACACCGTGCTCCAAACCTGGAGGTATTTTAGAAAGGGAGCCTCGCATTAAAAATGAAAATCCCCTGAACACTAAAAGAGGGTGAGTTTTTACCGTGTGTCAATTAGACTTCAATAAACCTGACTTTAGAAAAAATCCACAGGTCCACGTTTCCTACACACACACACACACACACACACACACACACACATTAGGAAGCAAAGAAGGAAATTCACATCTTTTTCCTTGACTGGAATGTGGGACTGATTTTTTTTTTAATTAAAAATAAAAAACTCCCTCTTTCAAAAAAACAAAAATGGGTTTGCCTCCAATGGCCAAGCAAAGAGATGGACTCGTCCTTTGGAGGTGCCTGCCGCTGGAAGGCGCCTGACCAGTTCCTGCCCAGCTCCAGCCAAGAGTGGGAACCAGGCGCTGTGCGGGCCTCACACAGCCCAGGGCCAATGATTCACAGCCGGGGAACGGAACAAAGGTTACGCAACTCATAGCCTAAAACAGAAGCTGACATCAGGTGCCCGCCCTCATCTCCACAGCTTCCTTCGTGCACTCACATAGTAGGTACTTGATAAATTTCATCAGGCCACAAACCCTGGAAGGGACAGGGCACAGAGGAACTCTTTCAACTTTCTAGAGCCCATCTGTGTCATGCACAAGATTAATGAGGGCCAGTGCCGTGTCACCAATGTCCCAGGGATCAGCCTAGAGGAATGGAAACGTGAATGAGTTGGGAATAGTCTCAGAGTGGGAGAAATTCCAAAAATGGTGGAGCAAATAAAGCAAGAAAGTGAAAAACGGGGACATTTTGTTTTGTTGCCGACTTGGATAGAAGCAAGGGTTTTCTCCTTGTCCCAGAACAAACCAAAAGGCTAGAGCTTTTCAGAATCCTGAAAACCAGCAAATGCGTCTGATTCAGTGATACACTAAGCCTTGTAAATGCGTTCTAGAAGTTGCCAGAACTCTGAAATGGCAAAGGGGTGGGGCGGACCACACTCATTTTTTTTGATCCTAGGTTTTATGAACAATAAGCAATTACCGCACACATCCTGAATGTCAGGTACTACAAAGTGATTTACGGTTACCAGTACAGTCAATCATCACACAATCATCAGAGCCCTAAAGGGTGGGCTTTGTCATCCCGATTTTATAGGTGGAAAAGCTGAAGTCATGCTGCGAGGTGATGGCAGAGGGAAGACACACCCGCCCGGCTGACTCTAAAGCCCACACCGCTAACAGGGTAGTTACACTGACTCTGATTAAAAGGGAGGGCTCGCCTATGCGATGTGCTGAGAGCCAGGTGTCCAAAGAGGAATTGGTTTTGTGACTTGTCAGGTTTCTCATGCAGAGGATGGGAGGACAGTCGCACTTGGCCTGATCACGGGGTAGAGGGCGCTCGGGAGGGGTCCCTCCCCCCGCAGCCTTCCCCAGACCCTGGCAGCTCCTGACTCTGAAGCCCAATTGTCTCTGCCCAGCCTGGCAGAGAGGGAGGGCCTGGTGGCTTCAATGAAAGTCAAGATGGCCTCCCCAGGTAGGCAGTGTCAAGTCTCCAGGTAGTAGGCCCCTGGATACAGACCTCAGAGGCTCCCCGCTGCAGGAACAAGTGAAGGCTACCCCAGAGGTCCCCAGCATTGGTCCCACTGTCCCTTGGAGGAGTCCCTACCCAGAGAAGAAGACAAGTGAATCCAGACCCTGAAGACACTAGGGTATGTGGAAGCACCCAGACACAAAAGGTCACATAATGTGTGACTCTGTTTCCATGAAATGTCCAGAATAGGCAAATGCATAGCAACAGAAAGTAGGTTAGGGGTCACCAGGGGCTCAGCAGGGAATGGAGAAAAGCACAATGACCACCTAATGGGCAGGGGTTTTCCTTTAGGGGTGATGAGAAAGTTCTGGAACTAGATAGCGGTAATTTGCAACATCGTGACTGCCCTTAATGCCACCGAGTTGTACACTTTAAAATGATTACAATGGTCAATTTTATGTTATATGTATTTTACCATAGTTTTTTTTTTGGGGGGGGGTGGAAAGGTGGAGGGCAGTGAATCTCCAAAAAATCGTTGACCTTATTTCAATCAAGCATGAGACCAAACCACGGGGCCTGGTCTTAGCCTCCATGAGGCATGGAACTGGATGTCCCCCTAAGACCCTCAAATTTGTAAACTCGGTGTTTAAAGAGAGGGTGGAGCGGGCAGAGAGGGAAGGGAGAAGGCGTACGAGGCCGCCAGGCAGCCAGAGCGCTGGTTCATTATGAAGCAACCTGGGGCACAGGGAGACAGGCCCCCCTCCCCAGCAGCCTCCCCCAGGCTCCAGCAGCTCAGATCCCGCAGCCCCCCCTTGCCTCCGCCCACCTGGCAAGCGTTGTGGTTCCTTTCTTGGGGCCAGGAGCCCAGTGTCCTTGGTCTGCATCACAGAGTCAACAACAATTTATCTGCACTGGGCAAACAAGACAGCAGTAAGTGGCGGAACTCTGACAATATTTAATGACTCAGGGGGTGGGGAAGCCTTGCAGGATGGAGGCGGGCAGGCGAGGAAAGGAACTAGAGGGCAGGCAGAAAACTCCAGGGGAAATTCCGCGGGGGGGAAGATAAAAGGGGGCTGTAAAGCAATTTTGACAGGTTAACAGACAGGTAATATTCCACGGTGTTTACTTAACCAGGCTAGCGCTCCATGCGGCACCGATTAGGCCCAGGCACGGGAGCCTCGGCAGCTAAGGGTTTTACAGAAACAAAGATCTACTCAGAGAAAAACCAAATAACAGCCAGGCAGATGCTGGCAGTCCGGCCTGCCTCTCCCCCAGCTCGGAAGCCACCCGGAGATGCTTCCTGGAGACCAATGTGGAGAGAGCACTTCCAGCGGGCTATGTTACAGGGGCTGCCACCTGGGGACACAGGGCCTGGCTTCTGACAGCTCCTTGGAAGGGGGGCAGGGGAGGGGGACACAGGTGGCCAGGGCAAAGTTCCCCTCATCCCTACACTTCAATGCAGACCAATTCCCGATCCTGGAAAGATGGCGGTTTGCTGGTCCCACCCGCTGTCCTGGGCTGCTGGCTCAGGGTAGCAAACCAGCCAAATGCCAGCTCCAAAACCCCCATCTTCCCACCCAGATGCAAACCCCTCTTCCGCCATCCTAGCTGTAATACCCTGGGTAAGTTCCTTACCCTCGCCAGGACACAATGGCCTCATCTGTAAAACGGGGCAATACTTCTCACAAGGGTGTTTAATGAATGCATTCCTTATTAATTAGGTGTTAATGCAGTGAACGCAACATATTAAAACATAATTAAGCAATTGTGAGGAGTAAATACAGTAAGTAGTACCCCTGTTATCCTTGGTTTCGCTTACCGCGGTTTCAGTTACCCATGGTCAACTGCAGTCCGAAAATACAGCACGGAAAATTCCGGAAACAAACAAGTCATAAGCTTTACATTGCACACCGATCTGAGAAGTGTGATGAAATTTCGAGCGGTCCCGCTCCATCCCACCTGCGACCCGAATCGTCCCTTGGTCCAGCGTCTCCACCCTGTAGACGCTCTCTGCCTGTTAAGTCACTTAGCAGCAACTTCAGTTATCAGACTGACCGTGGACGTATCATACTGTCTATGTTCAAGTCACCCCTATTTTACTTAAGAATGGCCCCAAAGTGGTTCACATAACTTGTATGGCAGTCTGTTGTTGTAATTGTTCATTTTTATTGTTACTTGTCAGTGTTCATCTCTCACTGTGCTTAATTTATACATTAAGCTTTATTACAGGTATGTGTGTGTAAGGGAAAAAACATGTATAGGTTTCAGGCATCCCCTGGGGGTCTTGGGTGTACCCCCGGGGATAATGGGGTGCTACTGAAGCGTGAGGATAAACCGAAGCACCCTGCCTGGATCACAGCAGGTACGTTAATATATTCTTTTTATAACCGACTCTACCACCCACCTGCCCAAGTTCAGAACGTGATCTGAATATGGCAGAAATTCTAGGTTGGAAGGTGCTTCATTTTTAAAATGTGTGAAGCGTCTTATATCTCTACCCATACTCTCATGGAAGAGGGGAGAAAGCTCCTTCCAGGGACCGAAAGAGGGGTCCCTCTGGCTTCGGTACCAGGGCGAGACACCCCAGATACTCCCCGCTCTCGGAGACCTTGGCAGCCACGCTGAGCAACCTGATACGGTTCCCTGTGCCTGTATTTCTCGGAGGACGTAAAAGTGTTCAAAGCCATTGAACCAGCACAGAATGGGGCCAAGACTCTGACTTCATTTCCTACAGGGCTCCCTGGCCTCTGTTATAGGACACTATTTTGAAGTTGGATTATATATTTTTAGGTTATTTGGAAAATCATTGTGGCTTTAGATAATAAAATTCTGAGTGACATCTGTCAGCCCCCAATACCATGAGTCGGCTCAGCGGCGTTTTCTTTCTTTTCCATTTTTAAAAGCGCAATGAAGTAAGTGTTACCCAGAAAAGTTGGTAAGAATCTGCAGGGTTGTGTATTAAACACGTTCTCAAAACGGGTCCCAGTGGCGTGTACCTGAGATCCAGCTACAGGCCAGAGGCGGTATGCCCAAGAGCCAAGCTGGAAAATATTGGCCAAAACCTGGGGTCAGAATCAGAACCTTCTGCAAAAAAAAAAAAAAAATCACAGGGTCATCTGGTCAACCACCTTCAGTTCATCAATGGGGAAGCAGAGGCCCATGGAGCTAGACTAGAGGCAGGTCTCCTCAAGGCCCCAGCCAGCACCCTCCACCTTACCTAGGAGGGCCCTTCGTGTCTTCTCATTACGTAACTTAGAGCAGCCTTCTAATGAGTATCAGGTCTGTCTCCTGCTCTACCGGCCAAGAAATCATCTCACAAAAGGATTCCTGTACCTGAGTCTCTGCCCCACCTCTTCATGGTCAGGATGCAATCATGATCCCAACTCAGGGAGGGTGTCTTTTAGGGCTGTGTCCTGGTCACTCATCACGTGAGTCTTACCCGGCATGGGACTGGTAGTTTAGGAAATCTGTACGGCTGCCACCGTTTCAGTACTGAGGGATGGGGAAGGTGGCATTTGCACAACGAACTTGGAATGTCTGGGTTCAGACAATCTCCCCCTCAAAGAGCAGGAACCCCTGAACCAAACGTCTACCAAAAGCTATCTCCACTGCACTCCCCCCGCCCCCGCCCCCCAAAATCACCACCAAGCCCTGGGTATCAAGAATTCGTCCATACTCCCCTTTCCTAGGGAAAACTACGGGGACATAAAAAGATAGTTTGTGTCCAAGACCTTGAGGTAATATCCGTGAGTGCCAAGAACACACTGGACACTCATCCAAAAGGGACGAAGAGTTAAGAGTCCAGCTCAACGTTTTTTTTTTTGTTTTTTTTTAAGGGAGGGGGTGGGTTAGAAACGAAGTCTGAACTAGCCTCTGGCATTATAATAACCTGTTGGTATGATTTCACAGAATCCTCCTTTTTTCCCTCAAAAGTTTGATCACCATACACTTAAAGTCTGAAATGTGTTCACCTCTTTCTCATTAGGGCCCGAATTAGGCGACTAACAACAGGGAAACAGTCCATGAGCATTTGATGAACAGATGAACAAATCTGGAAGGTAAGCCATTTAGAGGGAACTATGAGATGGATAACGCCTCCCCAGAGTCTCCAAAGAATGAACCGAAAAGCAGGAGTTAGCATTCGGCTCCTCATCTTCCTTGCTGTTTTTGATTCTCTTGAAATAGCGTTTCAGAGCCTCACATCTCTCAAAACATGAATCTTGCATATCACACCAAAAGTTCTCAGACAGTACTAACTTAGGGGGGACAATGACATGATCCCACCTCCCAGCAACCCTGCCAACAGCTGATGCTGAAACCACGTCACTGTTTGTGGCCCGTATGCCCAGGAAAACAATCTTAATCACATTTCTGGAAATCTCGGAAAGGTTGCCTGCCAAGAGGGAGAAGTATCAGACCACACCCCAAAGCTTTCTGTGCAATGTACCCTGGAAATGAGGGACTCTATGGGTTTCTCCCCAAAGAGCCCAGCTTTGCCCTTGCATATCTGTTCCCCCACTGGAAACACCAGAACTACACCCGGGTCCCCAGACAAGGCGACAGGTGCATGGCCAGGAGCACAGCAGGTGCTCAACACAGATGAACTTAAGAAGACTCTGGGTCCACGATACACTTGCATTAAAAACTCTGTGCTCGAAATGAGGTCTACCCACAATGGGATATTATCCAGCCTTCAAAAGGAGGGACATTTTGACACCTGCTACAATAAGGATGAACCCTGAGGACATTATGCTAAATGGAATAAGCCAGTCACAAACGGACAAATACTGTGTGGTTCCACTTCCATGAGGTCCCCAGAGGAGTCAAATTCATAGAGACGCAAAGTAGAATGGTGGTTGGTTGCCAGGGGCAGGGGGAGAGGAATAGGGAGTGAGTGTTTCATGGGCACAGAGTTCCAGTTTGGGAAAGTGGAAAAGATCTGGAGATGGATGGTGGAGATGGTTGCCCCAAAATATGAATGTACTCATTGCCGCCAAACAGTACCCATAAAGATCGCTAAAATGGTCAATTTTGTTATGGATATTTTATCGCCATTGAAAACTAATAAATAATGCATTTTAAAAAACAAACAAACAAAAAAACAACAACACTGTGCTCAAAGAGTCACCTGAGTTTTCAACCACCTTCTCCCCAACAGGGCAAAGAATAGGAGACTCCTTCAACAGACATCATTTCAAAGTCATGGGGTCTATGACTCCGCCTCTAACGCCCCAAACACAAGAGAAGGAGCCGACATACAGGACATTCATGCCTCCCCAGCATTCGGACACTCCGTCCTTGAAGCGACACTAAAATCATTTCTTCAACCAGTCACTGGGAAGCGGACTGCAGCTCGGAAAACAAAGGGACTCCGGAAAATCAACACGGATTGCTCAGCGTTAATTGTCCAAAGTCCAAAAATCTGCCACGCTTCAAAGGAGGCGGAGGAGACAGAATTCAAAACCAAGAAGGAAAAAGCAACAAAGGTCAGGTCGAGAAGGACTCCAGCGGAACCAGCGGGAGCTACCAGGGCAGAGCCAGGCAGAAGGCTTGCCCCCCATCCTCTCTCCTGCAGGGCAGGCAGTTCTCTCTAGAGGGCTACATATCGTTAAGCCCGTCTCTGCGAAGTAGCTCCAAGAAAAAGAAAACATGTTTAACCAGAGATACAGGATAGAAAGGGCAGCTGGCTCTTAAAACTCGGGCCGTAAATGCGCTCCAAGGTTGGTTTTGTCCTTAAAGGAAATAAAATTTATGGTTTGTCAGATAAGTAGAAAGGAAAACCCTCAGGATGGAAACCCAGCCAGATAAAAGTCTACAAATGAGTAAAAAGTTTTCTTAAAATATGGTGTCTACATATTTCTGCCACAAAAAGCTCCTAGGATCCATCAAGTTTCATGTTTAACTCAAACCAAACCTAGACACATCTCCACAGGAAAACAGTCCTTCCTTCTGTGTTAGATGGGCGTGCCTGTCCACCATTGAGCTGTGAGAAGGTAACCTTCCCTTTTACCATAAAATGGTGTGGAGTGGAGGGAAAGTGAGAAGGAATTACTGGCTGGGATGTGACAAGATTTTAGGTACCCTTCCAGATTGCCGGAAATATTATATTTCTTGATTTGGATAGTAGCTAAATGGATGTATACATAGGTAAAAAATTGTTGAATTCATTTAGGATTTGTTTACTCTCTCTATATTATTCTTGAGTTAAAAAGCATATACACATAGTTTTTTTTAAATCATCACGTTTATTTAATGCCCAACTACAGCCAAAGTGTTTGTTCAAGAGGGCCCCAATCAACAGTGAATTCATTTCCCCAAGCTCCTACCTCTTCTCCCAGAACCCCGACTCCTGTATCTAAGGTGGTTACACCAACCCATCACCTGAAGGATGGAGAGTAATGGAAACTCAATTCAAGTAGCTTGTTTCCTATGTGGATGGGTTTTGCAAGGCAGTAGATTGAAACGCATGACCAAAGTCACTAGAGGTTCTCACCAATCATACTCTCCCCAAATCGAGCTGAAATCTATCAGTCAAGAACTTCCTGCATTAAAAAAAATAATAATATGGAATGAACATTCTCTTCTCAACATGGCAGTCTTTCAAATACCAAAATCAGTTGGTATTCTTGTGACTGAAGCAAGAATACCAACCTCTCATTCAACATATAACACTTATCAGATGGCAGCAATATGATTCTATCTTACACAGTATGGTTTTCCAGATGCCCCCTTTCCCTGTCCTGGGTACCCTCCTCCAAATATACCCCAATTTATAGGGCCCCCAAATAGCCAACCACCCTCATGTTCTGTGTGGTCTAGAATAGTCTATTACTTTACATCATCTGGATGCTGTGACCCTATTAATGCAGCTTGATATTCTAATCATATGATGGACTTCCAACAAATCAGTCCTTGTTTGTCCCTTATGCAATTAATATTTTATGACAAATGTAGGCCCTAACGCTGCAGAGTTTCATCTTGCTAGTTTCAGCCTCATAGTTCCTGCCCCTTGTGATCACTTGATATTCTTTGGTGTGCCAGCTGTCCTCCCAGCTTGGGGCCATCTTTATATATGACAACTCCGCCAGTCCACCCATCTGCACATGTGGGGATGCAAATACACTTAAGATTTCTATCATCCGCCCTCACGGTTCTCTACCTCATTAAGAAGCCCATCAGAAAGGACTGTCACGTGTCTTGAAATCAGGGTGTTCGCTGCCTGTAACATTTCTCTGATTGACCAGCCCTGTAAACCTATCAGAAGTGTGAACAAGGTTACTCACTCCCCCTCCACGTCCATCAATATTACCGCCCAGCCTCCTGTTACACAATCAGGAAATTGTTTTCTTGGTCTTGTCTACTTTCCTCCTTCTGTCACTCCCCCTCGTCCCCATGGTCCTGCTCCTTTTTCCCCTGGGGGATGCCATGCTTGCATTTCTATAGTAACCATCCTTGTGTGTGTCACGCTCATCCCGAGCCATTACAAGCATGCGTCTGAGTGGGTTTGCTGCAGATCCCCAGGCCTGGTTTCTGGCCCACTAAGTTAGGCTCTGGGGGTGAGGCTTAGAGTTGGTGCAGTGAACGAACACCTCAGCCTGGGAAACGGGCTAAGGCTGGATGTGGTGTGCAGCCAGCAGGTTAAAGGATGCCAGGTCTAACCGGCCTCCCTGAGAACTGCCCACCATGTGCCCAGCTCCCCAGGGTCTCTCCTGCTCCCTCTGTGATCACATCATCTGTCTGCTTGGTCACCCAGGGCCGGGGCCTTGCCTGAGCCAACAAATCCTTACTCTTCGCTCTGGGGCCCCATCAACTAGTTCTCCCCCACCTTCCAGCCTCACTTTCTCTATGAAGTCCTGGCCGATACCTGACCTGTGAGGTGTCCCCACCTCCGCAGTCTGCCCCCCACCCCCACCCCATACCCACCTCCATAGAATGCACCAGGTTCCCACAAGGGAACATGATGCTATATGCACAGTGGGCCCGTACTGGGGTTCCTACAAAGCTCTCCTCATGCTCCCCTCCATTTTCTCAACACCCACATGGCCCCCACATGGCCCTAATTCCCTTCATTTATTCGCTGGTTCTTCAGCTCAGAAACGCGGATCCGGCCTTTAATTTTGCCTCCTCCCCACAAGCCTCCCGCCCCAGCAGAAGGCTTCATGTGCTCTCCTTGGCTGGCATTTTCCCAGAGAATTCGGGGAGTAGCACCCTCTTGGACCCACCCAGTCTCTGCCGTGACAGCTCTCATAGAGGCTCAGGCTTGGACCTCTCCAGCAAGGTCCATCTCCCTGTCACCTCCACATGTCATCCTTCCTCCTTGGGGACCCGATCCAGTGCACAGCAGCCACCCCATCAGCTGGGGACCCCCCTCCCTGAGGGCGCAGAGCTGGCTGTGTGGCCGTTCTCTACTCAGCGTGCCATTATCTCTTCTAGTTCTTACCTAAAAGCTTCTACTCCGCCTAATGAAAAGCACACCCAACACACACTGAGTGTAGATACCAAGTACTGTCGTTTACATGTAGAGTCAGTATTACCTCATCTAATCCTCGCGAGTGTGTGTATGTTAACTCTTGGTCTTCCCATGCTACAGATGAAGAAACTGAGGCACGAAGACGCTAAATAACTTGCCTGAAGGTACACACTTCATGTCTAGCTTGTAAACTTGAAGTCCGTTTTACCTTCTTAAGCGAACTTCTGTAATATTTCATTCATTCAGTAGGCATGTCATCAAGGTCTCTTTCCGTGTGCGTCGCCTTTTAAGGGAAGGAAGACGGCCAGGCCTAAACGCAGGCTTTGCAGTGGGCCGCGGGAGTTCCTACCCAGCTCTCTTTCAGTCTGGATGCCTGGTGATTTGCTGAGCCTCCCAGAAGCTGTTCCTGTTTGTAAGCTGGTGATGCTATGACCTACCTGGCAGGTTCCTTGAGCACTAACTGACATACTCTTAGCTCAGGGCCCAGCACAACTCAGGCGCTCAACCCACACTCACTGTAATTACTACCTGCTCACAGGGGCCTCTCCCCAACCTACCCCCTCTGACAGGTCTGGTGGCCTCAGACACATATAAGTGTCCTCCGTGGGAAGACAGGGGGGAGGATTAGCGGTCTGTCTTTGAGGCCTACACTGCATCAAAGTCAGGACTCACCCCCAAAGTCAACACAAGGAAACGCACCAGCTGGGAAAACAGCAGCCCCCAGAGCCCGGACCCAGTGCCAGCCCCTTCCCAGCGCTGCTGTTCCTGGACGCGGGCTCTCGCCTAAGGAGATGTGCATGCCTCATTTACTGCACGACGTAGAAGGAGCAGCCCCTCATATGTCAACCCAAGGTATTCATTTGTGGGTTTTATTTATAGTCCTGTATATATTTGTGCACAAATAGATATGCCAGCCAGGAAGCTTGGGTCCTGGTACGTACGTGTACGTACACACACACACACACACACACACACACACACACACACGACCCAGGACAGCAAAACTTATTGATAAGTACGCACAGCTCAGTTAAAGATAAGTCCATTGACTGTTTCTGGAAGAACTTATTGCTCTCCCCATTTTCAATTCCTAAACAACCCTAAAAATAGACATCTAGTTGTTTTCATCAACTTTCAAAGTGATACAAACGAGTCCACAGTGTATGAATTCTAACAGGTTTTCTCCCTTTGCTCTAAATTAACCTGAGAGTTTGGAAAATGGAACAGGAGCCGAAGAGAGTAACATCAGCCTCCAAAACCGATCTCCACAGCAGCCTGCCTCTGAGAGTATGACTAGCTCCCTTAGTCTCCGCTCCCTCTGCTATGAAGGGATGGGCTTCGTCTATACAACCCACTAAGAGACCACGTAGCCACTCGGTAGGGTCCTAAAGCATGTTCGGTTCATCTAACGGGGCGGTGATGGGGGACAGAGGAAATCCCCCCAATGATGTGACTCATTGGTCCTGTTGCCAAGACTGATAGCCCAAGAGATGGCCCTGGTTAGATCATTCTTTGTCCTGTAAAATATACCCTCCCCACTAGCTGAAAAGCCATAGGAAAAAACATCCTGCCACTGATATGATATTTCAAGTAACTCTCTCTCCACACATTTGTTTCTTTTTAATTTTGATGATCTCCCCGGACATCGGCTCCCTGGCCATCCCTTCTCTCTCCCTCCCATCCGTCTCCCTACAAAGGAATCAGAAGTCCTCTGCTATGCCCCCCACACAGGCACTTTATCCAAAACATCCCTGCTGGAGATATCTGAGCACATGGTGTGCGAACAGAACTTGCAATCATGTTGCAGCCCGCATGGTGGGGAAAATTCTGTTGTGCACCAGAAGCCAACTGGAAGAGATGGAACACGTTCTCTGGCTAGAAGGGTCTGTGCCTGGCTGGACCCGCAATTTCATAGAGCGGAAAGCCAGGAAGGAAGCACCCCTGGTAACTTCTCGAGGAGTGCCTGGGTTTGAAAGAAGAGGACATAGGAAACTCAGGAGTCTAGTCTACAGTGTGCCACTCAGGGCAGAATAGGTTGCAAGATTCCCAGGAGTTTTGGGAATCAATACAGGTGACTTCCACATCTCTAGGCCTCTTAGGAATATCTGCTCACTTCTGGGTCTATAATCTCCAAAGGGTTTCGCTGTTAAAACTTGAGAAGTATTTAACAGGAGAGAATGTCCTCTGCATCTTGGTTATATGTCTCACCCTCAGCCTCTCCCCTGCATCCAACCACTCTTACCTTCCCCCCCCCACCTGTGCACCCTCCCGATAAAACCCCCTACAAACTCTGAGGTCTGTAGCCCAATACCATCTGAGGGGTTATTAGCCTAAACTCAGTGCATAAGAACACACAAGGCGCAAAAAGAGATTTTAAAAGTCACGTTCCCTTCTACCACCCAAACACAATCGTTATCCATAATTCCATGGCTCCAAAACTCAAATTCCAGCCCCCAATTCAACCCACACTGAATTACAATCATCCCTCAAAGGATACATGTCACACCAGCTCAAAGCTACGTATTCTAAGACTATGTTCAAAATAATAACCCCACGTTTCCCGAGGACAATATTTACGTCCCGTTTCCCTGTGACAGCTGTCATCATAAAGTTTCTCATTGTATCGCGAAGAAATATCTTGAGGACACAAATGAAGGAAGGACACCTTGGACAAGGGGGGCAGAGGGAACAGAAAGATAACAAGAGCCGGTTTTCCAAGCACTGCTTCCTGAATGGAGCTATGCATTTTTACAGGGACTGTCCCCGGTTCTCTTCCCCAAAACCTGCGTCCCCAGCGACCACCCAGCTTCCAGTATCACCGTTCTTTAAACACACCCCCTGAAGCCTCTGAGCTTCTAAACGTGCTGTTCCCTCGGCCTGAGATGCCCGTCCTCTCTCACCTCCTCCCTGAAACAGTCTTTATAAATAACTCTTATCTTTCAAGGGAAGGTGAATGTCCCTCAATGAAGTGTTTCCTGTGACCACAGAGTCACACATCCCTCAGTGTCCCCGGAGAAGTCCCAACTTCTCTTCAGCCACTTATCACCAGCCAAGGTAATTACTTGTTTGCAAGTCTGTCTCCCCACTCTAGGAGGGCTGCCCCGGAGGGCCGGGATCTTCAGGTACCTTCCTAGCCCCAGTAGGTAGCACCCGTGCCAGGCCAACAATCCATGCTTCACAAATATTTGTTGAATAAATTAACAAATGAATACATTTCTGCCGTGAAGATCTCTAGATAAGAGCTTTAAAAAAAAAAAAAAAGGAAACACTGGATTAAAACTCATTCCAGGTGTTGACGTTTGTAAGCAGAGTTAAGACCCACACCTCAACCCCGGGGCCATCTGGGAGGTGGTGTGCAGCCTGCCGTTGACTTAAACAAATTTCTCCACTGTCCATTTTGCCCAAGAAATAATCACGTTGCTTTCTGCTCTTTCTCCCTTACACTTTTCAGGGAGGGAGTCTTGAGTCAGGAAGGGGTGGGAGGTACAGGCCTAGGTCCTAAACCCCAGCAGGGCCCTCCCGGCGTCTCCTCCATCACTCCAAAGAAAAGCTGCATCCCAGCCAGGAGACCAGCCCCCCGCCCGCAGGAGGCCACCTGCGCCCCTGGGACGTGCAGCCCAGGACAGCGACCCCTCCACGCCTGCTAGGTCCAGAGGTGAATGGACTCAGTGTGTGCACACAGGTGTCACCAGGCCCTCAGGGGGCTGTGTCTTAGGTGCCTTTCTGCTTGAAGATGCTACCGGGGAGGCAGAATCCCCAGAGGGGCTGAACACAGCACGTAGCCAACCAGCTGGTTCCCTGCCAGACAGCAGAGATCAGATCTCCGGAGACAACCACAGGCTCCTGTGTCCTCTGCCCAGAGGGCTCTTCAACCCCACTCCCCACCCAATCGTCCCCAGGCAGCCTCAGGGAGCGGGGCAGTGGGCTGCTGGGACAGCCCAATGGGGGTCTTCAACTGGAGCTCCCGAGAGGTAGAGAGCAACTCATTGATTTAGTTTCTTTGAGACCTGCCTGCGTGTAATCCCCCCAACCCCAGGCCAACCTCACGAGGGACACCCCTTAAGCGGTGGTTTGCTATCTGCCTGTGGATCTCAGTAGTATCACCTGCACTAAGCAGACAGGGCACTTACTACCCAGAGAGGCAGACAGGTGAGGGTCACAGTCCCAGCTCTGCCCCCCCGAAAAGCTGTGTGAACTAAGTAAGGCAAGTTGCTTAAGGTCTCTGAATGTGTTTCTTCATTCATAAAATGTAAATAAGGCCTACCTGCCAGAATTATGAAAGGTATCATGACAACCTATGCAGGACGCCTGCTGGGCACGGGATGTGGTCACTAAGCAGAAGCTGTTACCTAAGCGTTTACACCGCGTGTCTGACTACAGGCTCGCGGAGGGCAGCCTTTCCCCGTTTTCTACGAAGCGCTGTTCTCAGCAGAGGCTTGTCGCGGACAGCCTTACTGGGAATACGGTGCCTGCCTGCAGGCAGGATGTACGCGTGATGACACACCCCCAGGGAGGCACAGAGGTCTCCGGGACAGGCACAGGGAGGCTCCTGCCCGGGACAGCTGAGCTCACGCAAGGTCAGCCTCGGTCTCCCCACCCGCGACAGAAAGGAAATGCCGACATCCACGCAGGGACGTTTCCGTCGCGCTTCTCAGAACTATCGCTGTGGGGTTGATTTTAGAGCGAAAAGAAGGGCCAGGGTCTCCATGGTGGCAGCGAATCCATGGGCCAGATGACAACACAGCGTACAGAGTGACCTGGGTGGAATGACAGGGGATGGGGTGGCCCGCATACATGAGCTTTCAGGGTACCTGCCCCTCGGATGGAATGTGGGCGGTTCGGAGGTCATCTCCACTTACTTGGGGGCTGGCACCCATCTTCACTGGAGATCTTCTCAGTTAAAAACCTGAGTGTGTGTGTGTGTGTGTGTGTGTGTGTGTGTGTGCGCGCGCGCGCGCGAATCTTCCAAAAGTGCGCCGTGCTCTCCCATGCTTTGTCACACAGGGTGGAAAGATACCTCAGTCAGCAGATCCCCTGGAGAAAAGTCCTGTGATCAAGACCTAAAAGGGAAGCAGCTCTGGCCGACACCTGTCTATCAAAAAAAGCCCCTCCCTACAGAAAGGTAGATGGTGTCACCCTGGGTCCCCACGTTGTCTGTGTGTCCGCCTCCACCAGGCAGCAATCCTCCGTCACCATCATCACCCTCTTCAACATGGAAAGAGCCAGAAGTGCACTCATGCTCCCCTGCTGATTGATTCTGCCTTAATTGACGCTCGTTCGTGTCACCCAAGTGTCACCTCAGGCATGGCCCTGTTAAGCCTTTCCCCGAGTGTCTGAATGAAAGGACTTTTTCTTCCTTCAAGGAATCTGAGGAACCACAGCAGCTTGGAGACAGAAGGCACCCAGGCGGGGGAGCCCCTGAAGTCACCCCAGACCTTTCACCCCGCCCTGGCTTTGTCTTCCTCTCCTCCCCTCCCCCCTTCCCCCCCACCTCCACCCCCCACCTTCCTGGGGAGATGCTTGTCTCACGGCACCGCCCCATCTGACTCCCTGGGTCTCATCTTCTAGCTCCTGTGTTTCCACCTCCAGGGGTGGGGCTCTGCACACACACACACACGTGCATGCACACAACACATGCATGTCTGGAAGGCGCGCTCTTCATTAGTGGAAACAAGACATGGTGGAGACGTTTTTCTCACGTCTAATGACCATGACGGTGAGCATTCATTATTGAATACTCTCCTCCTTTATTCAAAACCCCAGGGTTGTTTGCTGTATGCACACTTACTAAAATGAGAAGTGGATCCCACGGCTTCTAGAGGAAAAAAACCCCACGAAGCTCTAAACCAGGGGTCCTTGAATCAGGGTGGGTGACCTGCCACCTGATAGGATGCCTCCCACCTATGAGCACCCAGGGTGGCAGGAGAAATGGGAAAGAGTGACGCTGGGG
Organism: Hipposideros armiger; assembly: GCF_001890085.2. Lineage (NCBI taxonomy): Eukaryota > Metazoa > Chordata > Mammalia > Chiroptera > Hipposideridae > Hipposideros > Hipposideros armiger. Next base: position 1,661,775 of record NW_017731500.1, on the reverse strand, counting down.
CGGGGGCGGGGGGTGACACTGGTGGCATCTAGTGTGTGGAGACCTGGACAGTGCACAGGACAGTCCCCTACCAGTAAGAATGGCCAGGT